>NC_063338.1:34121545-34181242 GCF_021869965.1 Rhincodon typus | reverse complement strand
GTGCAAACTCCACACAGACAGTCGCCTGAGGGTGGAATCAAACCCGGGTCCTTGGTGCTGTGAGGCAGCAGTGCCAACCCCTGAGCCACTGTGCCACCCTTTTCAGTTGAAAGAGGCTTCATTGAACATCGTTAATGTGTAATTTATAGAGAAATTGGAAAACAGCAAAACCATGGAGGGCTGAATGCATCATTTTCTTGACATACCCACTCATATTCATTTCCTCTTTCATACAGCGGAACAGTCTCTGTCTTTTTATCGTATAAGCATTGTTTATAGGAATTCTTACAGCCAACGTTATAATATGTTACATTTCCTGTTTTTATAGACATTGAATGGCAGCCAGTAGATTCAGTGCCCAGAACAACTAGTACTTCGTAACACTGTGCATCAATCTTGCCAACTATTGCAGATATCAACACCACTACATTCACCCGAAGAATTTCAATAACAAACTTGAAGAAACAGCATTATAGCAATCACTGCACACATGAGGAGGCATAAGTCATGCTATGTGTTTGTAATGATCTATGGGAACTCACTGCAGCAGCAGTTTTGTTCTTTAACTCCCTGTAGAGGCAGTGCTCCTCAATATCTGTAAGATAACTATTACTGTGAAGCTGATTGCAATTGTTCCATTAGTTGTAACATTTGAAATCCCTTCACACTTCTTGCCAATTCTTCCATAAAATCTTGTGATAACAAAGGAATCCTGAGTTGCTGACCAAACTTCTGTCAATGAAATAACTTCCATCAGCAAGAAACTCTACCTTGTTATCATGTTGGTTCATTTAACTTACAGCTCTGTCTAGATTTCTAAGATGTGTTTGCCTTTGTCTACCATTCAGAGGCAAAGGTAGATTCTGATATGATTTTGTGCAAATGTTTTGACTCCCTTCTAGGTGACATCTTCAGTGCTGTGTAGCCTCCGTTGAAGTGCAGTTGTTCTGTCCCACTCTGAATTTTATGTGGTCCGGTCTGTCACGGGGTGTAGTCCTGTTTCCAGACGGTGTCATACCCACCATGACAGACTGGACTATATAAATTCAGAGTGGAACAGAAAACTGCTCTTCAACTGAGGCTAGACAGCACTGAAGATGTCACCTAGAAGGGAGACAAAATGTTTGCACAAACACCAATCAACTCGGCAAACCAACCAACAACATGAGCTACAGATCTTCGTTAAAACATTAAAGATTCTGATACCTGTGCTTAAGACAATGAAATAACTTGTCAACGTTGTGGTAAGCATATCAATAGAACTGTAGATGCGACTTGAATAGAATAGTTGAAACAAAAAGAGTGCTGGAGAAACACTGCAGAACTTCTGACAAAGAGTAACCAGATTTCCAGCATTCACAGTTTTTGTGTTTATTTGAATGGAATAGTTGTTCTTCTGTGAGACTGAGCAGATTGTACTTTCAAAGGTTCATTATACCTCATTAATGCTTCTGGATTTTTTAGAAATGGTCCAAAATTTTCCCCTCTTGCCTTTATGTAGTCATGTTACTTTCTGTACAACTGGGTGCGTGATCAGCAAACAGCATTTGTCCAGTGATGAAAATGACCCATTTGTGCTTCTTTCTGTAAAACAGAGCCCCACCATTTTAAATCAGCTTTCCATGGTCATCGCAATGCTTTACTGCACAGTGTTACAATTATGAGATTGTTGTGCCTTTAATACAAGATGAAATGAGATGAGCAATGTGACCAGTTTTGAAGTCTGCTTAACAGCAACCAGAAGTGGTTTAACTATTAGAAATTGAAGGAGACCCAGATTGTTTTCCTAGAAAGAAGGTGTAAGATGTATACCTTGCAGACAATGGCAGCAGCCTGTGTACTTGGTGGATAATCTGCGAGGCTCCAAAATCCCAGAGGTAAACTATTGTGCTTTGAGCTGTCCATTTACTTGGAAGACAAAGAGCACTGGGGTCACCAGGATCACTGATCAGTATTTCTGACTGGATACAAGGCCGACGTGATTCATGTTCTGGTGGAGGTCGGCTTTGAGAGGAGAAGGGACCAAGGTATCCCTGAAAACTACCAGATAAGGTTTGCTTGCCAATTTCTGGAAGAAGAAGTATCAGTGAGATGCTATGGTTCACACACTGGAACACAACTGGAACATCGCCCTCAGATTGAAAAGACCAAACTCACGAACAGTTAAAACTAAGATTGAAAATTTCACCTTGGTTATGCAAGAAGATGAATATCCAGGAGAAATCTCACTGTGATTGACAGTTCTGACATTAAAAGTTGCCAGTTTGGGAAAACAAAAGAACAGTCATAAACCCTGAGGACCAAAATATCATCATCAACTGCTTCACGGAGAATTGAAAACCTGCTGTAAAAATCTATTTATGAAAAGCGTTTTTAGTCGTGCTAAAAGAAAAAAAGAGGTATGTTTAGTTTTGAGGTTTTGATTACTACAAATATAGTTGAGTCAATTGTGCTTTATCTTTCATTACTGTAAAAGTTTGATAGCATGAAATATTATTGTGCCATCCTTTCAGCTATTGCCTGGAGGTTTGAATTTCTCTTACTTATTGGTCTCCACTCAGATCTTTAACAATATTTACATTCTAGATTGAAGAATGTGTTACCTACACTACAGAGATGTCAGAGTTCAGCTACCTTAACAAATATGTAAGACTCGGCTTGAGGCATTTCTGGAAGCTTTGTTTTATATTTACATAGATATTTTCAATGAGTTCGTCGAGAGAATTTGTTTTTTAATTTTCTTTTGATATTGGTCATAGCCTCTTAGAAGATCATTAAAGTTGGAAGAGAAAAGTGAGCTGAGCCAAAATACTCGGCTTGCCTTTGAGAGATCTAGCAACTGGCGAGCTAAAGTAAAAATCCAGCAGTGGCAAAGTTCCAGATGGCAGCAGTTATCACTTTGGTGTGGTTTGTTTTTGGCTGTCCTAGTTGCGAATTTACTGAGGTTACCAACTGAAGTGTTTCTGGATTAAGATGCTGGGTGTGATGACAAACATTTTTATGGAGACAGAACATGGCAGGCTGATTGGATATGGTACTGCTACTTGGCTCAGTGAAGAGAAAGAGAGTTAGAGATTAAACCTCTCTTGGTTTCTAAAATAGCAACACTTGCATAACTTGCACAAATAGAAAATGCTAAGCAAACACGGGATTTAAAAAAACAAGAAGGACCTTCTCAATACTAGCCCAGATGGTAGGTTGAAGTAAATTTAGGTTCAGACTACCAACAAAAGGCCTACCAGAGCAAATTATCAGCTCTCTCCTTTAACTGGATCCTTGACTTCCTGACCCATAGACCATAGTAAGGATAGGCAACAACGCTGCCTCCACGATAATCCTCAACACTGCAAGGCTGCCTACTCAGCCCCCTACTATACTCCTTATACACCCACGACATTGTGGCCAAAACTCTGCCCCATGTCCATTTACAAGATTGTTGATGACACCACTGTTGTAGGTTGGATCTCAAATAACGACAAGACAGAGTACAAGGAGGAGATTGAGTGCTTAGCGGCATGGCATAAAGACAACAATCTCTCCGTCAACATCAGCAAAACGAAGAAGCTGGTGATTGACTTCAGGAGGCGGAGTGGAGGGCACACCTATGTCTGCATCAATGGTGCTGAGGTGGAGATGTTTGAGAGCCCTTCTGGTATTGGCATCACCAACAATCTGCCCTGGTTCACCCATGACAACGTGATGGTCAAGAAAGCACATCAAGGTCTCTACTTCCTCAGGAAGCTAAGGAAATTCAGCATGTCCACAACGATTCTTACCAATCTTTATAGATGCACTGAAGAAAGCATCCTATCTGGATGCATAATAGTTTGATATAGTCTGCTTTGCTGACTACTGCAACAAATTACAGAGAGTCGTGAACACAGCCCAGTCTATCACAAATACCAGCCTCGCGTTCAGCGACTCCGTCTACACTTCTGGCTGCTTCAGGAAAGCAACCAAAATAATCAAAGACTCCTCCCACCCCAGTTATACTCTCTCTTTCATCCTCTTCCATCGGGCAGAAAATAGGAAAGTTTGAATGCATGTGTGAACAGATTCAAGAATAGTTTCTTCCCTGCTCTTATCTGACTTTTGAACGGACCTCTCAAATATTAATGTTCATCTCTCTGTCCACACTTCTCTGTGACTGTAACACTGTATTCTGCACTCTGTTTTGCTACCCTGATGCATTTTGTATGGTATGATCTGCCTGTAGAGCATGCAAAACAACACTTTTCACTGTATCTCGGTAAATGTGACAACAGTAAATCAAATCAAGTATTGGGAGTTCAGGAACATGCACTTATTCTGAGTACAAATTCCTTGCAAACGAAGCTCCGTGCAAGATGTAGAAGCTATCAAAGTTATGCTGAATAAAAAATGAAGTGTTTACAGAGTAATTTGTTACCCTTGTTTTTACAGTGAACAGACAAGAAATAAGAGCAGAGAGATGAGGAAATCAGTACAGTGTGCCAGATTTTGTTACAACAAGACATCTTCTGACATGCCGATTATTTAAACTTGTTTGTGGACATTTAGGGTTTATCAGTTTTATTTCCTTGAAAGAAATGCAGCTAATACTGGCACAGAAAGGGCAGCAGGGCTTTCGAGAGCTCAGTGAAAAATCGGACAAACAGTAGCCCCTTAACGGGGGGGATTTAAGGATTCAGGCTAAAGACCGAGAAAGGATTGGGAAAGGGTTGAATTTTACAAAAAGCAAAAAAGTTAAATGTAGGAAGACCCAGCTGATCAGGCACCATCTTTAACAAAGCAGTTAACCATTCAGGCTGATTAATTATGTTAACATATCAGCAGTAACAAACGTTTCAAAAGTTCTTTGAAGCTCATTGAATACGAAAGTATGCCCCGACATTTCAATCATTATCCCCAAAATACAAACACCCCTTTATATTAAATTTACTGGCCAGATTTTCTGTCTGCCACACTGTGCTGGTTCACAGTATATACAACATGGAATAAACATTCTAAAAAGCTGAGAAAGGAAAGTTAGGTGCAGTCAGCTCACAGCAAGTTTGACTAAATTTTTGACCACAGCTAACACAGACCAGAAATGTGGTCCTTTCGTGGCATTTTTCCACCAAATGCTTATTTGCTTTATTGCTTTAAAATTCATATTTTCAATTGATTCATTAATCTTGCTGACTTCAAGCATGAATAGCTAGATGTTTCGTGCCAGCACTTGTTAATAGCCCTACTATCAGTTTCTGCTTAGTTCCTTGTATACACAAACAAAGAATCTTGAGCCAAAACATTTGTTCAGACTATGGACTGACTCTTATAGTAGCTTGGACGATATGGGCTATGGCATGAAATGTAGGAGAATCGTGAGAAGTCAAATAAGGCCTTTCTCAACATTTGGAGCAATTTGTTGCATTTTCAAACAGAGTACTGGACATCAAGACCAAATTCGTGCTAGGCACCAATGGGTTGCCTATGTGTAGGGATCATTATCATTACTTGTTGTCAGCCTCAGTAACTGAATATTTTGCCTCATTAATGTGCAGTTTACTATTCTACTACCTGCATGAGGTAACAAGATGTCAACAATTTCAAAATGAAAGTCAGACCAGGTACCTGGTGACTATAGCTTGTTGCTTCTTTCTCTAGGCTGCCACATTGGCTACACTGGCTTCTTACACCTGCCAGCCTCTTGAGACCCTAATGGCACCTTTTAATATCCATTACAGGATCCACTTGCGCTGCACTCTGGCACCTGCCAGCAATTAGAATAGATATGCTCCAACAAGGAGACTTTACGCACAGGGACAGGCACCTTGCTGACAGGTTGGACCAAGTTCTATCTCGGCTATTCACTTGCTGTCTCAGCACTCATTCACCGTGAATGTATCTGGAAGCTCACAGTATCCCTGCCTTTGCACGCCCAAGACCAGAGCAATCTCGCTCACCTTACTTCTGTCTGGCGCTGACACGAAGCCAGGATGCTTTCCTATTGTCAGCAGACCTCAGTCAAGTCAAGGGAGATAGACTTCAGTCAGTGGTTCCTGGTGCAGTAGGTCAAGGGTATCCTCCAATATCAGTCCAGACGCGTGGGCATGGTCAGTTGGCCATTTTGGGTGGTTATGGTCAGGATCATCTCTTGGTAATAAGTGAGCAGCTGAATGTTGGGCAGCATGCCACACATCTTGGCTCTTTGTGTTCCATTTTTGAACTGTTTTATTTTGGAATGAGAGAGATGAAGGGATTGATTGAGATGAAAATGGGTGGCACAACCCCTTACCTTATGCGAGTTAATTTTATGTGATAATCTCAGCACTGTCAGTTGTTGATTTTCTTCCTTCACTGCTGGGCATTCCCACAGACAGCTGAGACCACAATGACCCAGGGTGCCAGCATCAGATGGTACAGCATCATCCACATGTCATGAGGGAAGACCATGTTCCATACCATCCATTATGAGCTCCAGTTGCCCATCTACAAATTGGGATGCAAATATGCCCAGATTTGCCATATCTGGGCCAAATGTCACCAAACCATGAAGGGCAACTCCAGCCTGATGGTGCTTGTCTGGATTCACAATAGCCTATTAAAAATAGTGTGGACGTCCAGGTTGCCAGTCTATTCTGAGAGATCCTACACTAGCTAGTTCTTCTGGGTAAAGTGAGATAATAGAACTCAGCTAGTATTAGACGAGAGGAGCACCATAGGTCCATGATAGATAGTTAACGCAATGAGTTTGGGATGATATGGCAAGTAATTGGAATCTGCCTGATAGAGACAAACCATTCGTGAAATTCTGCGAGATTGCAACTTAGCTGAAATACTATAAGATTCAGCCTTTTTTAAAGCATAAATGTACAGATAGGCATTTCCTATACAATTGAATGCTGAGTAAGAGTTCCAATACTGAAGTATGCTGTAGATCTGTTTTTGTTTAGATGGGTTCAATGCTAATCAATGAATTATTGGACATATTAAAAGCCCCTCCCAAAACTTGGACCTGGATTTTGGAAGGTTGGGGAGGGGAGTTGATGATGAATTGTTGACAGTCACTATCATTACCACCTCTCAACATTTTCACTTTGTTCCATCCAGCGTTACCTACTATTCTAGACTAGATTCCCTTTAGGGATGAATTTTATTATCACTTCCGTTCTTCAGAGAGATAAAAGTACCTATGTGCACTCCTTCTAGTTCATTAGTGAAGGCTCCAGGATAGAAGAAAGTAACTAGCTGGTGCCTTCATAGACAGACACCTTTAAATCTTGAAAATCCTATCATATTGACTTGCTGAAATCATCTGTGAAACGATCTGTCATTATAAAAACCACCAATGTTCTTAGGTGCTGTTCCTAGCGTCTTGATGCCCAAACAGTCACCTCAAATGTCATTGTCTGCATGGTGTTCTACAGTTTGTGAATAGTTCCTTGTAATACATGACATGTGTAGATCGTGGATTATGTTCACTTATCCTTATTTCAACAATGAGTAGGTAAGTGTCTGCACTGTCTACCCTTGTGATTAACTCCTCTTCATTAATCATTGTTTTCAAGACTGGCACCCTGAAGTCTTGGTCTTCTTGGTCCTAAGTTGAGGCCACTCATTTTTGTTTTCTCACTCCCAAGTCCTCTTCATGTTTGCATCCCCAGTGACATCTTTGCCTTGCAGGGGTATTTTTCTTGTGCCATTGTACTGTTTCTTGGAGGGGCTGCTTGCACATGGCGGTCTGCAATGTCCCCCTAAAGATTGGCATCTCTCCACTCTGGTCTTACTGAATGGTGCTTCAACATGGAGTGCAGTACCCTCACTTTTACAAGTTTTAAATGACTGAAATATTCAAAACAGGTTTTGAAAAAAGCTATTTATTCTGTTAAACCTTACTTAGAAGTAATGCTTCATCCAAAAAAATTTTCGCCCATAGCAAGACATTTTTGTGTACACTACAGAAACCTTTCTTAACATTTTAAATACAAGTATGAATGGACTTTGTAATAACTAAATCATTCTCACCAATAAATTAATATTAGAATGTAGAGTGAGAGGTTCATGTTCAATTCATGTTCATTCAATGGGCATTAAATTTACTTCCATTTAGGTTATATTTAAAAGCAACATTATTCTGGAGATCATTACAGGTTATCATTTGGCTAATTCTAAAACATAATGTTCAAAGAATTGCTCACTTCTTCCGGAACTTCGGTCCTAGCAAATTATATGCATGATTAAAATGACTCTAAACCTTAAATAAATTCCTTTTCACAACAGTGGGGGTTAAGGGAAGAATTGCAAGAGGTGTTTCATTTTTTGAGATTTTTTTTAAGCCAGTACATGTGCCGCTGGGATCTGGGGAAGGCAACTGTTTCTCCAGGCAAGAGAAGCATTAACCAGAGGAGACAGACATTTAAGATAATTGGTGGAAAAAAAAATCCAGGGGGAAATGACAGCATTCTTTATGCAGCAAATTATAATGATCTGGATTGCATTACCTCACACTGGTGCTGGGAGCAATTGAAACAGCAACTTTCAAAGAGGAATTTGTTCTTCTTTTGCTACTGGTGTAACCTTTTAATTGTATAGTTACTTCAACATTGTAAAGTGCCTTACAGCAGTAATTTTAGACGCAAGAGGAAATTAGATGCCGAGCCAGAGAGGAACAGATCATGAGGGGTGATCAAACATTTGGCTTAAGAATTGGGTTTTAGGGTGAGTTTAAAGGAGCAGTAGAAGATTAAAAAATATATATTTTGTTAGATGCAAGCCAGATGTTTATTCTTGTACAATGATCTTAAATTAAACTACAGTTATATCTTAAAGCTCAATGGTTGAATTGTAATTTTAAAATATTCCATTCAATGTTGGCTGCACTGATGTGTTTATTTCTTACTGTACGTAACTAATATACTGTTGAGCAAATCAATGATTTGAAAAAAATATTGATGATTTAGTGCAGGAGGTAACTGTCAGCTACTTGGTGATATATTGTTGAAAAGGTGCGGTGAAAGTGACAGACATTGACATCAAGACAAAAGTTGACTGAGGGTTACATAAAGGACCTCTAACAAAATTGAAGTCAGTGGGAATCAAGGGATGCCTTTATACTGGCAAGAGTCAGACCGAGCACAAAAGAGGATGATTCTAGATGTTGGAGCCTAAGCATCTCAGATCCAGGTCATATCTACAGGAGTTCCTTGGGGCACAACCCAATTCAACTGTCATCAATGACCACCTTTCCATCATAAAGCCAAAGTGAAGAAGTTCATTGATTATGTAACGTTTAGCACCATTCGCAACTCCTCAGAATATGAAGCAGTCTATGTCCAAGTGCAGCAGGACCTGGACAATATTTAGGGTTGGGCTGATAAGTGGCTAGAAACATTCATGCCAGCAGTACCATGCAATGACCATCTCCAAGCAGAGAGAACCTAACAGCCTTCCTTTGACATTCAATAGTATTACCATCACTGAATTCTCCTCTATCAATATCCTGGGCGTTACCACTGACAAAACACTTAACTGGACCAGTCATGTAAATATGATGGCTACAATAGCAGGTCAGAGACTGGAAATTGTTTCTGTGGCAAGTAACTCAGCACCTGACTCTCTAACGCCTGCACACCATCATAAGACACAGGTCAGGAGTGTAATGAAATACTCTCCACTTGCCTGGAACAGTTAAACTCAGACAACACTTGAGAAGCTCTGGAGCACAGTAGTCCTTTTGATTGGCACCCCAACTGTCACCTCAAACATTCAGTCTCTCTGCTACCCCTGGTACATTGCTGGCAATGTGTAGCTTCTAAAAGATTCATTGCAACAACTTGCCAAGCTTCCTTTGACAGTGCCTTACAATCCCAACAACCTCTACCACTGAGAAGAACGAGGGCAGCAGATACATGTGAATGTCATCCCCTGTAAGCCCCACACTATCTTGACTTGTTATTGCTACTTCACTGTCAACTGGGTCAAAATCCTAGCTCTAACAGAATGAATGGGTATACCAACACCATGTGGCTCCAGGGGATCACCATCACCTTCTCAAGGGCACTTGGGGATGGGCAATAAATGCTGGTCTGGTTATCAATGCACATATTCCATGAATGAAAGAAAATAAACCTGAGCTTTTATTTTCCCCAAACCTGCACAAATCATTAATGAATATTTTTCGAGGACGGTCTTTATTATTGAAAATCGCTTTATTACAACCATAATGAATTATTAAGCTGCTGGTTTGTTACAGAGTTGAGAAAGATTATAGCACTTGATATCTAATTATCTGCCTGAGACTGTAATCATCACAGAAGTACTATATGATCTTATGCCTGTTTGTCATTTTCAGATAAAAATTGCTGGAATACTGCTACTGTTTCAGCTGAATACTTTTCATCATGAATCGGGCTTTCAGTAGGAAAAAAGGTAGGTGAATTTCTTGTCTTTATTGCTATTGCTAACTTGACTACAAAAAACAATGTTCTTGTTAACTACAAAAAATTTCTGTGAATGTTAGTTCAGTATTTTAAGTAAAGAGTTAATGATTAACTACTAAATTTATTTGAAGTGTATTTGGAAATTACCTTTTAAAATGCTTTATTCATTTCAAATAAGGTGCCACACAAGAAGTTAGCATGTAAAATTACATGGGATTGGGGGGAATGTAGTCACCTGCATGTACTGACATGAATAGAGAACTAGTTGGTAGAGAAGAAACTGAGTAGGAATAAATGGGTCTTTTTGAGTTGCTGCCAGTGACTGATAGGGCACTGCAAGGATCAGTGCTTAGACCCAACTATTCACAATATCTATTCCTGATTTAGGTAAGGGAACTAAATGTAATATCTCCAAATTTGCAGGTGATACAGAGCTGGGTGGGAGGGTGAACTGTGAGCAGATTGCAGAGATGTTTCCGTGTGATTTAGACAAGTTGTGTGAGCGGGCAAATGTGTGGCAGATGCAATATAATGTGAATAAATATGAGGTTAACTTTGATAGCAAAAACAGGAAGGCAAGTTAATTTCTGAAAGGCAATAGATCAGGAAAGGGGGATATGGAGTGTAACCCGTGTATACCAGTTGCTGTAAGCAAACATGCAGCTGATGAAGAAGGTAGATGGTATGTCGCCCTTCATAGTGAGAGGATTTGAGTACAGGAGCAGGTAAATCTTGCTGCAATGGGACAGGGCCTTGGTGAGATCACACTTGGATACTGTGTGCAGTTTTGGACTCCTTACCTGTGGAAAGATATTCTGACCGTGGAGGGAGTGCAATGAAGGTTTACCAGACTGATTCCTGTGATGGTAGGATTAATGAATGAAGAGGACTAGATCTCTGAAGATCGTATTCACCGGAGTTTAAAAGATTGAGGGAGATTTCATAGAAAGCTATAAAATTCCAAAAGGACTCTCAGACAGGAAGGATGCTTCCGATGACGGGGTGTCTGGAACCAGGGGTCACGGTCTAAGGGTATGAGGTTGGCCATTTAGGACTGAAATGAGGAGAAATCTCTTCACTCAGAGGATGGTGAGTCTGTGTGATTCTCTGCCACTAAGTGTCAAGGCCAAAACATTGAATTTTTTCTGAAAGGAGTTAGATATAGTTCTTAGTGTTAAAGGGGTCAAAGTGTGTGGGGAGAAAGTGGGAACAGGGTATTATATTATATTATTTTCCCCATACAGCTGGAGAATCTGAAAACCAAAGCCTTAACAGTTTTACTTGCAGATAGCATCCTAACCTGTCTGATCCATCCTCTGGTTTCAGGGATAAGAAACTTCAATGTGTTCATATCCTTCCTGTAATGTGGAGTCCAGAACTTTGCACAATACTCCAGCTGAATTCTAACAAGTTCCTTGTCCAAGCTCAGCAACATCATCTTGCTCTTGTACTCTATGCCCTAGTAATAAAGCACATGATACTGTATGCTTTATTAACTGCTCTTTCCATCTATCCAGTCACCTTCAAAGATCTGTGTACAAATACACTAAGGCCCCTCTGCTCCTGCACCCCTATAAATTGTACTCCTTAATTTATATTGCCTTTCAGTGTTCTTCCTAACAAAATGTATCACCTCATACTTTTCTGCATTAAACATCATCTGATACCTGTCAGCCCACTATGCCAACTTGTCTAAGTCTTTCTGAAGTTGTACAGTATCCCCCTTAGAGTTTACAATGCTTCAAAGTTTCATGTCATCTGTCAATTTTCCTGACGTCAAACTGACTGGTCTTTGATTGCTGGACTTATCCTTACAACCTTCTTTGAACAAGCATGTGATGTTTGCAACTCTCTAGTCTTCTATCACCTCCCATGAGTCCAAGGGAGATGGAAAGATTTTGGCCAGTGCCCCTGCAATTTCCACTTTCAGATCCTTTAGTTTCCTCAGATATATCTCACCTGATCCTGGTGCCTTGTCAACTTTAAGTGCAAAACAACCTAGCCAATACTACTTCCTTATCAATTTTGAACCGTTGGAGTGACAAGAGTTTTCTCTTCTGTCATCTTGGTCTGGGTAGCAGCTCCATCCTCAGTGAAGACAGGTGCAAAGTATTAATTTAATATCTCAGCTATGCTCCCACTTCCCCTTTTTATTCTGTAATCAGCCCTAGTCCTCCTTTTACCAGCCCTATATTTGTATGTCAGTAGATGACTTTAGGATTACACTTTATGTTGGCCGCTTTGCCTCTATATGTTGCTGCTCAATTGTACTTTCTAATCAACATTTATCATAAGCTCATTTTAACTTTATTTCATCTCGATCTCTGTCACCTTTGTCAACTGGAGAGCTGTGGATTTATTTTCCCTATCTTTCCCTTTGTGGGAATATACCGAACCGTCTCCTCTTTTATTGTTGATATCACAAGAAAGCCCCCAGTGGACTTTCTTGCTCAGTACATTATCTGCTACTCACCAATTCACCAATTCACCAAATATCTCTCCAGGACTGACTTACCCAGTTATTTCCCCTGTTTGCCACCACTCTCACCACTTCCAGGGAGGCAGAAATTTCCACCTAAAATCCCACCTAAGCACTGTTGGATCTCGATCTCCTCCCAAGTCCCATGGTCAAACTGAATATTGATTAATTACTCCTCATGATAATACAACTGTACTTGCTATTAAGAATATTTTCAGCTGACCAAGCCGTGCTGTGTTATCAGTTTGCGTTTGTGTCATGTAAGATCAATTATTGTGTACAAATTTTTTGCAGGTAATTGGGTTAATGATTATTTTTATTAAACAATAAACAGCAAATGTTCTTTTAATGGAAAATGTACTTGCAATGAAAACCCCCGGAGAAACCTGTAAAGCATTTATTTTGTATAAAAAAAAGGCAAGGTAAAACATGACCTCACTTTCTTCTGAGTCCAGTTTGAAAACAAGTATACAAGCACACACTATGTTAAATTGTCTGTAACTGGAATAAATAGGTACACTAAGCAGCAGAATATCAATACAGTTGAGGAGTATACATGGTAGTGGGAAGTGAATTGGAGCAGCTTTTATCACAATGTAATTTTTTTTCCAAAGGCTGTGCCAGCTACCCTTTTGTTATTTATGTTTATACTAGGAGTTGAATAATTAAATTATTCATATGAATAGTGACAAGTCTGTTGAAAAAAAATTGCATTTTTCAAGTCTGGAGGGAGGGTCCAAGAATAATTCCCAAGAACGTTTGTTTTATTTTGGTAACAATACGTACAGGAGAAATGTTGAGGATGTTAAATATTTTCATAAGTCTCATAGAGAAAACAGAAACTCACCTTAAGATGTTGGACAGTAAAGATGTGCAGTACCATTTTATTCAAAGAGATTTATTTTTTAATTATGTTGTGATATATGAGGTGGGAATTATTTATCCACCTATTAGACATGTTCTCAAAGCCAAATTAATTGATAACTCAGTTTTTCAGTTCAGAATCCTTGTTGCTCATTAATCTCTTCTTTGATTTTTGGACTATGTCCCTAATAAATGTTCAGATGATTTTACTACTGCTGTTGCCAGATAAGCCATCTTAAAACATTAACCATGTTCCAGTCTTTGTGTTGTACCTCTCATTTTGTCAAATTGTTTCAATATTTATGAACAGCTGCTTAGCTGCTGCATTTGCGTAGCTGTGTCCTAATCTGTTGTGACCAATCTGTCATACCCTCATTTTTAGAGGCTAAATCTGTCACAATTTTTTGCTGAAATGAACACATTTTGTAGAAAGCTGCTTACTTTTCCCCAAGGGCCATGATTTTATTTTTACAGTAATTGCCTCGAAGTATCCAGTCTCCTCATTAATGTTTCATAATTTAGCCATGAAACTATTAACACTTGATCCTTCAAAGTCCAATATTATCTGTAATGCTTTCTGCATTAGTTCTCATCACGAGTAAAATTTGTGAAATATTTCAAGTAGCTATGCTTATTCCCCTGGGTTGAACATTACTAACAACTTGCTAGCAAAACATTTTTTAAAAATGCTGGCAGGTCACCAGGGAAAACAATCCTGCTATTCTTTGAGCTAGTGTCATGAGGTGGAATGTTTTAGCAGTCTGACCGGTGTGAGCTATGGCGAGATTGGTGGCGGAATCCGGGGAGAAATCTGGTGCGGCCTGTCTCGATGTTTTGAGCAATTTGCGACATCGTTTGCGAATTTGCGGGCCGATGAGGTGACTTTCTTACCAAATATTAGCACGTTGCCAATTAAAGGGATAATAGCTTGTTAAATTCCTTATTAATGCTGCAACTCACCTCATTAATATTCCGCTTCCTATATTACGACATGCTGAACAAGCTCAATGTTAACAAACCTTGACGTGGAAGTCAGATATCTGACGACTTAACCTTGCAGCTCGCTGTCTAAAGTCTCCATGTTGTTCAGCACCAAGTAGAGCATGATGCATGGACATAGCCACATGCACCCTTTGTCCACTTACATTGGTATTTGATGAGAGCTGGGAGCAGCAGACCATCGTAGAATATAAAATAGTTGTTGGTTATAATGCTGGCATTTGGTTGGCTTTTTGGGGGTGAATCACAGCCTTTATTAGTTTTGTTTATGTTTCACTTTTGAGGCCTGTAAATAAAAACAAAATCATTTGAAATTGTCTAAGTGCTTTCCTGCATGTGATGTTCGACAATGACAAGATACAGGTCTGGTGTGGGCATTGGGGGTGGAATTGTGGAAATTTAGAGAGGCTGTTTGAATGGGATGTAGCTAAGGACAGGGAACGTGCTGCTCATTGTTCAAAATGGTTGTATCTCGTCTATGAAGCTGCACTAACCCTTCACACTCAGTGTTTTATTGATGAGTACTCCACTTCTTTATTTCACTGCCTTTACTTATGCTTTAGCCCTGGAATGAGATAGGAAGCTGGAAACTTGCAACTCAGAAGTTAAAATACTGCCGACTGAACCATGTGAGAAAAGTAATCCAGGTTGTGATTCTCTGCTAACAGCCTAGGTGGACAGGGCAGGATGATTCAGTGATATCTGAATCATTGCCCCCACACTGAAAACGTACACCGGATTGCAAGCTGATGAATTCATTCAGAGGATGACTTCCAAATTTCTGAACACGTCACAAGCCTTCAGAGTGGTGTCCGGCCTCACCAGTAGCTGCCAACCAATCAGAGGAGAGGCAATGGCCTAGCGGTATTATCACTGGACTATTGATCCAGAAACTCAGATAATGTTCTGGAGACTTGGGATCAAATCAGTAAAGAAACTGGAATTCAGAGTCTAACGCTGACCATGAAAACATTACCAATCGTTGGAAAAAACCCATTTGGTTCGCTAATGTTCTTTAGGGAAGAAAATCTATCATTGTTACCTGGGCTGGCCTACATGTGACTCCAAACCCATAGCAATGTGGATGACTCTTAATTGACCTTTGGGAAATTAGGGGCGGTGAATAAATTCTGGCCTGGCCAGTGATGTCCATGTCCTATGAGTGAATCTAAACAAAAATGAGGCTGGCTGCTTCTGGGTCCTGAAGACTGTTGGTTGAGGCCTAGTCTCCAGGGGATCCAGTGGTGAGTAAGTAAGTGGTTCTCTTTTACTTGTTGTAGGTGGGTTTCACAGGGAGAGGGGAGTCTGACTCAAGTGCAGGAGGTTGGTTTTCACGGGCTACCTTTTTGTCCTCCACCCATATTTCCTATTATTTCCCAGATTGGGTAAATGGAGCCACCCGCTAGTCTGTTAGGTAGGCCATGGGAAACCAGCCACTTTTCTTACCTGTCAGGGACATGATGATGAGGTCCAACACTTCAGAAATGTCAATGATCTCCCCTTCTCTCCAGTTCTCTCGCCACCCCGAGGAGGAGAGCGATCCACCCAGATGCACTGTTTTTGATTGGATAGGTAGTGTCAAAAAAAGCAATCCAAAATTCCTTTCTCTCAAAAGTGGGCCTGACTTCAACTCATCATTTTTAAACTGCTTCATTTTTGTTTTTTTTTGAACGATTCGATGTTCAATTGCTTTCTCTGCCTTTGTGCTTTATGATATGTAAAATGTAATTATCTTAGTGCCCTTTAAAGGCAATATAAATTGATTCAGAGAAATTACCCACTTTGTCAAAATCTCCCTTGTGTATCTGCAGTTCCTCAATAATTTCAAGGTAAGGCTGCATCTTGCTTGTTTGGGCCCGTGCTTCTGAATATTTCAGTCTATACTATTTGATTCTCTGAGCTCTGTTCAAATTCCACCCAAGTCTTTCATTTTCCAATACACCATTTTTTTAATTGGATCATATCATTTTATTCCTAGTGCCTCATTAAACAATTTGTTCCAGAAGAAACATCTGAATTTGGTGCCCTTGAGGTAAGTTCCTGGAAGTTGGGCAGGGGGGAAGTTGGCACTGATTGGTGGAGGCATCAACAACAGTAAACTGGTGGGTTGACAATCTGCAGGAGCTTGGAGTCCAAGGGAACACCCCTGTTCCTTCTAGCTTCATAACTTGCAATCTGTAGCCATAGAGACCACTTGAAAGTTCTTAAGAACGTTACCTTACAATGGAGCAAGTTCTGGTCAAGATGTTCTACAAGTGTAATACCCCTTCCTTGCTTAGTATATTTTTAAAAGCCCAATTCATCTGCTCAAGGAACTAAACCTGATCCCAACACCTTAACACTGGGACCAGCACACATTGGGGCAGACTCATCAGTGCTAAATTGGTATGTGATTTACCCTCTATTTTTGGACACATCTGTTTCAGGTACGACACCTACTGATTTCTGCCCAAATGCTCCAGCAAGTTTTGCATTGGCATTAAAACGGGCAAATTTGCACCACAATTTGGCAATGGGAATGTTTTTTTTTTTAAACAGAGTTTTCGCAAATCTCGTGAAAATCGTTGGCCAAACCAAAAGCATCTGGTTTCCTGGGCAGATGTAAAAGTATTTATTCATCTCTCTTCTTTAAATCAGCTGAAATATAGACTTAGCTAACACTATCCTTCAGAAAATACATTATCTAAGTCTGTGAAAGAGACATGAAGCAGAGTTTGAAATTCTGCCATATTTTATGTTTTGCAGAATTTGCAGATGGCTTGCTGACAGAAATTCTTCTTTCAAAAGAAAATAAATTAAATCATTTCTCCACCTAAAACCAACCAAACTAATCAAAATAGTTATTCAACTCCTTTTAAAAATAATGAATATTTCCGAGTAGAAAAGGCTAACGTTAGTTTTTTTTTAATGTCCTAAATCTATTTAAACATTAAATATTGAGACATTTGAGGACTGATTTTGTTTTGGTGTATTTTCAACCAAATTTTATTTCCTGATTTTTACTTATTTTCTGTACGTAACCGGGAGTAACCACACAAGGAAAATAAATCCTCTCTGGTACAGAATCAATATGTTTTCTAAATACTGTCAGTGATCTTGTTCTTTTCCTTACTTTCTCATTACCCAAACTTGGTTAGTGCACCAATTAAAACAATATAGAAGGTAATTTGAGACATATATGCCAAGTGTTTGTAACTATTGACCTGTAGCTAGATGTGATGTTTGAATTATAGAATCCTTACAGTGCAGAAAAAGCCATTCAGCCAATTGAGTTTGCACCAACTCTCTGAAGAGCTTCCCATCCAGATACAACCCCAAACCTATCCCAGCCCCACATTTACACATTCTTCGAGACTACGGGGTAACTTTTAGCATGACCAATCCACACAACTTTGGACGGTAGGATGAAATCAAGGCACCCAGTAGCAACCCACACAGACGCTGGGAGAATGACCAAACTCCACACAGATAGACAGCCAAGGCTGGAATCGAGCCCAGGTCCCTGGTGCTGTGAGGCAGCAGTGCTAACCACCGAGCCACTGTGCCAACAATGTTATGAGTTTTGGTCCAAAACAGACTGGTTAAGAAGACTTAGGGGCTAGTCTTCAATGTCAAACTATTTGTTATACATTAGTATTAAATAGTATTATGTATAAGAATCATTGATGTACAAGGTTCTGACTTATTAGGGAAGGATTAGATGTACATCTTTGTATGTACCTGCCTATGTAAGCTCTGTTTCTTACAGAGTGTGTCACCCTGATTTACTTTAGATTGTTTCTTCTAGTCTGTCCTGACTCAATCCACATTACCCTATTTATACTCTGTGATGTGCAGCTCCATGCCATCATTGCAAGCTTGCTCCAGGGTCCTGAAGAGTTTCCCACAACACCCATGCCCAAGCTTTTCTCCTCTTCTTAAACGGTGATTAACAATTGCATACATTCGCAAATGAGTTTTACCTAGATTAATTATTTTATGACAATTACTGTACAAGTTTTCCTACATCTACTATCCTGCCCAAATCTTTAAGTTGATTCATCTGTTTCAATAGGTAATAGGAAAGTCTATGACAAAATATAGACATAATTAATGGAAATTGATGATCCTGCATTTTCTTTACTGGCTGTTGTTAGATCAAAGATTCAGTAGATCTGGCAGAAGGGACTTGTGTTCATGTATGTGCAAGAATGTATAGGAAATTGATTTGGTTTGTCTTAAAGTGTGTTCCTTCTGGTCTGTTCTAACTCTGTGTACACTGTCCCATTTGACTCTGTGACATACAGCTCCATGACATCATTGCAAGGTTGCTCCCAGGTCCTAAAACCCCTATACAATACTAACTGAAATTTTTAAAAGCAAGTTAAATTTTATTACAGAGCATCTTAATTTAGTTATGCCAATGAAAGAAGGTAGTCTACTAATGACAGACATCTGAATGTTACGTGGACTGTTTAAACCTTACAACAGCAAAAACTAAGGCTCATACGTTCATTCACTTTTGAGCCATTTGTGAATTTCCTTCACGTTCTGCCTTCTGTATGTAGCCTGTGCATTATAAAAGCAAGAGCAAGCCATTCAGTCTCTTGAACCTGTGTTGCCATTCAGCGAGATAATAACTGATCTGTATCCTATTCTTACCCACCTCCCTTGTCTCCATATCCCTCAATGCCTTTGACGAATTGATCTCAGGTATAAAAATATTAATTGAGCTGGCATTATCTTCTTTTTGGTGGAGAGAAATCCATCCTTGTACTTTGCACAAAGAAATGTACCATAAATGCTCTTCTGAATAACATCAATCTGATTTTTATTGTCAGGTCCCTGTGTCCTACATGCCTTCATTGGCAAAAAAAATTCATTCAATCTACCATTTCAATTCTTTTCAAGATTCTAAAAGGTTCCATTAACTTTCCCCATAACCTTCTCTATTTCATTTGGTACAAGCTTTATTAATGTATAACATCTCAGTCTTATCCCAACATCTAAGATAATATCAGATGAATTTGAACCAAAAACAGAAATTGTTGGAAAACCTCGGCAGCTCTGGCAGCATTTGTGGCGAGATAAAGTTTTTACAGCAATTTCTGTTCTAGTTTCTGATTTCCAGCATCCACAGTTCTTTCAGCTTTTATCAGATGAATTTGTAGTGCCAATATATCTTTCCTGAGGTCCTGTTCCCCGAGCTGTACACCATATTGCAGATGTGTTGAACCAAGGTATTGCATAGCTGTAGAAAATCTTTCTTCTTGCTGTATTCTAGTAATCTAACTATAAAAACTAACAGTCAGTTACTTTTTTGATTTTTCCTTTGTACCTAACTACTACATTTTAATGATCTATTTATATGAGCCACTAAATCTCTTTGGACCTCCACTGTTCTTACATTATCACAATCTGAAAAAAAGTTTGTAATATCTCTTCTATGGAATTCCTTGCCCAGTGGAGTAGTTGACGCTACTTCAGTAAACGTTTTTAATGATAAGGTAGATTTTTTTTGAACAATAAAGGAATTAAGGGATACAGTGAGAACGCGGGTAAGTGGATCTGAGTCCACGAAAAGATCAGCCATGATCTTATTGAATGGCGGAGCAGGCTCAAAGGGCCGGATGGCCTACTCCTGCTCCTAGTTCTTATGTTTTTATGTTCTTTTATTCCAAAATGGAGGTCCTCAGACTTATCCAACTGTTCCAGTTATGTCCAATTAAAGAGTGCCAAAAAATTTCAAAAATTGTGTTTGATCTACATGTTGTTAATAAACTTGACTATAGCACTCTCGGTTGTAATGCCTAAGGCAATAAAAAATATGTTGGTGATTTAGATCCAAGCACAGACCCTTGCTTCAAATTATCATCCAATATCACTACATTCCCATGTTTCTCAAAGGTACTAATCTCTCAAATAGATCAGTATTATTCAATTCTCTGAGCTTCGATCTTAGCTAAAAGACTTGTATGTAGAACCTTATCAAATGCCTTTTGGAAGCCCCATATAAATTGAACCCATTGCCATTTCACTGTTACTAGGTTATTACTTACTCAAAAAAATTAAGTTTGGTAACCTGAATCACCCTTTATAAACCCATGGTTGGCTTCTCTCTGATTAGGCAAGATTTGTCTCGAATGTTCAATTACTTTGTATCCAAATGTAGATTACAATATTTCTCTCACAAGAAATGCCAGATTAACTGGTCTATAATTTCATGGTTTATCTCTCTTACCTTTTTTAAATTGTGGAATTTTGCAATCTTCCAATCTCTAGGAACGATTCCTGAATCAGAAGAGCGTTGGAAAATTATGGATAAACTATCTGTTACGTCCTTTAAAATGGATAAAGTCAGGTTTTGGGAGCTGTCAATCTTTTTAGTGCCATAATGATCTCTAACACTATTTGCATTAACTTTTGTGAGTTCCAGTTACTGATACATTTCAGTCCAGGCAAATTAATAATGCAGCATTTCCCTCAGTTGTGAAGTTTACCGCAAAGCAATTATTCAGCACTCCTATTCATTGATTATTTTAATTTGCAATAGGATGCGTAATTTTAAGGGGCCTGTATTGAACATTCTGTCTTTAAACATAATTGTATTTATAGTTAATCTTGAATTTTCTTGTTTCAGTTGGTAATCCTTTTTTTCACTTCCTTTGCTATTCTTAACACCTCAAGTTCTTTGGATCTGAAATATTCTTTAACTGTTTCCTCTTTCCTTGAGATTTACCTCTCACTTTCTTGTCAGTTATGACTGCTTCATTTGCCTTTTAGGGGAATGTACTACCACTGCATTTAATTAAATTGCTTTTTGTACACTTCCTGCTACTATTTGTATTTTTCAGAAGAGTTTTGTCTAGTTAGTTGGTGTCTTTCTTAACCTATTCAAGTAATCTGCACCAAAATCTAAATTCCTAGTAACTGTGTCATGTTTTGTCTTGTCAAACTAACATTCATTTCATTTGAATTACGATCGCTATTAGATGAATACTCCCTTAATGTCATATAAATAACCAAATCTGGCTCATGACTCATTACTAAATCTAATATACGTTAGATTTTTGTTTTAAAACAAGTTCTGTTCTATCTAAGATAACAAGGTGTAGAGCTGGATGAACACAGCAGGCCAAGCAGCATCAGAGGAGCAGGAAGGCTGACGTTTCGGGCCTAGACCCTTCTCCAGACCCTTCTCCAGCATCTGCAGTTCCTACTATCTCTGTTCTGACTAAAATCACTTATGGCCTATTGTGTCATACTTTTTACATTTGTTTCTGTGATGTGGGTATTATTGGCAAAGCCAGCATTTATTGCTCATCCTAATTTGCTCTTGCTAAGATTAACAACAAGTTTTGTCTTTGAAAAGAACCCATTATCTTTCATATCAAAAAGATTTGTAAATTACACATTGTAGCTGTCATTTCTCTAATGGTATCTTGTGATTTGTCAGTATCCAGTCGTGTGCTATGTTATTTTGTCAGTTTCATGTTTTTGTCCCATACCAAAACAAAAAAGTATTTTTACATTTACATTTATTTATAGTGTACAATATTTCCTGGAAATGGGCCAATTTGTTCCCAAGCCTGTACTGTCAGCTGAAAACTCACAGTCAGCAGTGAAGGAATGGTGCTGAATATTTTTCATGCTCACAGCTGCCCACAGATCCTTCAAACAGCATTTCATGATTATTGGGATTCATTTTTAGTCCACCACCTTCTCCATGGAATTTGTGATGTGTGTGCTCAAGGTAAACACTAATGGGTCTCTTCAAACAGTCACGATAAAGAAACCTCACTCGGACACTTAAAGAGAAATTAGCTTGGGAGTTTCTGGAGGCACGAGGCAGACTTAGACCTATTCCCCAGGTGCTGACAGCACCATTGGCCAGGTAGCCTGCATTGTGATTCTTTAAAAAGGGAATAATACTCAGACAGTAAGACAGCCCAGTAAAAGCCTTATTTAAAGGGCCAAGCACCCTGGCTGGCAGTCAAGTAAAATTTATTGAACTTCTGACATTGGAAAGTGTGTGATAGTCCTCCGACGTGTTTTTGGATGTTTTGTTTTGTTTTATTGGAGAGTATTTTCATACAGCAGATGGCAGATGACTCTGTGATCAATCACATAAAGGCAGCAGAAGGCATGAGGGCAACTACAGCCTTCTGCCAACCAATGCAGCCAGCATCTCAATGTGCATGCCAATTCAACATTCCCCTGTCTGCTACCCTGTGGAGGTGCATATCTGAGGCCACTGAAGCAGCACTTGCTTGCAACTTTCCCTTACAACGTAATTGTAGGTAAAACATCCATGACTTCTGGCATGGCTGCAACCACTTCCTCCCGATGATTTACCATGTGCTAATCCCAACTCTGTACTATCCTTCAAAACATGCGCATTGCCAATATTTGAGCTGGTTGCTCACTCAGATTAAGAGATGGGAGTCTTCTCTCTCTCACCCTTGCTCTCTCATTCCTTGCGTGTCTGAAATCAGAAAATTAGGAAAATGATCGGGTAGAATCCGAGGCTCATCCACAGCATGTCAGAAGCAACACAAGGCAGGAAGATAGCGGACTCTGTAATATTCTCAGCACTATTAATTCTGCAGACATGGCCATAGCTGAACTAATCATGCATGTAACATCTAAAAGGCTCAGGAAACAGAGGTGGTTTTGTTCCCTGTCAGGTTTGATCTGCTCCCATCTGCTGTGTGCTACATTTGTCCTGGAGAAGACAGTACACTTTGACAGTGGCTGTATAAAACCGTGTTTGATGAGGTGCCTTGATGCCCTGTTCCATGAATGTTTGGTCTTTTGCATAGCCGTTTGCTCACAGGCAGCTCTAGGCACATCTTTTGTTTCTTTGTTTTTTGTCTTGCCAAGCTTTTTTTTTCATTTGGACCTGGAAGACGATCTGTTCTGCTAATCAACCTCTCCTGGCTTTCACTCTATTGCAGATCTTTTGTCTTTGTGCTACCCATGCCTGTCTCAAAACTTATTGCATTTCTACCCTGCCCCTTTCTGATGAAAGGCTATTCACTTCCAGCATTAACTTTCTTCTCTCCGTAGATGCTGCTAAAATCTGCTGCGTGTTTCTAGCATTTTCTGTTTTCATTTCAGATTTCCAGCATCTGCAATATTCTGCTTTTTTGAAAGGAATTCTTTCATTGAAAACAGAATTTATTAACGTATCTGGAATTTCCTAGTGGAAGGAACTGAGACAGCTTCTGTTTTTCTTATTTCCTTACAACAATGAACTTATTGCTTGTGAAAATACTGTCGCCAAATGAACCAGGAAACTCGCCCACCCATCTTTGTGTAGTTAAAACTATTTTATCTCCAGGAATTTTCAGTTCTTCACAGCTCAAGTCATTAACTGGGCATGTGGTGTGATGTTTTTACACTTTTGAAGATGTATAACTTGACGACTCTCAGTTTCTAACTGGGCCCAATACATGTCTAAAGTTTGAGTTCTTGGTGCCAGAACACCCGCAGGAATATTTGCCTCCTGTGGAAATAAAATATGTTTCAATGGGGGTGTAGAGGGATGGTGTTTGGGAAAGGCCAGGCTACATTACAGTTTACATCCAATTTTAATCTACAACTTCTGAAAACTCAGCAGAAATGTAGTGCTTATTATCTTTACAATGTTCTAGTCTTTTGCCTCTTAAGTACATTTTGTTACGCCCTGGTATTTGGTTTCTAATTTCAGAAAACTTTGCACTATTTACAACTGTTTTGTTGATATAACTTGGCAATGACCACTTAGAATAAAGGCTACATTGCATCCATATTAAAGACAGAATCTCGATTCATTTTCAGGCCATTAAAAAGTATTGTGCATGATATATAGTGGTAAGAATATGTAGGCTTTAAAAAATGTAAAGTCAGTTTAAAAACACTTACTTATGTAGTATGTTGTTCATGTCATCTTTGTTCAATGTGAGCATGAATAATTTATTGTTAATTGATACTGTTTTCCTCATGATGTATATGATATTACAACATAGGCAATTAGTTTTCATTAGTAGATTATTTATCTTTTATTCAAACAAATTAGTATTGCAAATCCATATCCAAAACCATTCCATAACATCAACCTTAGACTGGTGGCAGATGCAGGGAAACTGCTTTCTCTTTGGGCTGATTGGTTTTATCATTAAGTTGATATATTAATCATCGCAATAAAAAAAATTCAAAATTCGGAAATAGGTTTGTTATTATAAAATCAAGCCTGAATTACTAAAAGTGGAAAGTGCAGTATACTTTAATATATTTAAGCACTGAAATGTATTTAATTTAATGTAAAATTTGAGAGCCAAAGATACCTTTGAACTAAGAGCAGGTAACCAGAACTACACAATGTACCCCCTCTCTAATGCAGTCCTCAACGCAAGACCAGTTGAGACTAGTTTATAACATGCTCCTTTCAAAAGTGCCAAGCTATAGCCAGAGTAAAAAACAAACAAAATGAAGACTATTCAAATAATTTAAAGTTAATTTCTCCTGGCAACATAAATGTGAATACACATGCACTGTAGTTCATTGTTGAAGAATGTTGAAAAACATAAGTAATTTTGAACTGCTTATATTTACTCCTCACCTCTGCCTTTGCGAGATGTGGATGTTCTGAAGTTATTACTTTTGCAGCAGTTGACTTTTCAGTTGGCTTCCAGCCATGCCAGTAATTCTTCTCAATAATAAATGACTGTGTAGAATAATGGTAGTGGCTCAGTCATGGCTGAGTCATCATCATCATATTCAGCTTGCTTGGATGACTTTGTTGTTTAGATCTCTTATATTGGCCAGTATTGAGGTTGTTGACTTGCTCGCTGAGCTGGCTTGTTCTCTTTCAGACATTTCGTCACTATGCTAGGTGCCATCATCAGTGGAGCCTCCGATAAAGTAATGTTATTCTACTCCACTTGGAATTTATACTATCTGGTCCATTATGGTGAGTAGTGGCATTTCCAGTTTTGATCTGTATGGTTTGCATATGGGGTCCAATTCTATGTGTTTGTTGATTGCATTATAGGTGGAGAACCATGCCTCTAGGAATTCCCGTACATATGTTTGGCTCGGGCTACTATGGTTACCTTGTCCCAGTTAAACTGATGGCCTTCATTGTCTGAGTGTACTGATATTAAGGAGAGTTTGTCATGCCATTTTGCTGCTAGCTGAGGCTCATGTATTCTGATGGCTAGTTTCCTTCCTGTCTGTCCAATGTAATGTTTTATGGCAGTCGTTTCATGGTATTTTGTAAACCATGTTTAATCTGCATGTTGTGGGAATGGCCAGTGTTAACAACAACAGGAGGACACAGTGCGCCTTAACACACTGACCACACTGCCATATATCAAAAACATATCAAAGTTGACAACAAGATTCCTAAGATCACTAGAAATCATGGTGGCCCACAAGCCCACTTCCACTCCACGACAAACACTTACAAAGATTATAGACTCCATTCCCACAACATGCAGAACCAACATGATTTACAAAATACCATGCAATGACTGCCATAAAACATTACATCGGACGGACAGGAAGGAAAGTAGCCATCAGAATACATGAACATCAGCTAGCAGCAAAACAGCACGACGAACTCTCCTTAATACCTGTATGCTCAGACAATGAAGGCCATCAGTTTCACTGGGACAAGGTAACCATAGTAGCCCAAGCCAAACATAGACGCGCACGGGAATTCCTATAGGCATGGTTCTCCACTCGTAATGCAAGCAACAAACATATAGAATTGGACCCCATATACAAACCCATACAGATCAAAACCGGAAATGACAGTACTCACCATAACGAACCAAACAGTATAAATTCCAAGTGGAGTAGAATAACATCGCTTCATCGGAGGCTCCACTGGTGATGTCACTTAGCATGGTGACGAAACGTCTGAACGAGATCAAGCCAGCTCGGCGAGTAAGTCAACAACCTCACCCACACCCCGAGCTACAGATCTTTGCCAAAACTTTGATTGGCCAGTATTTACTCCACTGTCATTGTTTTGTTGGTAGCTGCTTTGCTGTTGATATCCAGCTATGCATTGATCTCACCAGTATCTAACTTAGCTCCAAGTACGCACTTGGCATTGTCTATATCATGAGCATTAAATCCGTCAGATTCCAGAACTCTTTCTATCAAATATTTCTTCTTCAGTGGAACCTGTGAATTGTTCCACTTGGTTATTCTTGATTTCCATCTTGAATGGAGTACCCAAAGCATGACTCCTGGAGTTCTTTTGATGAGTTCTTCATGCCAGGCACAACTGATTATGTAGATTTCCTTGATTATGATAAGTTTCTTCAGGCACATTGTTACAATGTTGTTACAACACAACATATTTCTTGATTTCCAGTGGTTACTTTTTGTCAAGGTGCTGAATTTTGATGTTGTGTTTTTTTTGGTAGATAGGCACGTTTGTAGTTTACATCATATATTGCAAGCTTTCGGGGATGGGTATGCATGATAGTTGTCAAGCAGCAAGGTGGCTTCCTTCAATAGTTTGTTCTGCATAGGATGTTTTATAGTATTTGAAATGAGGCCATGGTAGAATCAGTCTTTGAAATATGATGAAGTCACCAAGGTATTGGCACTACTTGAAGATTGACATGGCTGTGAATTTAGATTTACATTTTGGTCCATTCAGGCTTAGAAGTTTGGCCACCTTCATCCATCTCCATTGGCATGCTTCTTGATTATTCTTCATCTTTAAGCCACCCATAAGAATTGATTCAGTGACCCCATTCTTTGACGTGTATACCTGCATAGTACTAGTCAGAGATTCTGCAGAATGCTCATGGGAGATGGTCCTAATGAGAGTGCTGTAATGCTAATGGGAATAATTAAGAAACTGCTCAAAATCTGAGAGATTACAAAATGGCATGTAAGGAGCCCACTATGCATACTCTAGCATGTGTGCATCACATGGAGTCGTTCCAGTCATATCAGACTACTCCAGAAATAATCACTCGTCATTGTCGGCACTCAAACCACTTGTAACCATAACCTACCTGGCAATACGGAGCCCGCTTTTGTGACACTTACCTCAAAGGTCAGTCGTTTTCAATTCCTTAGAGGGGAAGCTTCTCAAAGCAATAATTTAGGACAAAATTAGTGATCAGTTGGATCATTGCAGGTAATTAAGGAAAAGTAGCATAGATTTGTTAAGGTCAAATTGTGTTTCACTAATTTGCCAGAAATTATTGGAGGGATACGTAAGAGTGAGTGTTAATGAGGTTAATGCTGTTGATATGGTGTATGTAGACTTTCAAAAGATATTTTTACAGTGCTGGACAAATAAATGGGACAGTGGCAACATGGATATGAAATTGGTTGAATGACAGGAAACAGTAGCGTTAATGGAATATTTTACGATTGAAGAAAGTTTGTGTTGGAGTTTCTGAGAAGTTGGAAGTTGGAATTCTTGCTGTTTTGATATTTATGAAGAACTTAAACCTTCTCTATACAGGGAACAAATTGAAAGTGTGCTGGTGATGTACAGAATGGTAAAATTATCACCTGGGTGCAGAACAGTGTAGAACTTCAAAATGATATAACCCAGTTGTCGGAATAGGTGAACATGTGTCAGATGAATTTTAATGCAAAATGGAGTGATTTATTTTGGCTGGAAGGACATGGAGACACAAGATAAAATAACAGGTAGAATTCAAAAGAGAAGCAGAGGCACCTAAGTGCATATTTCCATAAGACATTAAGGATGGGAGGACAGGTTGAGAGAGCAGTTGATTAAGCATACAGTGTTGTAGGCTTTATTCTTGGGAGCGTGGAGGTTGTTTTATACTTGAATAAAGTTGTTTCTGCCTCGTGGAACATTTTGGCAAATTACAGTCAACAAAGGTTTGGAAAGATATGAAAAGCCATTAGCAACAGTACAAAATAAATCATGAGAACTTATGGTTCCAGAGATGAAAAATGTCAGATAAGTACATTGGAGAAGAGAAAGTTGAGAGCAGGTCTGATGAGAGGTACTGAAAATCATGAGAGTAGACAGATTAGATGGGGAAAATAAACTGTTCCTACTGTACATGGGTCAAGAACAGGAGGGTACTGATTGAAGGTAATTGACAGTCGGGGAAATAGAGACATGAGGAGAAATATTTTCATGCAGTTAGTGGTTCTGATTTAGGGTGCACTGCCTGAGAGAATGTTAGAAGCACATTCAAGCAAGGAGGAGTTGGATTAATATCTGTAAAGGAAGAATGTACAGGGTCACAGGGAGAAGTCACAGCTTTGGGAGTCGGTCCATTGCTTTTCGAACAGCCAGGTAAGACGAGGTGGAACATATGACCTCCTTGTGTGCCATGACTGTTCTGTGATTCCATGTTAATGGTAAATACTACCTTGGTTTTGCAGTCAGCATCAAAGGTATGGTGTTCACTATGTTGATAGTTGCCAACAGAGCTTTAGCAGCCTCTGGTTTCGAGTTTTGTGGGGTTGAATTTTTAAAATTTCAATTAAGACCAAATGGAAATAAGACAGGAAAAAAATATGGCTGCTGAGTGGCTCATCCTGGTGTTCTGCCTTTGATTCGTTCCCTGGTAATTTTCACGAGGAAGGGTGCACCACAGCCCATCACACATGTTAAGGAAGCAATTGACAGCATTGTGGGCCCAGTGAGAGTCCTGTTTGATACATTTTATCTTGATATTCAATGAGTTTAATAGCTATGGAGTTTTACATCAGCTGGCTAGATATATGAACCATGGAGTGGAGGTGGGTAAAATTATTCAGGCTGCTTTACTATTCGTTGTGAAATGCTGTGCCTGAGCTGTGTCTTTGTTCGTTAAGGTCAAAGATCACACAACACCAGGTTATAGTTCAACAGGTTTTTTTGAAGACACAAGATTTCAGAGTCTCGTTTCTTCTTCAGGTGTCAGGTATCTTCAAATAAACCTGTTAGACTATAACCTAGTGTCGTGTGATCTTTGACCTTGTCCACCCCGGTCTGATACCGCCATCTCCACATCATTTGTTCATTAAGATAAGTCAGGATAGTGCTGTAATTGAAAAATGGAATTAACCATTAAACAGTCTGTTCTCCATACTGTAGAACTTCAAACAGCAAGCTGTCAACCTAAAAGATCATTATTTCAAATATGAAAAAGACTTTGGATGACTTTAAAAAAAGGTATAGATCTTCATTTAATAGATAATAATACAATCATGAGGGTAACCTAGTGTTGTAACAATGTGTAAATGTTTCATCTTTTCACCTCAGATATCTGCTGAAATAACAAAAATTAAGTTACTTTTTGAGGTTTTTTTGCGCTGTTGCATGCAATCTGGCTCCCTAATTGTTTGACAGATGCTTGACTTTGTTTATGCTGTTGGTTTTGAAGTTTATTTACTTGGGGCATTTTATGAGCTGTTCAAAGGATTCCAGTTATTGCAATAGGGCTGGTAAAATTCTGTTTATCAAGTAAACAATGGGTGATTGAATGCTGAGGGAGATAATGGTTTATGGGCGAGGGAGGTAGGATGGGGATTAGGGTCATTTAAATTGATCAGAGAGTTTATATTTTTGTACATAGGGAGCCATCCTAATACAGCTCCAGCTCCGTTGCTAATTCTATTTGAAGACCTGGAATTGGGTTGATGGAATTAGTCTGGCCTCCTGGTTCCCACCTCTGATCTAAAGACTCAACCCTAATGGTTCTCCAGGGTATTCCTGCCGTCTAGATTACACTGATAAGATCTATATTTACCTGAATCCTGTATTGTGTCCTTAGTTAGGATTCTACTGAACATTATATCAACATAATGTTGATTCTGAATTAAAAATGAATGAAAAGTGCATCAGGGGATGTTAGTACATTAAATTGCACTTAACTGCTTTTGCCTTACCTTTAGTCTTGCTGACAGGAATGGAGAAGATGTCCTTTTTGGATTGCAGCAAAATTATGAAGAATTCATTTATAAACTAATTTACAATGTCAACATTTTATATCTCACAGTTAATGTCTCCATCATAGTAATCATGAGAAAACCTCCCTCTAAATGGGAAATAAATTGAATCAAAAATTCTTATTAGAATTAATCATAACCAATATAATGAATAATCTTTGAAATCTTTTTCTATTCTTTTGTTCTTTGTTCTAAACTTATTCATTATTAATACATACATTTGTCTCTTTCATAAAAGTATTGCATATTAAAGCACTGATACAAACTGAAATAGCTCCACAAAGGCTGGTATCCTGTCACCCTTTATTTACACATGCACAGTATTTGACACTGGTCTGCCTTCCTCAGAACCAGCTGTCAGAGTGAACAGAACCTCTGACACCATTCTCATCTGTCAGCCAGGGCTCCCTGATTGGACCAGGTTAACAGCCCCAGTCAGGGAACTCATATTCTCTGGGGTCCACCTAGCTGATCTTGTTCCAATCAGGACACAAACAAGACTTCTTTCCTATCTGAATGTTAATTGAAGTTAAGTCTTTAAAGTCCTGATACAGAAAGACAAAACCCAAAGACAGATTTCCAGCACCCTGACACAAATCAGCATCATCAAGACTGGTATGAAATTGCTTGATCTGCAGTCATTAGGATTAACGAACAAACTCTATGGGCTGAAATTTAACCATGGAGGCAGGTAATGGAAGTCAGGAACTTTCATGCCTCCGAAGCCTTCATCTGGCAAGGAGTGGGGGTGTGGAGAAAACAATGATCAGCCCACTTTAGCTCATTTCTATTTGTGGTACTTGTGTGGCTAAATAATTTTGCTTAAAGGATTACAAAATACAACAAGTTAAGTTTAAGGACACCCTTTACTAATGAGGAGCAGTGCTGCCTGAGGCTCACAATGAAAATCCAGGTCTCTGTTGCCTCAGGCTCTGCCCCTTCAAGCTGTGAGACATTAAGACTCTCTCACTATATATTGCATATCCTGCCCTCGCCCTTTGACAGCTGTCAGTGGCTATTTGCAGTTTTCCGCCTGAATTTGGCAGCTGTTGTAATTTGCTAAGCCACTGACAAAGACACTCTAGCAAAGATAGACTTGTATCCCTATTGTTAGTATTCTTTCTGTAATTTTAGTAGTATTTTAATTTTTTGAAAAATTTGAGATAGCGTGAATATTGCTGACAATTTTTGGTTTTGACAGAATTAACTAATAACTTATTGACTAAACTTGAAATCCAACTACCCAAACACGTAGTGATAAGTTTGTGCATGAAAATTTGGCCTAATCTTAATATACTTTTTAGTTAGGAAGTACATCTAAAACTCAAGTTTTTTCTCAATGTTAAAGAGGTAATTTGTAGTCCTGAATTCAACAAACACCTGAATTCAACATGATCGTGTCTGAATATTCTTTAATCTCACTTTGTCCTCAATTTATAATTTCAGACTAAAACCTTTTAGTTTTAATTGAACAACTGTACTGTGTGCTAATATCTTTATAGCTACATTGCTATATTGTTTATTTTTGTTTCAGATAAGACTTGGATGCATTCACCTGAAGCTCTCTCAAAACATTTTATACCATACACCGTAAAGGTATGTAATGATCCATAATGACACAGGAAAGAATAATGAGTGTTTTATGAAGGAAGATCTGTCACTGATTTTTGATAGAATATGTAAATATTATGTTAAAATAAATGAATTTACTTTGAAGTTGTACTGTTTACGTTAACATTGGCTCCTGGCTGAACACGCTAGATTTTGAAAAAAGTGTCCTTTTAGTTCATTAATTTAACCTGTTATGAAATATTAAGGAATTATTACATTTGATATATAGCAGCTATTGGATGAATTCAACTTAGTACTTTGCACTTTAAGAAAGGAAGGCCCAAACGTGACTTGATGCTCTGGACATTTGCTAACATTTTTATACACTCTTCAATGTTGAGCAACATTAGGGTGACATGCAAGCAATCAAAATATTTCACCAAATCAAAATAATGCTTTACCCAACAAAGATTTCAGTAAAAGCATGGAGTATTTGTGTAGTGGCACAATGTTTATCGATACAGTTGAACATATATATAGATTTCTTATTTTGACTGTTTCAATAGATTAGGTTCTGCTTAATAGCTGAATTCATTCCAGGGTTTTATTTCATAGCCATTCACCCCTGGGTAAGGAAGTTCTGGTTTGATAATTTGCAAAGAGATAGAACACGAATAGAAGGGACGAGGGGAAATACCATAATTCTGTTTAGGTTTCTATTTTAAAAATGTCTGGACTAAATTAACACACCTTTTCATCCAGTTTATGAGACTTCACTGTGCAAAATTGGCTGCTACATTTGCCTGTATCACTGCACTTGAAGAAACTGTTATATTGGTTATAAGATGTTACGGTCTATCCTCCAGATATGATAAAATGCTGCATTTCTCATACATTTCTCAGTTCAATTTCTCCTCCTGCTCTGACATTCTAGCGTCTACTTTAAAGAATATTCTGTCCTTACTTTTTAACCTATCAAGGCTTCAATTGGGTCTATGTTATGAGAAACTCAAGGAATCAGAGAAAAGAAAAGAGAGGAGTCTATAGATTTTCAATATTCTTACTTTCTCCATTTCATTTAATGGCAAAGATTAGTCAACAGATGTGTTTTCATTGGCTTTCTTTTTTAATTACCTTGGATTTCATTATTAGTTTAGTCTCTAACATTTAAGACATCTACCTAAACAAAATTGGGTGACATAATTCTATTCTCAACACTTAATCCTTGTGTTTCATTATGACTTTGTTGCTTATTCATGCCTTTTGAAAATATTTGTGTACCATTCAGACTGTGCATCTTTGTAATATTCTATATCCTATATTGTATTATAAGGGAAAAGGACATTAGTCTCCATTGTATTGATTATTGTGATTACAGATCAACGTAATGTGAATTGACATTGCCATTTAACACTCTTGCATCAAAGATGTGATTCTATTGTTTGCTGTAGAGAGTAACTTCACCCTGCCTGTCTTCAAAAACTGATCATTACGTTTAATCAACAAAAATAGAAGTTGCTGGAGAAATTTGTTCTGATGAAGGAACCCAAAATATTGACTTTGCTTTCTCTCCGCACAGAGACGCTACCAGACCTGCTGAGTTTCTGCAACAGTTTCTGATTTGTATCAGATTTCCAGCATCTGCAGTCCTTTTTATTTGTTACATTTAATCATTGCGTTGAAACTGGTTTCTGATCACTGGCTTTTATTTCACTGTTAAAATTATCCAGCAGTTTAGCAAAAGATTTTCTGTTTATTCAGCTATTTGGGGTCGCTCACTACCATTATTCAGTTTCTTTTAAAAGGTGTGGCTTTTAATTTTAATAGCAATATCAAAAAGCTTGTGCAGCAGAACTGTATTGCAATGCAATTTTAATGGAGCTCACTGGATGTAAGTGGAGAGTTCACAGGGGGCTAATCAACATCAAATATAAAATGAAAAACAAAATACTGCCCATGCTGGAAACCTTAAAATGAAAACAGTTAAGATCACATTGCTTAGCAGGGCAGCCAGCATCTGTAGACAACCTGAAATCAATTGCCTGACCTGCTTAATATTTCGATTTTTTTTTTCTGTTTTTCAGTGATCTGAAGCTGGAAGATAGGTTAATGTTTTAGATGAGCTCCAATAACAAGTTCCCAAACTTTCCTATCTTTTCAAAGTCTGATAATCTTTCAATATACATCTGTAGAAATTTTTACTTTATTTCAAATTTCCACCCTTTTCAAAAAAAATCTTTCTTAAATGAGAAGGTTGTTGCAATTGTACAATACGAGCTCAGATCATTAAAATGAACTGTTTTGGCCCTCTTGTCCGTAACTTCTATTTTCACATAATTTTCCATCAAAACATGTTTATGCAGCTTAGAATTGGACTCTCTTTTTCCATCTGGAAGCAGCTATTTGAGACTTCATAACCTACAGTCTCCTGTTGCTGTGCCAACATTTGGGTATTTTGCTTCTGACAAAGGTCCATTCATTGGAATCTCACCCTGACGAACCATAGGAATTCATTAGTTCTCATGTCTTGGTATTTGCTATCATTTTGTTTAAATGTCCAATTTAAATTTCACCGCTGGCTCTCATTGGTTTCACTTTCTGTTTATTAACATTTCTGAAAACCGCCTGATTGTTTTGGGAGAATAATCAATGGGTGGTAGTGAGAGGATTTAGCTGACTTTTGATTAAGTATCTCCAAATCAGTTTATTTACAACATTGAACACTGAGGGCTAGAAGCTCTGAGTTGTGCCAACGCTGGAAACCTTTACAACTAGTGGGCATCATGTAGCTATGAAAGTCTCACCCCCATTACTGACATCCAGCCTTTTTTCTGGCTTGTGAGAGGGGTAGGAATGAATCATGCAAGTGGAAAGTTAGAACTTAACAAGACCATTTGAAATTAGTGCTGAGTTCAAACAGCATAAGAACATAAGAACTAGGAGCCGGAGTAGGCCATCTGGCCCCTCAAGCCTGCCCCGCCATTTAATAAGATCATGGCTGATCTTTTTGAGACTCAGCTCCACTTACCCGCCCACTCACCGTAACCCTTAATTCCTTTACTGTTCAAAAATTTATCTAGCCTTGCCTTATAAACATTCAGCGAGGTAGCTTCAACCGCTTCACTGGGCAGGGAATTCCACAGATTCACAGTCGTTTGGGTGAAGAAGTTCCTCCTGACCTCAGTCCTACATCTGCTTCCCTTTATTTTGAGGCGATGCCCTCTAGTCCTAGTTTCACCTGCTAGCAGAAACAACCTCCCTGCCTCCACCTTATCTATTCCCTTCATAATCTTATATGTTTCTATAAGATCTCCCCTCATTCTTCTGAATTCCAATGAGTATAATCCCGGTCTACTCAGTCTCTTCTCATAATCCAACCCTCTCAACTCTGGAATCAACCGAGTGAATCTCCTCTGCACCCCCTCCAGTGCTAGTATATCTCTTCTCAAGTAAGGAGACCAAAACTGCACACAGTACTCCAGGTGTGGCCTCACCAGGACTCTATCCAGCTGCAGCATAGCCTCCCTGTTTTTAAACTCCATCCCTCTAGCAATGGCAGACAAAATTCCATTTGCCTTTTTAATTATCTGCTGCACCTGCAATCCTACTTTTAGCAGCTTTTACTCACTGGAGGTGTCACGAGTTGACAGCAATGGAGTAGATGCTTATGAAGCATGTGTAGCCCATTTAAATGTCATGATGTGAATTCTGTTTCATTGCTCTTTAACACTGACAAAAGGCATAGGCTATGAGTAAAACTTCTTTAAAAAGTTTGATGAACCTCTTGGATTGACAGACAGTCTGGTGTTGATTTACAAAAAAGGACTGCCTGTTCCACATTTTCAATATAGATCTTGTTGACATTTCCCAAGGGAGGATCTTTGGCTGAGTTTAAAAAGTCACAGAAGTATCTCTGCAGTGCACCTGAGTGCACTGATTGATGATTCAAAGAGGCTACAAAAAGATTATCTGTCTTTAGTCTGGGGGATGAATAGAAGTTTGTTTGTTTTATAAGTAGTTGAACTGCTGAGATTTAAAAAATTTCGATGGGTTTAATGAATGGATTTCTGTTTTGCCTAGAGTATCAAATATGAGCGAGAGCTATATCAGATTGTCTGTTTTTTTTCTGTTTTCATCTCCACATGGTTTTAAAAATATGTACATACCATAATTTGCCATGCCAGTGCCACAGGGCGTAGGAGGGTGCACTGGTGATTGCTGAGCATGGGCTGGCATGGGAAACATATGGAAAATGAATTAAGCTGTGAAAGAGCATGAGAGATGAGAGTGGGAGGGCCTAAAAACTTTGAAAGAAAATTAGATTTAGTCCCAGAGAACTGAGGCAGGCCTTCTAACCTCCTGCATCTGCGGTTGTCTATGTTCTGGTTTTGGGACCAGCAAGGCCACTTCCTCCCATTACATCTTCCTGGGGTGAAACTTACAGCTAATGGGACCTTCTAAATGCAGATGGGCCTGCCAAATTGGGAAATTTTCCAATTCACACTGCCCTGCTCCCAGTGGAAAATTTGGCTGTCGAACTTTTTTAATCCTATTTGTGGACCCATTGTTGATTCATTGATCACCTTTGCTTGTTGCAAAACAGTATTTGGAACTTCTAAGTATTCTTGGCAGAAAATGGAAGAGCTATGTGTTATGGTGAGATTGTTCTAAACTATGATACCTCAGATGTGTCAATTTTTGAGTGCACACTTTTTCAGTAACATTTAATTAATATGTAATTAACTTAATATATATTTCCTAATAAGCATAAAGAAAAAAAAGTCCAGAAGAAAAATGTAATCTGTCATATCAAAATTACCTAAAGCACATTTTAAAAAAAAGTTCTGCTTCTAGCGATAATTACTGAGGGTGTTTACTGAGGGCATCATCCTAACTTCAAGCAACTAGAAAGAGTTTCTTGTACCTCAACATGAACCGTTTGTAAGGAATGGAAGTTACAACGTTACTTCTGTGGAAAAAAGCATGAAAAAGAATGGTCAAAGATGAATTGAAAGATGGAAAATTTCCTGGGAATTAAGTACCTAACACAATAAATGGATGATATAACAATGCTGTTTGTGTTCTGAGTCTGAGAAGAAATTATGTGACTTATTTACTAATTCTTACATATTCACTGGATTATTTTACGATAAACCAGTTTGAAAGGCATTGCTGTGTCATGTAGATACCATATGGGACTGTGTTGCTCATGAATGCATCACAAAACAATCACAACTTGGCTGCAAAATTGAATAAAAATGATTTTCTTTTTCCATTACCTGCTGATTTCAATTTTTCTTGTATGCCCTTTGAGCGTTCCGACAGATTATGTTTGGAAATCAGTGAAGTTCACTGATGATGTAGTTATCTAGACATGTGGTGGTGCTGCAACTGAATGGTTCCTTTTGTCCTAGCAGCAGGAAGTGAAAGCTGAATAGGAGTTTGGTTTAAGATAACAAGGTGTAGAGCTGGATGAACAGGCCATCAGAGGAGCAGGAAGGCTGACGTTTCGGGCCTAGACCCTTCTGAAGAAGGGTCTAGGCTCCTCTGATGCTGCTTGGCCTGCTGTGTTCATCCAGTTTGACACCTTGTTATCTCAGATTCTCCAGCATCTGCAGTTCCTACTATCTAGGTGTTTGGTGTGTACAGTCCGGTCAATTATTATGTGCAAACTCTAAATGTTCATGACCCAGTTTTATTCAGGTGTTACACTCTTTGTCCATGGAAATAAAGGCCCTAACACATGTTTGAGACCCCTGTGAAAATAATTTATTGGTTGTAAATGAAACATTTATAAGAGTACTTCATTCAGTAAAGCTAGGATGACATGTGACCTCACCTGCACTTCTTAAAGGTCATGAGTAATCAAAAAGACCACAGATTAAAATTGTGGTTTCTTCTCGGGCACTACTTACTGTACCCTAGTTGATTCCTGTTACCCCCGATTCCTGACCTCTCACCCTTAACATCACTTATCCCTGATCTCCTTCCAACCTTTTCAATGCTCCCATAACCCCTGTGCTGAACAATACAGACACAGACACAGACCCCACCTTATGAGTGCTGTTGATTGCCCCAACTCCCAAACCCAGACCAACAATTTCATTGACCAAAGGCCCCAGAAGACTAGAAAGTAGCTAGTGTTATTCCTGTGTTTAAAAAGGGCAACAGGGATAATCCAGGAAATTACAAGCTGGGTGAGCCTTACATCAGTGGTAGGGAAATTATTGAACAAGATTCTCAGGGACAGGACTTACCTGCATTTGGAAAGGAATGGTCATATTAGGGATAGTCAGCATGGCTTTGTGTGGGGGAGGTCTTGCCTCACAAATCTGATTGGGTTTTTTGAGGAAGTGATGTAGATGTTTGATGAGGATATGGCAATCGATGGTGCCAACACGGACTTTACTAAAGCATTTGACAAAGTTCCTCATGGTAGGCTGGTCCAGAAGATTAAGTCAAATGGGATCCATGATGAGTTGATAAGTTGGATACAATATTGCCTTGGTCATGGAAGTTGTGGAGGGGTCTTTTTTTCTGACTGGGGGTCTGTGATCTGTGGTATTCAGTAAGGATCAGTGCTGGGACAAGTGATTTGGGTGAAAATATAGATGGTCTGTTTAGTAAGTTTGAAGACAACATGTAAATTGGTGGAGTTGTGGACAGTGAGGAAGATTGTCAAAGGCTACAGCAGAATATAAATCATTTGCAAAATTGAGTGGAGAAATGGCAAATAGAGTTTAATCCAGACACGTGTGAAATGATGCATTTAGAAGGTAAAATGCAAGAGGAAAGTATGCAGTAAATGACAGGACACTTAGGAGCATTGACGTACAGAGGAATCTTGCAGTGCAAGTCTATAGCTCCCTGAAAGTGGCAATGCAATCGATAAAATGATAAAGAAGGCATACACCCTCATCAGTTTGAGCATTGAGTATAAAAGTTGGCAAGTCATGTTGCAGGTGTATAAAACTTTAGTTAGGGCACATTTAGTGTATTGTGTGCTGTTCTGGTCACCACATTGTAAGAAGGATGTGGAGTCTTGGAGGGGCTACAAAAGAGGTTTACCAGGATGTTGCCTGGATTGGAGTCTATTAGCTATAAGGAGAAGTTGGACAAACTTGGTTTGCATTTGCTAGAGTGTGGAGGCTGAGGGTTGACCTGAAAAAAGTACAGCAAACTTTATTTCAACCAGCACCTCATGAATTGGCACTCTCGATAAACCAACAAGAATTATATACCTTAAACGCCATGTAGTTTACTGTATTATTTTGTCCAGTTATTAGAGTTTTTGAATATATTTACCTCAATATAAATATACATGTTGTTCAATCAAATGGCCACACAAAATATCGAGTCAATTTCTCCTCAAATATTATGAATTGCCGTGATGCCTGGGTAGTCACCTGAGGGTGCTAGTGAGAAGGCTCTCTGCTGGTAAGTTTTATTTAAGGCAAAGGTACATTGTTATTGAAGTGATTTATGCTGTAAATAAAGTACAACAGTGAATGGTATACCCCCTGCATTACATTCCTATTACTTAGTGTTTGTTTTTATATTGATTATCAGGTCCTCTTGATTATCTGGAATATTTGATGAATAAGCACACTCTTCATCCCCATAGGTGCCGGATAATGAAAATTTTACTATATATAAGATGATGAGAGGTATGGACCTGGTGGATAGTCGGAGTCTTTTTCCCAGGGTGGAAGTATCAAAATACAAGGGGGCATAGGTTTAAAGTGAGAGGCGGCAAGTTTAAAGGAGATGTGCAAGACAAGGATTTTTTTTTTGGCACAGAGGGTGCTGCCAGGGGATGTGTTGGAAGCAGATACGATAGCAACAATTTAGAGACATTTAGACAGACACATGAACAGTCAGGGAATAGAGGGGATACGGACCATGTGCAGGCAAATGGGAATAGTTTAAAATAGCATCACAGCCACCACCGACATTGTGAACTGAAAGGCCTGTTCCTGTGTTGTACTGTTCTTTGTTCTTTTAATACTTCATTTGCCTACATTCCAGTACTGAATGCAGCCCAGTCTTCATGTTATCTTCTTCGGCAGGTTTCTGATAATGGGTATGATATAGATCGATGAAATCTGCAAAAACTGTAACACAAAGAAACTTGGGAGTATTTGAGTATGAAACACAATGCTAGCACACAGGTGCAACAGGTAATTGGGAAGGTTAATGGAATGTTGTCCCTTAATTCAAGGGGTTTGGTGTATAAGAGCAGGCAAGTCTCATTGCAACTGTACACAGTACTGTTGAGACCACATCTGGAGAACTGTAAGCAGTTCTACCCCCTTTATTTAAGAAAGTATATTATTTCAGTGGAGGCAGTTCAGAGAAGGTTCACTAGGATGATCCCTAGTATGGAGGGATTGTCTTAGAAGCAAATACTGAACAGGTTGAGATTCTATTCATTGGAGTTCAGAAGAACAAGAGGTTTATGGGTAATCTCGTTGAAATATAGGATTCTTAAAGGGATTGACAAGGTAAATGCTGAGAGGATGTTTCCCCTCACGAGAGTCTAGGACTAGAGGGCATAGTCACAGAATAAAGGGGTGCCAATTTAAGATTGAGATGAGGCATTTCTTCTGATGGATGAGAGTCTTTGGAACTTCTTGACACAGAGAGCAGAGTCCTTGTGTATAATTAAGGTTAAGGTAGATTTTTGATGAGGAGGCAAATCAAGGGTTCATGGAAAAGGCAGGAGAATGGACATGAGGAATGTCAGATGGGCCATGATCCTCGTGAATGGCAGAGCCGACGTGAGGAGCTGAAAGGCCTACACCTGTTTTTATTTCGTATGGTAATGCGTCGTGAGGCCCAATGCTCTTGGATTTCCAGGCTGTTATGGTTGGAGGAAGGTGCTGAACAATTGATAGGAAATATAAATAAAATGTGGAGTCTTCTGACACCTTCATCAGTTAAGGTAGTAACCAACTGGCCAGAATAAATTCCCAGTAATAATCAGCAAAAAAGCATAAATATCTAGCTTTCAAAAATGGCTAATGGATACAGTCAAATGTCCCGTGGAATATGAAAGTTCCTGTAAATAAGGAAATTTCATTTGTAAAGTCTGTAAACTGGGGCAAGATTATGCTGTTCTGATGCAAGTTACATATTCTGAGTTTTCACTTGATAACCTTCAACATTTCAAATAGAAAATTGAAAGAACTTTTCCTGAAAAGACTAAAATAAGTGCAGTACAATCCAAGAAAGGATAAATTGACTTTATCTTTGAAAGTAGTTAGCTTGTGACATTTTCTCCTTCTGCGCTATTCTTAATAGATATAGCTAGAAATCAGATTTCACTAGTATACAGGCATATACTATTCAACACATTTGCTATAGTAGGCTAATAAATACTTTGATACATAAAGAAACAACCATTTCTTGGAATAACATTCTTCACTGGTGCTATTTTTGTAACTTAAATACAAACTAATCTTCTTACACTTACATTAGTATCATACTTATGTAAAATATACATATACTTGTACTATCTTTGACTTCATTTAAGAAGTTCAGGAACAAATATATTCCACAGGGCAACTCATCATCACTGAATGAAGTTATCTTTCCAATCTAGTGTAATTTATGTCAGATGTCAGAGGTTCTTTTTTTGAAAAACTAGAAGCATAATTAACTGTGTTATCTCCATGTCTACTTCACATGTCTGGGCAGGAAAATGTGAATCCTTCTAAATCCTTGTCTGGTTGGAAAATTAGAAATTCTATGCTTCAGTATACTTTCCACTTCTGATCCAAGTTAAATGCACTGCCTGCGTTTACTTTGCCTATTCCTCACAGCATTTTGAAAATCTAGATGGTTTCCTTCAATAGAATGCCTTGATACCATCTACATGAACTTTCTACTCCCTACTCCCCACTCCCCTACCACTTTCCATAAAGAAACATTATGTTCTGCCAATATACAGATCACCATTCCCTCCTCAATGAAAGCATTAAAAACAAAATAATTGATAATCCCATCGATTTTTGTAAGATCTTTCTGTGCACAAATTGTTCTGAAACAGCTGACAGTTTAATAGGTACTGGAGCTCTTTTTTTTTGAAACTTAAAGTTGTTTAAGGTCATTATGAAACAAGAAGTGTTATACCAGTTTCAATTTCTGTCCCTTTTTTCTGTCTCCCTCACTTTTTAACTTTTTTGTTTTAAAAGAAGAATCAGAAGTATTTTTCATAGCTTAAAGCTCAGGAATAATCTTGCCATTTTGCTTAAAGATCTAACTTGAATGAGTAGTAGCTGGAGAGAGATAAAGTATTTACTTTTTGTAGTTGCAGTCCACTGGGAATAGAGAGCAGGAGTGAGAGACCCGAGTTTGGTGATGCATGGGTAACGTCGTTCCTGGATCAGTTCCTGGATTTCTGTCTGTAGTAGATAAGTTTGGTTTCGTTGATAAGATTCAAAATGACAGGAGAACTCGGCCCCGTGGAATGCGCCTCCTGCAACATGTGGGAAATCAGCGACACTTCCAGTCTCCATGATGACCACTTATGCAGGAAGTGTGTTCAGCTGCAGCTTCTGATTTTCCGCATGGAGCAGCTGGAGCTGCAGACGGACTCACTATGGAGCATCCATGAGGACAAGAATGCCGTGGATGGCATGTTTAGTGAGCTGGTCAAACTATCAGTAAGAGCTAAACAGGCAGAGAAGCAAAAATAGAAATTGCTGGGAAAACTCAGCAGGTCTGGCAGCATCTGTGGAGAGAAATCAGTTATTGCTTCGCGTCCAGTGACCCCTCCTCAGAGCAGAGAAGCATTGGGTGACCACCAGGAAGAAGAATAAGCCTGAGGAGGCAGTGCATGGGTCCCTTGTGGCCATTCCCCTCTCAAACAACACACCGTTTTGGATACTGTTTGGAGGAATAGCCTCTCAGCGGAAAGCAGCAGCAGTAGCCAGATCAGTGATACCATGACTGGCTCTGTTGTACAGCAGGGAGGATCGCGGTGAGCAGTAGTGATTGGAGCTTCTATAGTCAGGGGCACAGATAGGCATTTCTGTGGCTACGAGTGAGACTTCAGGATGGTATATTGCCTCCCTGTTGCAGGGTCAAGGATGTCTCTGAGCAGGCACAGGATATTCTAAAAGAGAGGCTGAGCAGCCAGAAGTTGTGGTCCATATTGGTACTAACAATATAAGCAGAGAGAGACATGAGCTCCTGCAAAGGGAGTTCAGGGAATTAGGTATGAAGCTGAAATGCAGGACCTCTGTGGTTATAATCTCAGGGTTACTCCCTGTGCAATGTGTTAGTGAGGCTAGGAGTAGAAAGACTGAAAGTACAGTTAAGCTTTGTGGAACACCTACGCTCGGTGCGCGACAAACTACTGCACCTCCCAGTGGCGAACCATTTCAACTCCCCCTCCCACTTCTTGGACGATATGTCCATTCTGGGCCTCCTCCAGTGCCACAACGATGCCACCCAAAGGTTGCAGGAACAGCACTTCATATTTCGCTTGCGAACCCTGCAGCCCAATGGTATCAATGTGGACTTCACAAGCTTCAAAATCTCTCTTCCCCTGACCGTATCCCAAAACCAGCCCAGCTCGTCCCCACCTCTCTAACCTATCCATCCTTCACCCCACCTATCCACTCCTCCCACCTCAAGCCCCACGCCCACATCCTACTTACCAGCCTCATCCCATCTCCTTGACTTGTCCGTCCTCCCTGGAACAACCTATCCCCACCCTAACTCCCCACCTACACTCACCTTTACAGGCTCCATCCCCACCTCTTTGACCTGTCTGTCTCCTGTCCACCTATCTGCTCCTTTGTCCATCTTCCATCCGCCTCCCCCTCTGTCTCTATTTATTTCAGAATCCCCTTCCCCTCCCCCATTTCTGAAGAAGGGTCCAGACCCAAAACGTCAGCTTTCCTGCACCTCTGATGCTGCTTGGCCTGCTGTGTTCATCCAGCTCTACACCTTGTTATCTCAGATTCTCCAGCATCTGAAGTTCCCACTATCTCTGGCTAAAGATCTGGTGTAGACGGGAGGGACTCAGGTGTGTGGATCATTGGGATATCTTCCAGGACAGGTGCACCTAAACTGGTGGGAGTGGGGGATGAGTGAGGGGAGGGGGCACACCAATGTCCTGGCAGGGAGATTTGCCAATGCAACTCAGCAAGGCTGAATGAAACTAGTGTGGCAGGGTGTCAAAAACCAGAGCAGTAGGTCAGCAAGTAAAATGGCTGAGGAGGCGTGGGAGACTAAGGGCAGAAAGATTAAGAGGAAGAACAGACAGGGAGAGGTTATTGATTAAAGCAGGACTGATGTTTTGAGGTGTATTTGTTTTCATGCAATGAGTATGATAAGTAAGCTAGATGGATATACAGCTGGGATTAATACATATAACGATGATGCTGTAGCTAGTACAGAGACTTGGTTGAGAGAGGGGCAAGCCTTGCAGTTTACCATCCTGGGATTTCAATGTTTCAGGTGAGTTATAGAGAGGGATGTAATAAAGAGATTGGGGGATTCGCATAACTGATAAGCGAGAATATTATAGCTGTACTGAGAGAAGACACCTTGGAGGGCTCATCCAGGAGGCCACATGGGTAGAGTTCAGGAACAGGAAGGGTGCAGTCACTTTGATGGGATTGGACTATAGGCCTCCCATCAGCCAGTGGGTGATAGAGGAACAGATATGTGGACAGATTATGGAAAAATGTTAAACACAATAGAATAGCCTTTATTGTCACATGCACTCGAATGAGTGCAGTGAAAAGTTAGTAATGTCGCCTCTCGGCTCCATCTTACCAAGGTACAGACACTTTAAATGCTGTTACAGAGTAAAAAAAAAATAGTTTAGCATGGAAACAGTTTAAAAAGTCTAGAATGATAATGGAAGTGACCATAAGTACTTAGGTTCCAGTCCCCCTCCCCAATATGAGTCCGTGCCTGCCGGCCCCAGAACACAAAGCTACATTGGCCCCACATGTCAGCCTCTGTCCAGGACTCGCTCAACCACCGCTCTGCCTTCGATCTTTGTGCTCAGCCCCTGAACCAGTAACCGGTCCGTGCTCACCGCAAAGCCCCCGAACCGGTAACCGGCCCGTGCTCACCGCAACGCCCCCGAACCGGTAACCGACCCGTGATCACTGCAAAGCCCCCGAAATGAAAGGATGGTATGTTGCTTCCTGGGTGCCAGGGTCCGTGATGCCTCGGATCGTGTCTTCAAAATCCTTAAGGGGGAGACTGAGCAACCAGCAGTCATAGTACACATCGGTACCAATGACAGAGGTAGAGAGAGGACAGAGAATGTGAATAACGAGTACAGGGAGTGAGGTTGGAAGCTGAAGTCCAGGACAAACAGGGTAGTTATCTCTGGATTACTACCAGTGCCACGTGATAATGAGGTAAGAAATTGGGAGAGAGTGCAGTTAAACACGTGGCTACAGGGCTGGTGTAGGAGGGAGGGCTTCCATAATGTGGATAATTGGAGCACATTCTGGGGAAGGTGGGACCTGTACAGTAAGGACGAGTTGTACCTGAACCAGAAGGGCACAAATATCCTGGGAGGAAGGTTTGCACGTGCTATACGGGATGGTTTAAACTAGATTGGCAGGCGGTGGGGAACCGGATTTATAATTGCGGTTGATGGAGCGTAATTGCGGACACCGAGATGGTTTGAGGTGTGTGTACTTCAATGCTAGAAGTATCAGAAATAAGGCGGATGAACTTAGAGCATGGGTCGGTACTTGGAACTACAATGTTGTGGCCATTACAGAAACTTGGGTAACTCAGGGAGAGGAATGGTTTTTGGAAGTTCCGGGATTTAGATGGTTTAAAAGAAATAGGGAGGGTAGAAAAAGAGGTGGGGGAGTGGCATTGCTAGTCAGGGCGAGTATAGCAGCTACTGAAAGGCAGTTGGAGAATGATATGTCGACAGAGTCCGTTTGGGTTGCTGTCAGGAGCAAGAAAGGAGCAGTCACTTTGGGTGTTTTTTACAAACCCCCTAATAGTTGCAGAGAAGTAGAGGAGCAGATTGGGAGGCAGATACTGGAAAGGTGCAGAAGTCACAGGGTTGTAGTCATGGGTGACTTCAACTTTCCAAATATTGATTGGAAACATTTTAGTTGTAATAGTTTAGATGGAGCAGATTTTGTCCAGTGCATTCAGGAAGGATTCCTGACACAGTATGTAGATAGACCAACATGAGGAGAGGCCACTTTGGATTTGGTGCTTGGCAATGAACCGGGCCAAGTGTTAGACCTGTTGGTAGGAGAGCATTTTGGCGGTAGCGATCATAACTCTGTTCCTTCCATGATAGTCATGGATAAGGATAGGTACATATGGTAGGGTAAAGTTTATAATTGGGGGAAGGGTAATTACAATTCAGTTAGGCAAGAACTGGGTAACTTAAACTGGAAACAGATGCTGTCAGGGAAGAGCACCACAGAAATGTGGAGATTGTTTAAGGAATGCATACTGCATGTGCTCGATATGTTTGTCCCAAGCAGGCAGAGAAGATCCGGTCAAGTGAAAGCGCCATGGTTCTCGAGAGAGGCCAAACGACTGGTTAAGAGGAAGAAGGAGGCTTATGTAAGGTTTAGGAAAAGAGGAACGGAAAAGGCTCTAGAGGGATACAAGTTAGCCAGGAAGGAGCTGAAGAAAGGGCTTAGGAGAACTATAAGGGGGCATGAGAAAACCTTGGTGGATAGGATCAAGGAAAACTCTAAGGCTTTTTACACGTATGTGCAGAACAAGAGAATGACCAGAGAAAGGGTAGGGCTGATCAAGGATTGTAAAGGGAATTTGTGCACAGAGCCTAAAGAGATAGGAGAGGTCCTTAATGAAACTTTTCTTCAGTATTCACAACTGAGAGGGACCTAGTTGTAGAGGAGGGCATTGTGAAACAGGCAGGTAGGCTAGAGGAGGTTGAGGTTAGTAAAGAAGATGTGCTACAAATTCTGAGGAAGTTGAAGATAGATAAGTCCCCCGGGCCTGATGCGATTTATCCAAGGATTCTATGGGAAGCAAGGGAAGAGATCGCAGGGCCTTTAGCAATGATCTTTTCATCCTCACTGTCCACGGGTATAGTGCCGGAAGATTGGAAAGAGGCAAACGTCATTCCCTTGTTCAAAAAAGGGAACAGGGATAACCCCGGAAATTACAGGCCAGTTAGTCTTACATCAGTGGTGGGCAAATTATTGGAAAGGGCTCTGAGAGACAGGATTTATGATCACTTGGAAAGGCACAGTTTGATTTGTGATAGTCAGCATGGATTTGTGAGGGGTAGATCATGCCTCACAAACCTTATTGAATTCTTTGAAGAGGTGACCAAACACGTGGGTGAAGGTGGAGCAGTGGATGTGGTATACATGGATTTAAGTAAGGTGTTTGATAAGGTTCCCCATGGTAGGCTCATTGCAGAAGGTAAGGAGGTATGGGATAGGGGGAAATGTGGCAGATTGGATTCAGAATTTGCTGACCCTTAGAAGACAAAGGGTGGTAGTGGACGGAAAATATTCAACATGGTGCTCAGTTACGAGCGGTGTACCACAAGGATCTGTTCTGGGTCCTCTTCTATTTGTGATTTTTGTAAATGACTTGGACGAAGGAGCGGAAGGGTGGATTAGCAAGTTCGCAGACGATACGAAGGTGGGTCATGTTGTGGACAATGCGGAGGGCTGTTCTAGGTTACAAAAGGACATTGATAGGATGCAGAGCTGGGCTGAGAAGTGGCAGATGGAGTTTAACCCTGAAAACCGTGAGGTGATTCATTTTGGAAGGACAAATTTGAAAGCAGAATACAGGGTTAACGGAAAGATTCTGGGCAGTGTGGAGGAGCAGAGGGATCTTGGGGTTCATGTTCACAGTTCCTGGAGAGCTGCCACCCAGGTGGATAGAGTTGTTAAGAAGACGTATGGTGTGTTAGCTTTCATTAATAGAGGGATTGAGTTCAAGAGCTGTGAAGTTATGCTCCAGCTATACAAAAGCGTGGTTCGGCCACATCTGGAGTATTGTGTCCAGTTCTGATCACCCTATTACAGGAAAGATGTGGAAGTGTTAGAAAAGGTGCAGAGGAGATTTACCAGGATGTTGCCTGGAATGGAGGGAAGGTCTTACGAGGAGAGGTTGAGAGAGCTAGGGCTTTTCTCTTTAGAACGACGAAGGATGAGAGGTGACTTGATAGAGGTGTACAAAATAATCAGAGGTATAGATAGAGTAGACAGCCAGAGACATTTTCCTAGGGTGGAGGTAGCTTTTATGAGGGGACATAGCTTTAAAATGACAGGAGGTAGATATCGGGGAGACGTCAGAGGTAGGTTCTTTACTCAGCGAATGGTAGGGGCGTGGAATGCATTGCTGGAGAGGGTAGTGGAGTCGGCCTCATTAGGGGTATTTAAGCGGCTATTAGATAGGCGTATGGATGATAGTATAAGGTAGCGGTGGAGGTTAGATAGACCTTAGGTTTTTGGTAAAAGTTCGGCACAACATCGTGGGCCGAAGGGCCTGTACTGTTCTATGTTCTATGAACCGGTAACCAGCCCGTGCTTACTGCAACGCTCCTGAACCGGTAACCGGCCTGTGCTCACTGCAACGCCCCCGAACCGGTAACCAGCCTGTGCTCACTGCAACGCTCCCAAACCGGTAATAGGACCGTGCTCACTCCGCCACTGGACATGGAGCGTGCTCACTCAGGCTCTGACCGCGACCCATCTCATGGACTCCACTGTCCAGGCAGGGCAGTGAAAAGTTTGGGGTGGGCGTGGTGGAGGAAAAAAAGCTACAAAGTAGAGAAGAAGAAAGAAAAGGAAAAAGAAAAAAGAACTGGTGAGCAGAGGAGATCTGACTGGAATGTCCTACGCCTTCCGTCCTGAGGAACCGGCTTTCTGGGTTGTTTTGGTGGGTGATTTTTAACTTCCCCTCTATTGACTGGAACTCTTTCGCACTGCGGGCTTGGGTAGGGGGGGATTTGTTTGTTGTGTCCAGGATGGTTTTTGAAACAGTATGTAACTCGTCCAGGTAGGGAAGGAGCCATACCAGACCTGGTACTGGGGAATGAGCCTGACCAGGTGATCAAAGTTTCAGTGGGGATGCATTTTGGGAACAGTGACCAGTGAGTTACTTACGAATAAGGACAAAGGTAGCCCTCGGATGAAAGTAGTAAATTGGGGAAAGGCTAACTACCACAATATTAGGCTCAAACTGGGGAATGTAGAATGGATGGTGGTTGTTTACAGGTTAGTCCACATCTGGAATGTGGGAATCTTTTAAAGACCAGTTGATAAGAGTTCAGGATCAACATGCTGCTACGGAAATGAAGGATTAGTATGGCAAGATTCAAGAACCTTGGAAAACAAGAGAAATTGACAGCTTAATCAAAAAGGAGGCAGACATAATGTTTAGGAAACTGAAGACAGACGGAGCCCTCGAGGAATACAACAATAGCAGAAGAGAATTCAAACAAGGACGTAGGATGACTGAAACAGGCCATGAAATGTCTTTGGCAATCAGGATTAAAGAAAATCCCAAGGCGCGTTGCACATATATAAGGAGCAAGAGGGTAGCTAGGGAACGGACATGTCCACTCAAGGACAAAGGAGGGCATTTGTGCATGGAGCCTTAAGAAGGAGGTAAGGTCATTAACGGATGCTTTTCATCAGTATTCACAAAGTAGGAGGACATGGTGGGTGGTGAATATTGGGCAGGGTATGTTGATATTCTCGGGCACATCAATTTGAAAAATGAGATGAAATCAGAAGTCGTATGACACCAGGTTATAATCCAACAAGTTTATTTGAAATCACAAATTTTCGGAGCACTGCTTCTTTGTCAGGGGAAGTATGTACTTCCTCGCTATGAGCCCAAAGAAAGAAAATGTCGTTGATGTATCTGGTATATAGCATTGGTTGGAGGTCCTGTGTAGCGAGGAAGTCTTGCTGGAAATGTTGTACAGGGATGCATATTTGGTCCCCATGGCTATTCTGTGTGTCTGGATAAAAAACTGGTTTTCAAATGTGGTTCAGGATGGAGCGGATGAGTTGTAGGATGGCATCTGGAAATTGGCAGTTGTCAGTACTAAGTCCTGAGGCTTTTGCAGTAATGCTATCGTCGTGGGGAATGCTGGTGTAGAGTGCCGAAACATCCATTGTGATGAGGAATGTTCTGTGGGTGTTGAGTTTCTGTAAGAAATCTGTAGTGTCGTGACAGAAGCTGGGGGTTCCATGCACAGTCGGTTTCAAGATGCACTAGACATAGCCAGAGAGGTTCTTATGCAGGGTCCCATTGCCTGATACGATGGGACGTCCGAGTGTGTTGTCTTTGTGTATCTTCGAAAGGCAGTAGAAGTCTCCTATGTGACAAGTACGCCGATGATAGTGCACAAGATACTCTGAAGGTCTGGATCAAAAGTCTTGATCAGTGTATTGAGCTGACGGGTGTGTTCTTTGTTTGGATGGGCAGATAATTGTCTCTGGTGTTGCCGGTTGTTCAGTTGTTGGTACCTGTCTTTGCAATAGTCCATTCTATTCTGTATGACGATGGCTCTTCCTTTGTCTGCTGGTTTGATGACGATGTTGCAGTTGGTCTTGAGTCTGTGTATGGCATTGTGTTGTGCTTGGGTGACATTCTTTGCTATCTTGTGAGCACGGCTGCTGAATCTGGCATTAACATATCTCCTGACAGCTTGAGCATACATGTCAAGCCTAGGGCAGCAACCTTCTGGAGGGGTCCAATTCGACACTCTCCTCCTTGACTGCTGCACTGAGGATCTATCTGTTTACTGTTCTGGTTCATTGGTTGTCCCATTGGGCTTGCTGCTGGTTTCTTGGGATTTGTGGAAGAATTCCAGCTTTGTGCTGGGAAGGTCATGTCTCACAAACTTGAATGAGTTTTTTGAGGAAGTGACAAAGATGATTGATGAAAGCAAGGTGGAGGATGTTGTCTACATAGACTTTGGCAAGGCTGGTCATAGATCTCTAGTCAGCAATGTACCCTTCCACAACTACTCTTTATCTTCTGTGACCAAGCCAGGTCTGTATCCATCTTACCAGGTCACCAGGGATCCCACGTGACCTTACCTTTTGTTTGTCATGAGGGACCTTGTCAAAAGGTCTTGCTAAAGTCCATGTAGACAACATCCACCACCTTGCCCTCATCAATCATCTTTGTCACTTTCTCAAAAAACTCAATCAAACTTGTGAGACACAACCTTCCTCACACAAAGCCATGCTGCCTATTGCTAATAAGTCCATATTTTTCCAAATGTGAGTAAATCCTATCCCTAAGAGTCTTCTCCAATAATTTCCCTAAATCTCACCATCTGTAATTTCCTGGATTATCCCTGTTTTCCTTCTTAAACTAAGGAACAATGGTGGTTAGTCTCCAGTCCTCTGGGAGCTCTCCTGTTACCAAAGAGGATACAAAGATTTCACACAAGACTCCAGCAATTTCCTCACCTCCCCTCTCAGTGTTGTAGGGGTACATCCTGGAGTGACTGTAACAAGGTCAGCCAGCTGGACATCATAGAATATGAGTTCCCTGATTGGGACTGTTAATCTGACATATAAAACGGGTGAGTGTCGGACATACTGACACTCTGGTACATGACTCTATTGCTCATGTCGAAGACGGCTGCGGAGTCTACTTTTATTTTTCTTTCCTTTGCTTTTCTCGTTATTTTTAGATCTGGATGCTTCCCCCTTTCTTCTTGGCTCTCTTTATTTTTGTATTTCTGCTTTTGTGTGTCTTTTTTTAAATTTGGGCTTTTGCACCTAAGATGGTGCTGAGGAATGGCGAATTTGTACATTTTTCCCTGTACTCCTCTACTTGAGTACACATGACAATAAAACCTAATTCTAATTCTATAGTCGAAGTTTGTTTGTGTTAGTGAAGGGTGACTTGATAATGGGATACTGTTCTCAGTGAAGTTACTTCACATCCAATTAGGTTTTGGGACATATCTACTTTAATGCTTTTCAAAACATCTAACACCATCTTCCTTTCATCATGTGGAGGTGCTGGTGTTGGATTGGGGTGGACAAAGTCAGAAATCACATGACACCAGGTTATAGTCCAACAGGTTTATTTGAAATCACAAGCTTTCAGATGAAGAAAAAAGTAGATGGGTTACAGTCAGGGGACGGAAAGGGAACAGGCAGACAGTGCAGGGATCCCCTGTGGCCATTCCCCTCAAAAACAAGTATACCGTTTTGGATACTGTTGGGGGGATGACTTACCAGGGGTAAGCCATGGGGTACAGGTCTCTGGCACAGAGTCTGTCCCTGTTGCTCAGAAGGGAAGGGGGGAGAGGAGGAGAGCATTAGTCATTGGGGACTCCATAGTTAGGGGGACAGATAGGAGATTCTGTGGGAACGAGAGAGACTCGCGGTTGGTGTGTTGCCTCCCAGGTGCCAGGGTCCGTGATGTCTCGGATCGTGTTTTCGGGATCCTTAAGGGGGAGGGGGAGCAGCCCCAAGTCATGGTCCACGTAGGCACCAACGACATAGGTAGGAAAAGTGATGGGGACGTAAGGCAGAAATTCAAGGAGCTAGGGTGGAAGCTTAGAGCTAGAACAAACAGAGTTGTTATCTCTGGTTTGTTACCCGTGCCACGTGCTAGCGAGGCAAGGAATAGGGAGAGAGAGCAGTTGAACACGTGGCTACAGGGATGGTGCAGGAGGGAGGGATTCAGATACCTGGATAATTGGGGCTCATTCTGCGATAGGTGGGACCTCTACAAACGGGATGGTCTACACCTGAACCAGAGGGGTACCAATATCCTGGGGGGGAAATTTGCTAATGCTCTTCGGGAGGGTTTAAACTAATTCAGCAGGGGGATGGGAACCTGAATTGTAGCTCCAGTGTACAGGAGGTTGAGAGTAGTGAGGTCATAAATAAGGTTTCAAGGTTGCAGGAGTGTACCGGCAGGCAGGAAGGTGGTTTGAAGTGTGTCTACTTCAATGCCAGGAGCATCTGGAATAAGGTGGGTGAACTTGCAGCATGGGTTGGTACCTGGGACTTCGATGTTGTGGCCATTTCGGAGACATGGATAGAGCAGGGACAGGAATGGTTGTTGCAGGTTCAGGGGTTTAGATGTTTCAGTAAGATCAGGGAAGGTGGTAAAAGAGGGGGAGGTGTGGCATTGTTAGTCAAGGACAGTATTACGGTGGCAGAAAGGACGTTTGATGACAACTCGTCTACTGAGGTAGTATGGGCTGAGGTTAGAACCAGGAAAGGAGAGGTCACCCTGTTGGGAGTTTTCTATAGGCCTCCGAAAAGTTCCAGAGATGTAGAGGAAAAGATTGCAAAGATGATTCTGGATAGAAGCGAAAGTAACAGGGTAGTTGTTATGGGGGACTTTAACTTTCCAAATATTGACTGGAAACGCTATAGTTCGAGTACTTCAGATGGGTCAGTTTTTGTCCAATGTGTGCAGGAGGGTTTCCTGACACAGTATGTATATAGGCCAACAAGAGGCGAGGCCACATTGGATTTGGTACTGGGTAATGAACCAGGCCAGGTGTTAGATTTGGAGGTAGGAGAGCACTTTGGTGATAGTGACCACAATTCGGTTACGTTTACTTTAGCGATGGAAAGGGATCGGTATATAAAGCAGGGCAAGAGTTATAGCTGGGGGAAAGGCAACTATGAGGTGATGAGGCAAGATTTAGGATGCCTAGGATGGAGAAGGAAACTGCAGGGGCTGGGCACAATTGAAATGTGGAGCTTGTTCAAGGAACAGCTACTGCGTGTCCTTGAGAAGTATGTACCTGTCAGGCAGGGAGGAAGTGGTCGAACGAGGGAACCGTGGTTTACTAAAGAAGTTCAATTTCTTGTCAAGAGGAAGAAGGAGGCTTATGTAGAGATGAGGCGTGAAAGCTCAGTGAGGGCGCTTGAGAGTTATGAGTTAGCCAGGAAAGACCTAAAGAGAGAGCTAAGAAGAGCCAGGAGGGGACATGAGAAGTCTTTAGCAGGTAGGATCAAGGAAAACCCTAAAGCTTTCTATAGGTATGTCAGGAATAAAAGAATGACTAGAGTAAGATTGGGGCCGGTCAAGGACAGTAGTGGGAAGTTGTGCGTGGAGTCCGAAGAGATAGGAGAGGTGCTAAATGAATATTTTTCGTCAGTATTCACGCAGGAAAAAGACAATGTAGTCGAGGAGAATACTGAGATACAGTCTATTAGACTAGACGGGATTGAGGTTCATAAGGAGGAGGTGTTAGCAATTCTGGAAGGTGTGAAAATAGATAAGTCCCCTGGGCCGGATGGGATTTATCCTAGGATTCTCTGGGAAGCTAGAGAGGAGATTGCAGAGCCTTTGGCTTTGATCTTTATGTCGTCATTGTCTTCAGGAACAGTGCCAGAAGACTGGAGACGAGCAAATGTTGTCCCCTTGTTCAAGAAGGGGAGTAGAGACAACCCTGGTAATTATAGACCAGTGAGCCTTACTTCGGTTGTGGGTAAAGTGTTAGAAAGGATTATAAGAGATAGGATTTATAATCATCTAGAAAGGAATAATTTGATTAGGGATAGTCAACACGGTTTTGTGAAGGGTAGGTCGTGCCTCACAAACCTTATTGAGTTCTTCGAGAAGGTGACCAAACAGGTGAATGAGGGTAAAGCGGTTGATGTGGTGTATTTGGATTTCAGTAAAGCGTTTGATAAGGTTCCCCATGGTAGGCTATTGCAGAAAATACGGAGGCATGGGATTGAGGGTGATTTAGCGGTTTGGATCAGAAATTGGCTAGCTGTAAGAAGACAGAGGGTGGTGGTTGATGGGAAATGTTCATCCTGGAGTTCAGTTACTAGTGGTGTACCTCAAGGATCTGTTTTGGGGGCACTGCTGTTTGTCACTTTTATAAATGACCTGGATGAGGGCGTAGAAGGATGGGTTAGTAAATTTGCGGATGACACCAAAGTCGGTGGAGTTGTGGATAGTGCAGAAGGATGTTGTAGGTTACAGAGGGACATAGATAAGCTGCAGAGCTGGGCTGAGAGGTGGCAAATGGAGTTTAATGCGGAAAAGTGTGAGGTGATTCACTTTGGAAGGAGTAACAGGAATACAGAGTACTGGGCTAATGGTAAGATTCTTGGTAGTGTGGATGAGCAGAAAGATCTCGGTGTCCATGTGCATAGATCACTGAAAGTTGCCACCCAGGTTGATAGCGTTGTTAAGAAGGCGTACAGTATGTTAGGTTTTATTGGTAGAGGGATTGAGTTTCGGAGCCATGAGGTCATGTTGCAGCTGCATAAAACTCTGGTGCGGCCGCACTTGGAGTATTGCGTACAGTTCTGGTCACCGCATTATAGGAAGGATGTGGAAGCATTGGAAAGGGTGCAGAGGAGATTTACCAGGATGTTGCCTGGTATGGAGGGAAGGTCTTATGAGGAAAGGCTGAGGGTTTTGAGGCTGTTTTCGTTAGAGAGAAGAAGGTTAAGAGGTGACTTGATAGAGACATACAAGATGATCAGAGGATTAGATAGGGTGGACAGTGGGAGCCTTTTTCCTGGGATGGTGATGGCTAGCACGAGGGGACATAGCTTTAAATTGAGGGGTGATAGATATAGGACAGATGTCAGAGGTAGGTTCTTTACTCAGAGAGTAGTAAGGGCGTGGAATGCCCTGCCTGCAAAAATAGTAGACTCGCCCACTTTAAGGGCATTTAAATGGTCATTGGATAAACATATGGATGATAATGGAATAGTTTAGGTTAGATGGGCTTCAGATTGGTTTCACAGGTCGGCGCAACATCGAGGGCCGAAGGGCCTGTACTGCGCTGTAATGTTCTATGTTCTATGTGTTCTGCAAGGATCCGTGCTGGCACCCTTTTTGTTTGTAGGATATACAAATGATTTGGAGGAGAATGTAAGTGGTCTAATTATTACGTTTGTGGATGACACAAAGATTGGGGGAGCTGCAGTTAGTGAGAAGGATTGCCAGAGGATACAGCAGGATATAGATAGGCTGGAGACTTGGGTGGAGAAATGGCAGATGGTATTTCATCTGGACAAATGCGAGGTGATGCATTTTGGATGATCTAATGTAGGAGGGGAGTATACAGTAAATGGCAGAATCCTTAGTAGCATCAACATATGGAGGGCTCTAAGCATACAGGTCCACAGTCCCCTGAATGTGGCAACACAAGTGGGTAGGGTGGTCAAGAGGGCATACGGAATGCTTGCCTTCATCAGTTGGGGCTTTGAGTATAAAAATTGACAAGTCATGTTGCAGCTGTGTCGAACTTTAGGTAAGCCACATTTGGAACATTGTGTACAGTTCTGGTTGCCACATTACCATAAGGTGTGGAGACTTTGGAGAGAGCTCAGAAAACATTTACCAGAATATTGGCTGGTTTGGAATGTATTAGCTATGAGGTGAGACTGGACAAACTTGGTTTGTTTTCACGTAAACATAGAAGGATGAGGGGCATCCTGATAGAAATTTACGAAATTGTGAGAGGCATGGATTGAATGGATAGTCAGTGTCTTTTTCCCGGCGTGGAAATGTCAGTTACTAGGGGATGTAGGTTTAAGGTAAAATGGGGTAAGTTTAAAGGAGATCTGAGAAGGAGGTTTTTTTACACAAAAGGTAGGTAAGTGCTTGGAATGTGCTGCCAGACAAGGTGGTGGAGACATGTATGACAGCAATGCATAAGAGGCATCTTGACAAATATGTAAATAGCCAGGGAATAGAGGGATTCGGACTGTGTACAGGCAGAAGGTTTTTTGATTAGAAAGACATCGATGTGATGGCACAGCCTAGGTGGGTCTGTTCCTGTGCTGCACTTTTCTTTGATCTTTCATTCAGTGGTTATGTATGGCAAAACATATAGAATTAAACTGTTTAATTACTTATGAAGAGAAAGAAAGAGTAATGTGTTTTCTTTACATTGCTGCAAAACATTCATAGTAAAATTGATGAGAATTTAATGGTTCCAATGCATTGTGCTTTTTACAGTGCCACAGTTCAGTACTGGGCAGTTGCAAAATAAAACTGTAGGAGATTACTATTCAGAAAAATAACTTTGTTGAAGAGTTTGTTTTATATAATCAACAAGAAGCAAATGTTGCTGGGTAAACATCCCAGTAAATTTTCAAAGGTGTTTCTGCAATTGCTGAGCTTTATTTGCCACTAAGAAATGGGTATTCCATTTGCATGGAATTTATTTTTTTTTTATTCATTCATATGATGTAGGTATCACTGGCTAGGCAAGCATTTATTGTGCATCCCTAGCTGTCCTTGAGAAGATGGTTGGTAAGCTGTCTTCTTGAACCGCTGCAATACATTGGAAATATACGTGCGCGATTTTAAAATATACAGCTTAAGGTCAGACCACTTGACTCAACCATCCTATGAGACACTGAAGTCCCCCAATACAATTGCAATTGCACATCATATTTCTAATAAACAACTCGAGAGGTGTTTAGAGCTTTCAGGCCTCAGTATATTATGGCAGGCAGATATTAGATAGCGTCCTTTCCCCGTTGAAACTTTGTGGTAGCTACCTCAGCTTTATTGTGTCCCTCAGCACCTCATAGAGTCACATAGTGTCGTATGGAAAGAACCTGACTGTATTGTCCCTTTGCTAGTGACCAATTTGATCCAGATAAGTGTTTGTTGGATCAGGGTATCAAGGATTGTGCTAATACAGTGAGATGAGGAAAGAAGCTTGAGTAGAATTTAAACGTCAGGGTGGGATAATTAGGCCAATTGGTGCCTGATTCTGTACATTTTAAAATCATGTATGCATTTTTCCAATTGATTGCAGTGGTTCAAGAAGTCAGTTTACCAAGACCTTCTCAATGACAGATAGGGATCAATAAATTGTCCATCGATATATTGTCCGCGATGCCCATACCCTATGAATAAACAAAACGAAAGCCCTGCTTCATGGAAAGTGTTTGTCTCTACAGCTCCTTTAACTGGATGAACACCAAGTTTCAGGCAGACCGAAGCATATCTTTCTACAAGCTGATTGAGCTCCAGTAGCAGTTAATATTTATCTATGTGTTTGTCCTTGGGAAGGGGCCATAGAGCACAGCATCCTGTATCATTGGGACAGTTCATAATTTAAAATAAAAAGACATTCTTTTGTCTTCTGGACTTTCTTTCCAAAGGACATTTCAGAAGCCAGTTCCTTACTACTACTGCCTCGAGGGCAGTATGCAGAGGGCCTGTGACTCCAGACATACAGAGAAGAACTAATGGCAAGGGTCTTTCTCACCACCAACCAAACTGAGTCTTTGTGCTTGTTTGTAAGTCTTGGTATTTGGAATGCTGCCAGATGATTTTGACAGTGTGCTCAAGATTCGTCAGAATGCACTATTCCTTTTTCTGGTAGCAGTTTGTGGAAGTTCTGCGCAGACCGCTAACTGATAAACCTATGGTGCATTTGTGCATAAGCCTGTCCATGAGGACAGATGATGTGACACAGACCAGATGGCTATCGTGACAGTGCAGCCACAACCATCTTTCACAACACCAAGGACTTAGCACACTTGGCGTTTGGGTGTGGAAAGGCTATTGGCACTTTGAAGTAGCCGTATATAAAGTTGGTTGTTGGGGTGAGTGCTACAATAGCCAGGTTTCATTCTCTGTTGTCTAGAGATTTGTACATTGAATCCCTATGAATATAGTCAATCTTGGTTCTCTAGACAAAACAGAAAATGGCTTTGGTGATTGCCAAAGTGCAAATGTCAGGAAAGGCGAATAAAAGAGCACCTCACCCCTAGGTAGCCAAGATATTAACTACAATGGAGAAGAAGCATTACTCGCACATCACAGGTTTTGTTTCAGAGTTGCTATTCACTATTCAGTTTTAGTGCACATCCCAGCCCGTCCAAATGGAATATGCAACACCATCATGTTGTAAGATCTGATGGTGGACAAACGTCAGGCAGCCCAGATTCGAAAGAATATGAGCTCACTCTTTCCATGATTGACTTTGACTCTTGAAGCCAATTTGACCCCATCACTGATGCTTATATGCCAGTGAGCTGACAGTGGATCTGAGGAGACAGTGGTGCCATCTGTATAAGGGGAGGCTTTGACCTGTGTGCCTCTAGTGCCTTAGATTTTCACCCTTCTCAACCCTCCCATTTTCTGCTGGTTAGTTGAAGTTTTGTTAAAGCATATTAACAAGACCGGAAAGAAGCGATAGCTCTGTCTGATACCAGATTAGATCCAAAAGCTTTCTGATTCTTGCCCGTTGATTGAAACTGCCCACTGACAGTTATACCAAATTGCATATTCTCTCCCCAAGTTCCATTTTGGCAAGCATCCGATTTGTAAATGTGCAATATTCTATCAAAGGTCTTCTCCTGGTCCAAGCTGATGATCTACGTGTTCCCATTAAAATTAAATCGTACTTGGAAATGAACATACTGGATGTAATGGAGATAGTAGGAACTGCAGATGCTGGAGAATCTGAGATAACAAGGTGTAGAGCTGGATGAACACAGCAGGCCAAGCAGCATCAGAGGAGCAGGAAGGCTGACGTTT
>NC_063338.1:34093953-34116545 GCF_021869965.1 Rhincodon typus | reverse complement strand
GTTATCTCTATACTGGATGTAATGGTGCTCCATTTTGAAGTATACAAGTTGAGTCAGATCAATCAGTGTTACTTGCAAGTTTTCCTGGTTCTTTTTCCTCCTGAGGAGGCCTCTGCCCTGCACAAAGGTAGTTGTTTCCCAAAGATCCTCTTGCTGGTCAGAGTGCAAGTATAATTAGGGAGAACCACTGACTCCAAAGCAGATGAGCTTAATTGGAGATTGAGGAGAGAATGGACCAGAATAAAACTGGGAGCATAGGCCCAAGATATATTAATGCTGAGGTTCAGGGCCTTTCTTTTTACTAAGGTGAAAGTCAGGAGATGAAGGTGGTCTGTGGCATGTCAGAACTTGAAGAAGTGAGGGATAAAGACATCAAAGTTGAAACCACAGGCAGGCTGAGTCATGTGGCTGCTCAGTAAGTTCCTGTTGTGTTTCACTTCTTGCAAAGTAAAGAAATTAGTCTAATCTGCTATGAAATTAATTATTTTAAGTTTTGTTTTCTAAAAGGAATGCAATAATGTTTCCACAGATTTTGGCTCAAATTTTCATTGCTGATGTGAAGATTTCCAGACTTTCTGCACTGGCTCAAAAAACATGTTCCGAAAAATGGGATCATTATTTTGTTCCAGGGATAGTTGCATGCTGGAGTTGCCCCTTCCCCGCTCCCATCCAAAGGGGCTGCCAAGTGCTGGGGTGGGCTGGTAATAATGAGCCCTCTGTGCTTTGCAACTTCATCCCTATTTTGATATTAAGCCTTCTAACCCACACATATTAGAGTGTCACATAGTAGCCCTGCCAAGAAAAACTGTCAAAGATTTTCCATAGCTTTGTGAAGTCTGTAAGAAGCAGGTGTACTGTTGTAGGTTTCATCCAAGCAATAGTGATCACAGCTTTCCCCCCACACACACACCTTATCCCATGGACCTACCTTCCTACAGTATGGAGGTTGTTCAATTAATGCTATATTGGCGCATTGGGTTAGTGGTAGCAAGTTAGTACGCAACTGGGCTGGCTGGGGAACTCTATCTCTGATTGTGACCTGCCATCCCAATGCAAAATTTGCAGTTAACTTTGTCACACCAAGTCAACTGCAATTTCAAACTGAGTTCATTTTGGGAGAGAGGCAATCCATAACATCTATTGGTCCTGATTAGTTATAAACCTATTGCAGTACAAGTGTGCTTTCACATTTTTCACATAATGTATTAAGTTTAACAAAACAAGTACAAATGAAATTAATTACACTATTTAAGACAGTAAATTGGGTTGATTCTCAAAAGAATACCAGCTCTGAAGTTTTGTTTGACTGGATATGTCTCCTGTTTATTTTTACTGATTGAAGTTGTCCCTCTATCTGTTCGTTCTTCCTGTGGACAGAATTACTATGTGTCACTGCTGATTAACCCTTGCTAGCTATTACCACCTCTACCCCTCCATCATGCCTGACCTGAGGCATCCTGAACTCCAATCAGTTTGTCAATGTGTGAACAGTACATGATCAACTGTAGATTGACTAAACAGTGTGCACCCTGATTTGGTTTCTGGAAAACTGCTGGTTGTCTTACTGATACTATTTCCTTCTATATTCTGACTTGAATCTTGAAGTGTCAGTATTTTGTGCAATCATCCCTTTTATAACAGATTATCCCTCTTGACTTATTAACACTTATTGATCACTACCAAAATAATAAGGCACCTATTGTGCATCTATTTGAGACTGTGTGGTGACACATCCTAGAAATGAACGTCATCACAAATATCCCAACCAACACATCCGAGCAATCTGGAAAATTCCAAAGCTTATCGATATCTGTGAGCTACATTTGTGTGACTCTACTATGATGATGCCTGAAGCAAGTTAATTGAAGTTACTTTCAATCTTTACTGTATTGGCTTCTTTTGTTCTCCAAAAGAAATAGGACTCACATTGACAAGAAATCACTCCTCAACTCCATTCTGTAATACATTTAACAAGGTACAGCTGCAAGATATATCAAAATACATAAAGCTCAAAAATAATATATATAGGCCTGTTGCATACTTTAAGTTATAAAATCTAAACCACTATAAGAGCTGTGTCCTTGAGTAACAGTTTTTTAGCCCAAACTGTGTTTATATTTGGTTGCCTAAGTTTAACCATAAAACAGCTATAAAATCGTAAATCTATGACCTTAATTTTGATCTGACATGGAATTGTTCTTCCATACAGAAGGTGTTCTATCATTAAGTTTAATAAAAGAGTTAATTAGATTCCTCACTTGAAACAGGTCAAAATTATTGTTAAAATATAACTGAAACCTATAGCTATGCTGATGAAACCTGGCCTTTAAAGTGAATCTGGTCTCCTGCTAGGGCTACCACTGCCCAAAATCCACTTGGAGTAAACAGCTATTTCATTCAGCCATCCAGCCAATGACCCAACTTCAAACTGCTGGAGCAAAATGATGGATTATAATTTTTGCTTTTGCTCATTAAACGGTAACCCCATAGGTCCACCATAGGCTCAACAAAGTTTTCAAAATTCAAACAGACTTTCAAGGTTGACTTTGTAAGCTCAAGTGAAGAATGGACACGTGGACAAGGAACCAGAATGGTCCTAATGTTTGTGAAATGGTACCCCAGTTTGAATTGCTGTCTGACTGGGGAGGAGGAGGACATGGTAAAGTGTGGGTTGGGATTTCCTGCAAAAGTTTATTGAAGAGGTTTCACACAAAATAGCACTCAACCAAGTAGCCATTTTACTGATGACTATTTATGTTTGAATTTACAGCCAATCTCATTAGCATTCCTGACTGTAAAAGTCAGTAAGCAAACTGGCAGTAGGATAAACAACCATGGTCCAAGGAAAGCATGGAGCTCAGGCTACTTGTTCCTTCTCTATGTACAAAAACTAAAATTTCAGCATAATTAACCATTATTCATGCACATAAGGCAAGGCATGTTTATGACCCTGCAACCAGAGAAGCTTTTCAATTTTAATGAGTTGTGTTGATGCCTGAAAAACTGTTACATCTTAACAGAGAAAAAAATGTACATCCTAATAGAAAATACAGTGTAAGTGTCAGTGAGGATAAATAAAGGAAATAAATTGCTGAAAAACTAAAACAGAGAAAATAGACTATTTTTCTGTATTTTTTCTATATATTTTTCCATTTTTTAAAATATATTTTCTAAATATAACTGTAAGTAAGAAGAAATCCAAAACTGTACAACCAAATTAAGGTAGAGAGATCATAACAATTTGTCAAGGAGATGGTGTCAAAACAGGACAATAAGGAAGATTTTACAGATACAGAACAGTGTGGTGGGGGTCACATCTAGCGCAACATGAACCCAAGATCACAGTTGAGGCCATCTTCATGGGTACAGAACTTGGCTATCTGTTTCTGCTCAGCGATTCTGCGTTGTTGTGCATCATGAAGGCCACCTTGAAGGACGCTTACCCTAAGATCGGAGGCTGAATGTCGTCGACTGCTGAAGTGCTCCCCGACTGGGAGGGAGCACTCCTGTCTGGCGATTGTGCACAGTATCCGTTCATCCATTGTCATAGCGTCTGCATGGTCTCGCCAATATACCATGCCTTGGGGCATCTTTACCTGCAGTGTACGAGATAGACAACATTGGCCGAGTCACATGAGTATCTGCCATGCACATGGTGGGTTGAGTTCCCACATGTGATGGTAGTATCCATGTCGATGATCTGACATGTCTTGCAGAGATTGCCATGGCAGGGTTGTGTGGTGTTGTGGTTGATGTTGTCCTGAAGGCTGGGTAATTTGCTGCAAACGATGATCTGTTTAAGGTTTGGCGGTTGTTTGAAGGTAAGAAGTGGAGGTGTAGGGATGATCTTGGCGCAATGCTAGTTGTTACCGATGACGTGTTGAAGGATACGAAGAACATGGCGAAGTCTCTCCACTCCCAGAAAGTACTTAATAAATTGTTATGATCTCCTCTACCTTAATTAGTTTGTACAGTTTGGATTACTTATTACTTTGGTTAGACCCTTGGCATGTGACTCTTATATCTATCGTGTTATTCCAGTCATTTGGTTTGTCTCCATTATTTTTATTTTGTTGTAATTATCTCTCTGCCTCACTTAATCGGCTTATAGGTCATCCCTTTGCTTGATTTTCAGCTGTTGACGCTTTACTCACACTGTCTGACACTTTTGATCACCTCCAGAGATTTATTATTTGACACTCCATTCACACCATTTATATGATCTTTTGATCTCTCTGCCTATAAATTCTGTGTCTGTGTGCTGCTATTTCACTTCACCTGATGAAGGGGCTATGCTTTGAAAGCTTGTGATTTCAAATAAACCTGTTGTACTATAACCTGGTGTTTTCTGATTTCTGAAGGAATATTGTGCCATTATTTCAAGCATAGATGTAGTATTTAATTAAAAAAAGTGTGAATACACTGTATTCCAGGAGTGTTAATTTAGTAAGTCCTTCAACAAATGAACAAAACATGTTGCTTTCTGCTTGGAGCAGTGTATTCTGAGTCTTTGAAAAGTAACTGTTTGAAAAGATAAATGTATAGGCAACATTCAGATAAAGTTGATCACATTTTAGCTTCGATGTAACAGTATGCTAGGGGTTATAAGGCTAGGAGAATTCACATGAACTGAATGTAATTTATGGTTTGGGCTCCATCAAATCTTTTCAGTGGGGAAAATCTCTTTGCTTCAGGGCAATTGATTGGAGAGAGGATCCAACTGAAATTTGGAAGTGCTGAAGCATTTTGTTTTGTTCTGTTATTTGAATTATGATTTATAAACAGTTCAATTCTTTGTAACAAGTCACCCAATTCTGAATGCTGCAGTAATTATTTTGTGTTTTGTTTTGCTACTTGTGTTATTACAGATAGACCTTGAATTGCTTACTCAGCAGAAGTGTAGCCAGATGCTTTGAAGCTGAATGTTGAGCAGACATTTATTCTGTAAATTACAATTGTCTCTTTCAGTTTCTTGGCAATTCTGAAGTTGAACAACCAAAGGGTACAGAAATTGTGAAGGATGCTGTTCGGAAACTCAAGGTATACATTTTCACGGTTTTACTTGATTTTATTCCTCTTTGCTTTGACCTTAATTCATTTCTCAACTAAGGGGCTAAAAGTAATATCTTCCTGAACCTTTGGTACCAGTGATTGATATGAGAGTGAAGAAATTTTAATCAGGGAAAGAGGATCCTTACACATCATGCACAAAATGTGTTAGGTGTTTAGTGCATGCAATTCTTAAAGAAGGAATTTAGAGTTAAGTTCCTGCAACTGTGCAATTAATCAGTGAAACAATACTTTCAAAGCAATTTAGCTACAGATATTATTTCACTTGGGTTTCTTTTATTCCATTCTCCAAGACTGATTTCTGTGATCCAAATAAACATAATAGCATTACTTAAAGTTAAAATAGAAAGAAATCTAAGTACATTTGTTTGTTATTACTTGTATCTAATTCCAATGAATCTACAACTGCACTCCTGAGAACTTCCAAGGAAACAATTCAAAAGCTTCACAAAGTACGCACATGAATTTCATACCAACTAAATATACGTTATTTAGTACCTCATATGAGCAAACAAATGCGTTCTGAAATAAGCCATTTTTCCTCAATAACTGAAATTTTTAATATTCATAAAAGCAGAGAAACCAAGTACAAACCCTCAACCATTGTCACGTTGTTGCAATTACACTTGCCCGTTGAACTATCTTTTAATGCCTTCATTAAGGATTTTGTTTGATCTTTTTCAAAAGCGTTTGATGAGAACTTGACATTTTTTAACTAGACCGGTGACTTGAATTTAGATTGTGTAGTCTGAGAATCTAGAAATATGCTTAATTTCTGAGGATGCTTCAATGCTGTTCAAATTTTAAGTTTATTTCCCTAAATTGCATGAGGCTTTTATTGAGACTTCCCAACAAAGTTTCATTGTTCCCAGGTTAAGAAAGAAGAGCCAGGAAGGAGATGTACTTGATGCATAATTGTGCATCACAATATAACATCAGGTTTCACATGTACACGGCTGGTTCCCAGCTCTATCACATCACCACATTTCTCAACCTCCCCTGTCCACAAAGTGTCAGACTGCGTGCACAACATCCAGCACTGGGTGTGCAATACTTTCCCTCACTTTAATGGTGCAGCGGGAATGGACTGGACTAGTAATCCAGAGGCTCAGTCTTATGTACTGAGGACATGGGTTCAAATCCTACTTTGTCAGCTAGGGAAATTTGAACTCAATTAATAAATTTGGAATATAAATCTAATCTCAGTGATGGTAACCATGACAACTGTCAGTTATATAAACTCTGCTCCTATGATGCTGCTTGGCCTGCTGTGTTCATCCAGCCCTGCACCTTGTTGTCTCGGATTCTCCAGCATCTGCAGTTCCTACTATCTCAGTTATATAAACACATCTGGTTCATTAATGCCCTTTAAGGATGGAACTCTGCCGTCCTTGCCTACATGTGACTCGAGGTACACAGCAGTGTGGTTAACTCTTGACTGCCGCTGAAATGACTAGGGCAAGGGCAATTATAACAACAAATACTAGCAATGCCTGTCTCCTGTGAGTTGGAAGAATGAAAGCAATTTTGCTTGGTCCTTGCTAGAAGATTTAGTCCCTAACCATAGATTTCATTGCTCTCCAAGGTGATTATGAGAACCTGAAATTGACTCTGGTATCATAGTTGACCCCAAAGTAAAGCTCCCAAACATTCGTCTGCACTGTACTGATAATGGTTATTTCCCAGGTTGGTTTTGTTTCCTTCAGTCCAGGAGCTGTGGATATTCATCGCTGGATTCCATGATAATCCTAGAATATGAGGTTATAATCTGAAATACTTCTCTTCTGTTGTCTCCACCCTCATCTTCAAGCAATTGAGGAACTCATGATTTCTTTGCAACATGGCTATACTTCCTATAGGAGACCTTCCACCAGCCCACACCCCTCTCCACAGCCCTACACATACAGCTGTGAAGTTGTAAACTACTCTAGTTTTTCTCCTACCTTCATCATGCCATCTCCAGTCTCACCTTGTGCAAGAGACCATCTCTTGACCCTACTCCTTCTAAACTACTGACTCCCAGCCTCCTCCCATCCTTAGAATCTTATGTCCTGTCCATGTATTCAAGGAACTTGCTGTCTTTACCTATCGTCCTAGCAAACTACCATCTGCTCTTCACCTCTCTGTCCTCTCCAATGTCTTCAAATGTCTCATAAATTATGAACGCCTTTCCCAGAACTCCATGTTAGAATCGTCCAATCAGGCTCCACCCCTGTCACAGTACTGACATGGCTCTTATCAAAATCACAAATGACAACCTTTGTGAATGTGAGAAAGATAGATGACCATCTCTTATCCTTCTGAACCTCTCTGCAACTTCTGACCCTGACAATCCCACCATCAACCTCAGAGCCCTCTCCACTCTTGGCCAGCTGGATGGGACTGCACTCACCTGATTTCATGTTTGTCTATTTAATCCTAACCAGAGAATCACCATCAATGATTTCTCTTCCCATTTCCACACAGTTGGATGATATTTATTCCAAATATCTGCCCTCGGGCCACTGGTATTTTTGATCTGTATGCTGCCCCTAGTGACAGTAGAACTGGGCAGGAATGACATTGACAGTGGCTATCAAATTATCTGGGAGTTTGAACATTTTCTGCCAGTGGATCCCCGCATGCTGGAAGAGAAGAAATGGCAGATGTCTTTCTTTTTACCCTCCATCTCTGCAAAATCATAGAGGCACAATACCCAATCAAGAGGCTGTCATTGTCTTTTCCCAGAGACAGGAGCAGGAAGCATGCCTGTGTGCTGGGCCCAATATTGAGCTTTTCCATGATGCAGGGTGCCATTGACTGCTTACACTTGGTCATGGGCAGGTCATGAACTGTACCAAAAGCACAAAAAGCACCAGCCACTATTCAGTGTTTTGCTACTATGGTCTGCATATATTGGGGAGTGTCCACTTTCCTTGAAGCAGTAACCATTTCTTCATCCTCTGTATACACTGTGCCACCAATCTTTGAAAAACGGCGACAAAGCACATGGTGGCTACTGTAAGGCTTTCTACTAGAGACCTGAACATTACCCCTCTCCACCCAACCCAATCACAATGAGCCTTCCATCCATTGATTTCTGTCTATACTTCCTGCTGACTTGGGAAAGCAACCAACATAATCAAAGACTCCTCCCACCCTGGTTATACTCTCTTCCACCCCCTTCCATCAGGCAAAAGGTACAATCTACCAGATTTAAGAACAGCTGTTATCAGACTGATGAATGGACCTCTTAGCTATTAGAGTTATCCTTTCTCTGCAGCTGTAACACTATATTCTGCATTCTGTTCTATTACTCTGATATAATTATTTGTCCGGTTAGCCTGTGTTGTGGGTGCCTTTACCAAAGCAAAATATTGTAGATATTACAAAACTGAAATAAAAAGAAGAAATTTTGGAAATACTCAGACCAGGCAAGATCTGTTGAGAGAGAAAAGTGGTTGGCCTTTATTGCAGATGGATTTGCGTGCAAGAATACAGATATTCTTGCTGCAATTATAAAGTGCCTTGACAAGCCTGTATCTGGAGTAGTGTGTGAACAGTCTGGCTCAGGAGAGATCGACCTGTATCATGGAGATGTGCCCTATTGAATATGAATTCTTAATTTCATTAGCCAGGGTGTCATTTTAGACTTCTAAAAGGCAGTTCTAGCTGAAAGAGAATATTGCATTGAAACAAAGGAACACTGACTCACTTTAAAATACAGATTTCTGTGTCAGCTGCATTCCATTATATGTATACTCATGGCCTTTGAGAATCATCAGCTAGGATAGGGGTGGCACGGTGTCTCAGTGGTTAGCACTGCAGCCTCACAGTGCCAGGGACCCGGGTTCGATTCCACCCTTGGGCGACTGTCTGTGTTTGCGCATTCTCCCCGTGTCTGTGTGGGTTTCCTCCCACAAGATGTGCAGACTAGGTGGATTGGCCATGCTAAGTTGCCCGTAGTGTTCAGGGATGTGTAGATTAGATGTGTTATAGGGGGATGGGTCTGGGTGGTATGCTCCAATGGTCGATGTGGACTTGTTGGGCCAAAGGGCCTGTTTCCACACGGTAGGGATTCTATGATAAACTACTGGAGAGGTATGAACAGCTTTCTTCCTATCTTATCAGATACAGAGATTCAAAGTATATCACAGGAGATTCTTCACCTGTGGACATGAAAAAAAGCTAAAATGACAGCAGGTGTGCTAAACCAAAACTACATCTTGGAATAAACGATAGATTTTAGAACTTTGAGAGTGATCATGAGACCAACCAAGCTGAGGCAATGTATCAAGAGGAGTGACAAAAAGACAGCTGTCCATTTCTCTGTCTCATTCCCTTCACTCAGACAGCCAGGTCTTGAGTACTGTCTGGTGGGTTCTGAAATGTGTGTACCTCTCTCCAAGCAGACAAAAGGTACCACAAGAAAAGCTGCTGACTTTCCACAGCAATGTCTCCAGAGGTAAAGATACATTCAGGAATACACATTGAAATATATTTTCAGTTGAGAACCAAAAACCTGCAAACCCCGTAGCCAGACCAAAACCCCATGCCAAGACTCTCAAGTGACTCATTTATCTTTCATGATTTAGTATTTGGACAAATTTACTTATGTCGACCTATAATCTGCAAGTTGAATCATAGAATTCCTACAGTGTGGAAACAGGTCATTCGGCCCAACAAGTCTACACCGACCCTCAGAGCATCCCACCCAAACCCATCCTCCTATAACCCACCTAATCCACACATCCCTGAACACTATGGGCAATTTAGCATGGCCAATCAGCCTAGCTTGCACATCTTTGGACTGTGGGAGGAAACCCACGCAGACACTGGGAGAATGTGCAAACTCCACACAGACAGTCGCCCGAGAGTGGAATTGAACCCGGGTCCCTGGCACTGTGAGGCAGCAGTGCTAACCACTGTGCCACCATGTCGTCCCGATTAGAGTGCATGTGTTACATTTCTGGAGGTACTGGTTGGGTGAAGGTTGGTGGGAGTCGTAGATTTAAGGTAAGGAGCAGAAGTTTCAGAGGAGATGTAAGGAAAAGCTTTTTCACTCAGAGGGTGGTGGGAATCTGGAACTCCTGTAAGGGTGATAGAAGCACCCTCTGAAAATTTAAGGAGTATTTAGATGCGCGATGCCAAGGCATACAAGGCCCAGTGCTGGAAAATGGGATTTGAATAGTTTAGTGCTTGTTTTTGACTGGTGCAGTGTTGTAGATCTCTATGACTTCTCACCTGGGAGCTTAGCAGTTTGGGGTATTCTGTCTGGAACAATAAGAATTTGGGGAAACCTTGCCTGGGGTCTGGTCATAATAATAGAGATCAATAGATTTCTAGATGTTCAAGACATCAAGCGATAGGAGAATAGTACAGGAAATTGGTCTTGTGGTAGAAGGTCATCCATAAGCTGGTTGACTGTAACAGAGCAGGCTCGAGAAGCAGAATGGTCTGTGCCTATTTTCCTGTGTCTGGATTGATGACCCTTTGCAAGAACTGAGCAAAGATAAAAATAGGTTTTGGGGAAATGAAAAGGAAAGGGAAGAACAAAAGACGGTTTCTGTGATAGGATGAGAATAGTAGAGAGTAAATGACAAAATGTTTTATAATACAAAAACCAAAAGAACTAGTAAAGGTGCAGCCATAGAAGCAAAGTCAAATCAACTCAAAAAGCTTGACACCATCCAGGACAAAGCAGCCTTGACTTGATTGTCACCACATCCACAAACATCCATAGCCTCCACCACTGATGCTCAGTAACAGCAGTGTGTACTATGTATAAGATGCACTGCAGCAATTCACCAAAGATCCCCAGACAGCACCTTCCAATCTAGAAGGACAATGGCAGCAGATACATGGGAACACAGCTACCTGCAAGTTCAGGTCCAAGCCACTAACCATCCTGACTTGGAAATGTATCACCATTCCTTCAACATCACTGGGTCAGAATCCTTAAATTGCCTCCCAAAGGGCATTGTGGGTCTACCTACAGCACATGGACTGTAGCAGTTCAATAAGGACATCTTTTCAGGAAATCTGAGCATAGGCGGCATCGTGGCTTCTTTGAGTTCTGGAGTGCTACCAGAGTGGGACTCAAGCGGGAGAATGGGAGTCGACAGCCCAAGGTGGTGACAGGAGCAGGCACCAGCTGAAAGGCGGCGAGAGCGGGCAGCCTGGGTTGGTAGCAGCAGGGGAGGTAGAGCCCGTATGAGGAGTATGACTCCAGCGTGGCCAAGCACTTATATTCTGTTGTGTTGAACTGTTAACTTTGTGTCTTTATTTTTCCACATTTTAGTAAGAAAGACTGTAATGTTTAACCTTTTAAACTTTGTTTCCCTTTCTTTCTGCTTTGTATCTAAGATTCTCTACCTACATACCTTTGTAACTGAGATGGCATCAGAAGTGGCGACTTGTAAACTTTTCACAGTACTCATATAAGTGCGTGACAATAAAACTAATTCAATTCAATTCAATCAGGAATGGGCAATAAAACTGTTGGCCAGCCAATAATACCTATATGAGTCAATAACTAAAAGAAAAGTGTCCAGAAGAGGTGTGAATGGCAAATTAAGCAGTGGTCTCAATGCCAAGTGAAGGAATAAAGAAAGGGAAAAAAAATAGCAGCAGATGTTATGATCTGAAATGATTGAAACCAGAAGGCTATAGAGTTCAGATTCAAAGATAGGGAGCTGTGTCACAAGCTTTTATTAAGCTTCATTCCGACAATGCAGCAGACTAAAGAATAGAAAGTTCAGAGTGAGAATAAGTTGGAGATTGAAATAACAAGTAACAAGAAACTCAGTGTCATGCATACCGACTGAACTGAGATATTATGTGAAGTGTGACTAGGCTGTCCAATTTAAAGGACACACAAAGTGAGCAGCACATACAGTCCACTAAATTGAAAGAAGTGGAAGTAAATTGCTGTTTCACTTGGAAGGAGTACTTGGGGACCTTAGATGGTGAGAAGGTAAAATGTCCGGTTCCGCATCTGCCCCACTTACACAGAAAAATACACTAGAAAAGAGGGGAAAATTGAGGATAATGCTGGCTGAGTGGTTAGCACTGCTGTCTCAGAGTTCCAGCGATCTGTGTTCAATTCCAGCCTTAAGTGTCTGTCCATGTGGAGTTTGCACATTCTCCCTGTGTCTGCGTGGGTTTCCTCCGGATGCTCCAGTTTCCTCCCACAGTCCAAAGATGTGCAGGTTCGGTGGATTGGCCGTGCTAAATTGCCCATGGTGTCTAGGGTGAGAACTGCAGGGATAGGGTAGTGAGTGGATCTGGTGTGGACTCGATGGGCTGAATGGCCTGCTTCCGCACTGTAGGGATTATATAACTGAGTAGTGGACTTGATTGCTGTGTCATATGGACTGCTGATAGGAGAAGACGTGCTATAATCAATGATATTTACCACAAGCCCATGGACTCCATCACCAATCTTTACGATTCTTGCACAAAATTACTGTTGTAGGAGCAAGCTAGAAGTGTGTTTGTTGGTAGGAGCTACACAATATGTTTTGTTTGTCCATAGATACAAACTTGTGGGATGTTGGGCTAGAATTTAGTGCCAACAAATAGTGCTCCCTGTCCTGTAGTGTTGTCCTTGTCTTTGCCCTTATCCTTGCAACTGAAGATTGCCGTAAGTTGGAGATTCAAGTGGTATGTGATCCCCTGAAGGCATCTGGGTAAACGTGTGTGCAGAGAAAACAACTGTGTATTGCCTTAAGCAATCAGATTAGAATATTATTAGTATACAATGCAGTACCTGAACCAGTAAGTGTGAACTTAGAATAATGAATTCAATGTCAACATAAAGATTGGTTTGAGACAAGTAAAATGTTTTTTCATTTTCTTATCTCCATCAACAATTAAGTTCTGGAAGAATAATGCTGCAAACTGGTGAAAGTTCATTTTTAGTGTCAGAACGTAATTAAGATGTGTTATACTGTTGGAAGGGTACTCAGATTGAAATGGACAGCCCCTAACCTTCTGTGATGAATTGAACCCGTATCTTCCACAGAAGTGTAAGAATATCACACCATTCACTGCACTGGGTTTATGACAGTGTCATAAATATACATGACCCCACTGCCAGTTTTAAATGAATTATTCTTATCTGACCTGGCTTACTATGGAAATTGAGTAAAACGAACAGGTCACATCAACAAATAAAATGTGTCTTCTTAGAGTTTTATTAGACTTAATCTCATTTAACTTGGAGATAAAATCTTGTCAGGAATTCTTAGACTAGAAGCAGTAACTTAATCACAGAGAGCTGAACCATCCTATGTACATAATTGCTATAAAAGGTATCAAAGTGCCTCACAGCTCCTCTCTGCTCTTTCCAAGTTGTAAAGCCAGTCTTTTGAGCCAGTACATAGTAACATTTCAAGCATGTGATGCAATTGTCATGTTGTTGAGAAAGACATGACCTTGTTTGTTAAAGTGACTTATTAATATTTAAATGAAGTACAATGCATATGTTTTTAAAAATAAGACAACTTTATTCTTAGGCAGTAGAAAAATACCATTATGGCTTTTGTATGTCATGCGTGTGAACTCACAATTTTTTGGAACATTGTGAGGAAGAGAAATCATTCCCGGAGAAACCCTGGCTATGAGCGGACAATTAACAAACAGAATCAAGTAAGCTTCACTAAAATGAACAGTGAATGAGAGACATTGAACCGAAGCTGATGTGGTTAACAGTGTAAAAAGTTGGAAAGAGGATGAAGGAAGATGACGCGCCACATCCAGAGAATATTTATAAACTATATTAAGACTAAAATGAGGGCTACAAGTATAATGTGTTCAGGTTTTTCATAACATAAATTTAGGTGGGAAAGTAAGCAGTGAGATGAATGCAAACAAGACTGCAGTGTGATATGGATAGGTTGGGTGAGTGGCCAAGACTATGACAGGTAGAATGCAATGTGTATTTTATCAACTTAGGAATAGGAAATATTAAAAAAAAATTCAATAGCAAGAGACAGAAATGTTGGCATTCAGAGAGACCTGGGTGTACCTAGGTATGAATCTCACAAAGTTAAAATGATGTTACAGCCAGCAAATAGAAAATAAAGGACATGTTAGCTTTTATTCCAAAGAGATCTGGGTACATGCCTAGAGAAGCCCTACAGCAAATATGAAGTTTGTTTTTGAAGGCATACCCAGAGATATTGGGTGCTATTTTGATCTTGAGTAAAAAGCAACATATTCCCTGGAATTTAGAAAAAGTAGGTAATATGGTACATAGATGCTGGGAATCTATTTCCTGTGTCTATGGCAGGCTGGAGTCAGGGGGCGGGCAGTGGTGTAGTGTTAACTTCATGGGGCCAGTAGACCCGAGCCCTAGGTAACGTTCTGACAAACAGATCTGCAGATAGTGAAGTTTGAATTCAATAACAATTTAAGTTAAAAAACGAATGTAATTGTGACCAATGCAAATAAAATTGATTGCATTTTAAAAACCCATCTGGTTCACTAATGTCTTTTAGGCAACAAAATCTGTAATGCTTACCTGGTCTGACCTGCATATGACTCCAGATTCATGGCAATAACAGACTCTGAAATGGCATAGCAATCCATGCAGTTGGTCCAAAACTGCTTCAAAAGAAAGCAATAGACCTGTCATCAATCTCAACCACAGAAACAATAATTGGAAACCCAGTCCTGTCAACCCTACAAAGTTTCCCTTGGGTAAACCTCTGTATGGGTTGTGCCAAAATTGAGAAAGTTGTCCCACAGATTAGTCAACTGACAGCTTGACGTAGTCATACTCGTGGAATCCTACCTTACATACATTATTCCAGTCAGCACCACCACAGTCCTGGAGTATGTCCCATCCCAGTGAGAGAGGAGAGAGGTGCAGCTGAGGTGGCAGCGTATTGGTGTACAGTTGAGAAGGAGTTTCCCTGGGGATCCCCAAAAGTCTCTGTGGATCCCATGATGTCTCATGGCATCAGATCAAACATAGGCAAGGAAACTGCTGATTACCATGTAGTGAATCCCCTCAACTGAGGAATCAACTGTCCTCAATATTGTGTTCAACTTGGAGGATGCATATAGGGTGGCAAGGGCACAGAATGTAGGCTGAATGGAGAACGTTCATGTCCATTACTAAGACTGGCTCAGTAGCACCCCAGCTGACTGAGCTTGCTAAATCCAGAAGCATATAGCTGCTATACTGGGTCTGCAGCAGATGGTGAAAAACAAACAAGGAAGGAAAAAACTACTTGACTTCACCTTCACTGATATATCTGTCACTGATGAGCCTGTCCCTCACTGTATCAGTAGAACCAGTCACCGCACAAAGTCATAGCTTCACAATAAGAATACCCTCCATCACATTGTGGGGCTTTGAATAGATCTAGTTACTCAGAACTGGGCATTGATGAATTGCTATGGCCTGTCAGCAGCAGAGGAATTGTACTTGGACATAATCTATAACTCATTGTACAGCGTAGCTCCTGGTCCACCATTAAAAAGAGTGACCCGGGTTCCATGAAGAGGGCTGGTGGGCCTACCTGAAAATAAAGTGTCAACCCAATAACTTCAACACAGAACTATTCAAGCAGCAGAAATGGCATGCAATATACAGAGCTAGGTGATCCACAACTGATGGCCCAAATTTCATAAACTCAATCCTGCCAAATCCAGTCATGAACAGTGTTAGACAACTAAGGAACCCAGTGGTGGAGAAGGCTCCACAAATATCCATGCCTTTAACAATGGGAGAGCCCAGAACATCAGTGCAAAAGATAAGGCTGAAGTATTTTCATTCATCTTCAGGCAGGGGGGCCTAGAGAATGTTCTATCATTGCCTCCTCTTAAGGTCCCCAGCATCAGAGCTGCCAAGCTTCAACTAATTTTATTCCCTCCAAGTGATGCAAAGAAACACTGGAGGTACTGAGTATTACAAAGAACATAGATCCTGACAATATTCTGGTGATAATACTGACGATTTGTGTTCACAAAGTAGCCTTGTCCCCAGCCAAGCTGTTCCAGTCCTGCTATATAACACTGGCATCTACCTGACAATGCAGATAGTTTCCCAGGTGTGTCTCTACAAAACGCAGGGCAAATCCAACGCAGCCAATCACAGCCCTATCAGTTTAGTCTTAATCATCAGCAAAGTGGTGGAAGGGGTCATCAACAGAGCTATTTAACAGTACTTTCTAACCCCAACTCTATTACATAATCATTTCATTGATGCATATTCTAATTCTGACAGGGCCAATCTGCACCTTTCCATTATAGCCTTGGTTCAAATATGGACAAAAGAGCTGAATTCCAGTGGTGAGGTGAAAGTGATTATTCTTGGCATCAAGGTAATATTTGACCTCGTATGTCTTGAAAGAGCCCAGTGCAAAACTGGAATCAGTGGGAATCAGCAGAAAACTCTCCACTGATTAAAGTCACACCTGACACAAAGGAAATTGAACTCCCACAACAACAATCAGCTCAGCCCAAAGTGCAGGAATTGCCCAGGGTAGTGTCCAAAGCCAATCCACCTTCATCAATGAGCTTCCCTCTATCATGAGGTCAGCAGTGGGACTGTTTACTGATGATTGCACCATGCTCAGCTTCATTTGCATGTCCTCAAATAGTGACGAAGGCCATGTCCATATGCACCAAGATCTAGGCTCAGAATAATCGAAGGCAAATAATATTCACATCATGCAAGTGCCAGGCAATGACCTTCTCCAACAAGAGAGAATCTAACCATTGTCCTCTGACATTTACTGGCACCTCGATCACTGAGACCCTGATAATCAACATCCTGGTGATTGCCCATTGGCCAGAAACTGAACTGCGACACTTGAAGCTTGACACCATCCAGGACAAAGCAGCCTACCTGATTAACGCTCTGTTCATCACTTGCAACCTTAACTCCCTTCACCACTCTATCATCAACTAGATGCATGACAGCAACACATCAATAGTCCTTTGACCACAACATCTAAAGTTTCTATATCCTAAAGGGACATGGGCAGCAGATGTACAGGAATATCACTACCTACAAGCTCCCCTCAAATCCTTACACCATTCAGATTTGGAAATATATCACTGTTGCTTCACTGGGGCTGTGCTTGAATCCTGGACCTTGCTTCCTCCCCTCACAGTTTGTGTCCCTACACCCCTACGTACTGCAGCAGTTAAAGAAGACAGCTTGCCACCATCTCATGCAGAGTAATTAAGTGTGGACAATAAAACTAGACTAGTCAATGGTGTCCACATCTAATGAAGGAAGGAAAAAGAAACTGCCGAGTTGGGTTGACTTTTGAACCTTTTTTGACTTGATGTGGAAGTCCCATCACCATTTCTCGCAGACTCTATTTTTGTTTGCAGGGGGAATTGGACAGGGTATGAATCAAACAGGCAGGAAACCCAGACTCAGGAGGGAAGCTTAACAGTAGTGCTAAGTTCAAACACAGCCCATTTCATTGCTCCAAAGTCTTTTTGACTTGCTGTGTAGAAACTATGGCATTTTTGCAAGTGTTGTAAATACTTCTAACATTCCAATAAGTCTTTTTAAGCATCATAGTTTGAAATTATTAAAGTTGTCCAACCCTTTTAAAAATTGAAGAAGGAACAAGTTACAGCTGTGAATTGAAATTAAAAAAAAGTAAACATTTTCTGCCAGAGTGCAGTGATTGACAGGACATCTGGTGTAGCTTAGATACAAGTCCTTTTGCCATCTGTCCCTGCAGTTCCAATAAATTTCTATGTTGATATTTCCACAGATTTGTCGCTACTTCTGATCCCGTTATGAATGCTTGACTGAATGTAGAGGTTCTAGCACTGTTTATCATAGAAAGGGGTGGGGGTGTTGTTGAGCTCACGATTTAATTCACAGCTCTAAGTGGTTTGAAAGGACTGGCTGCCTTTGATGTGACTAGTAAATTGGTTTTTCTTTATAACACATTTACCACTTGAGATTTAAACTTTTTGAATGAATATTGTGAACATTAGTGAGTTTTATTCCAGTATTAAGTATAATGAGAGATTTCTGAGATTGCTAGTAAAGTTTTTTTGTTATCTCTGCATTGCTTCTGCAGTCTGTCCATAGTAGATATTAGATGATTGGTTCTACAACTGATGTGTGTATATGTGGATGGATGGTGGTGTTTGTGGAAGATGGAGGAATGGAGTTATAAATATCTTTATACAGCTTAGCCAAATTCTCAAAAAACCAAGCCAGATTTTCTAACCAGGTTATCTTGCCACTTAGCCACATCTGGAACCACCTTTAAACTCCCTCCTGAGGCGGTTGACCTGGCTTTGTCCTGCTGCCTCCTCGAGAGAATGAAAATATGGTGGGTGGCATCCCTCCATGTGTACCTCTTCAATGGCAAAAGTTTGGCCTAAATTTTCAGAATAAGGAAGAACCATTTAGGACTGACATGAAGAGAAATTGCTTCACTCAAAGTGCTGTGAATAATTGAAATTCTCTAACCCCAAAAGGTCTGAATGTTAGCCCTAACTCTAACTGTAACCTAACCATAACTTACTCAATTATTTTTCAAAATTCATCTTTCCATGAGATATGAACAAAGTCAACATTCATTGCTCATTCCTAATTATCCTTGAACTGAGCAACTTGTTCAACCATTTCAAGGAGCATTTAAGGGTCCGGAGTCAAATCTTGGCCATACAAGGTAAGAATGACAGATTTCCTTCCTTAAAGGTCATTAATGCATTGGATGGGTTTTTGTAACAAAAGACAATGATTCATGGTTACTAACTTTTTCAATTCCATTTTGTTTTATGGCTCAAATTTAGATAAAGTGAGTTGTCATGGTGTAATTTGAACACATGCCCCTGAACCTCTGGATTAATAGACATATGACATTACCACTTTCCCACTGTCTCCTCCAACTTACGTTCAAGGCAGAGGTTAATGTATCTTTGACACTAAGTGAGCTAAAAGCTATCAGAATAGAGAAAGGAGATGAAGTTGAGGTCGATGATCAGCCATGATCATGTTGAATAAAGGACTAAATAATCTATTCCATCCACTTTCTTCAGTTCTTACTCAAGGCAATTTCTTACCTTTGGGAGGGTAGTTTTCAGTGCAATGAGATAGTTAAAAATTGGATTAGGATATGCAAATGGAGAATTGCAGGCTAGATTCGAGAGTTTTGGAGAGAAAAGGGTGAATGGAAATGATGATTAATATCCAAGAACATGGAAGTTGGGGTTGAGTTCTGAGAAAGAAATGATGCTCTTCATTTTGAAAGCAATGAAAGCAGTGCCTGAGTGATACCAAATCCCACCAATGGTAGATGGTGAAATTTGAATTCAATAAAGTCTAGAATAATGGACACTGTCAGTTGACATAAAAACCTATGGTTCACTAATGTTCTTTGCGGAAGGATATCTGCCATCCTTACGTGGCCTGGCCTACAAATGACTCCAGACCCACAGCAATGTGGCTGATTCTTAATGGTCCTCTGGGAAATTAGGGATGGGCAATAAAAGCTGTCCGAGCCAGCAACACCCATATCCCATGAATGAATATTAAAAAAAAGTAGAAGCCAACATTTCTAATGAAACTAAGAAAGAAGTTTTAGAAAGGCATAATGTTTAACATCTTTAAACATCTTTAACATTTATTGTTTCTTCAAAAATCAGAGACTTTACAAGACCAATAGCGCATTTGAAAACAGTGAAGTTCTGTTAATTCAGTACTATTTTTGAAGCTGTTTTCAATATAGAAATGTGTTCAGTGCAAATTAGCCCAACATTTCAAAGAAATTTCCAATATAATTGCTGACAGAATATACCTGAACTGGAGATCCTGAAATGCATGATAGAGTGCTTGACTCCTCTAACAGACACATATTTCATTTCTAATTTAGTTTCTGACATCATCTCTGTGAAGGTCTTTTCAGTGCATTGTGAAAATGCCATTGTAATTGAAAACAGATGACAGTTTTAGGTGCAGGGTAGAGTCACGGGAGATTGAAATTAACCTTCAAAAAGCCAGTCCACAATTTAGTCAATTTACTTCATATTTAAACATGATATTACAGACGTTAAATACTTACCTAACATATATCTAATGCATAAAATGCGTGAAGAGGAAGTGTGGATATGATTTCTCTTCCGCAACCCTTTACCATGTGCCTTTTTTTTCCCGGGACAATGAGATTTTAGAGTGTAGGTTTAAAATTGATCTGATGTAAATGTTGGAATAAAGGTCAGTAGAATCATTTATCATTCAACAGAACAATATCACTGAGAAAATACAGCGCACTCGCAAGCAATATTCTGTTTGTGATATTTGAATTAAGCTGTAGATTTCATCAAAGAGACACTTGTACGTGCCATTTAAAAATTAACTTCAATGCAATTAAGATAGTTAATGAAAAGTGTTTTCCCATCAGATTATTTTAATTATGTGATCAGAGTGTAGTCAGTAACCTTGAAAAAAGATATGGACCTGTCACAAATAACTGGCAAGATACAGGTCTGGCTAAACCATGGTAACAGTTACTACGGACGATATCCTAGTGTGCTTCAGTTGTTGGCCGAGGTTACAATAGGATATAAAGTTCAGTTTATTTAATATTTTTGTATGGTGTGCTGAATGTCTTGCATGCTTCTGAAATGAATGTTGTATTACGCAAGGTATGTGTTACAATAAGGTTTTTGTAAACTTGCCATTGAAAAATAAACTTTTGCTACTTTCTTTTCTTAAGATAGAGTTGATGAATGAAAGAAAACCCATGTTTCAATGAAGTTGGATTATAAGTCAGTATTGTGAAAGTACTCGTGCATTATCAGTAAATTTTTACGGGAGGTTCTTTGGGAAGTGTTAAGAAATGAGGAATTTGTGAGCGACTCCTGATGTTTCGTAACATCCGTGTAAGCCTTCTAGATTGCTGAAGTCTTCAAGCTTCCAGGGGGATTCCAATCATAATGTTGCCCTCCTTGATCACAAAATGTGAACAGCAGGTTGAAACAAAAAACAATCATCTATTGGTATTAAGACCATAAGACTGTAAGAAATAGGACAGGAGTAGGCCGTTCGGCCCCTCAACTCTGCTCTGCTATTCAATTGGATCATGCTTCATTTGACACTCCTTGCATTCACTTTTCTGCCCTTTCCCCACAACACTTGATTCCCCTACTGATCAAGAATGGATCTACCTCAACCTTAAATATACAAATGGAAACATCTTCTTAGCATTTACCTTTTAAAGCCCCTTAAGAATCCTATATTTTTCAATGAGGTTTCCTCTCATTTTCTGCGTTGCCTTTCCACAGCTAGTATTCTTTCTTTCAACCGTTTCTTTCACAAACTGTTTGCACTTTTGCTTATTAAGTATCACAATTGGCCCAATAGTTCCCATTGGGCCAGACAGTCAACTCATCCAAAGCCCACTGCTTAAAAGCAAAGAAAGAAACGTTAAAACCTGTTGGAAAGTGGGTGATGATGTGAAACTTACAGTTCATTGGTTTCAGTCTTGGTGAGATTATCACCACAATGAGAATGGACTTCAGGCAAAAGACTGCGCATTAATTTACCTATTTAGCTGGACATACGCCAAGGTAATAGCATCCACATACACAAAAAGAATGCTTCTGCAGCAGATACAACTGCACAAACAGTTGAAAATGGAGCATTCTGCCCACAGAGTGTGTGAATTATTGGAAATTACTTTAATGTAACACAAGTAAGGGTGAGTTTATGTGTCAATATTTTGGTAATACATCATATTGCAGATTAAATACTCAGATTTAACCCTGAGTCTGTAAATAAGCAGGGTTGAATTCAGCCTGAGATGAATGCTGTGTCAAATAATTGAAAAACAAGCTAAGAAGTCTTCTCCAATGAAGAAAAAACAAAAACAAAACTGCGGGAAATCAGAAACAAAACAGAAATTGCTGGAAAAACTTAGCAGGTTTGGCAGCATCTGTGGAGAGAAAGCAGAGTTAGTGTTTCAGGTCCAGTGACCCTTCTTCAGAGCAATACTTTGCAATACTTCAGCATTATTCACCATACTATGATGTTGATTTAAATGCGCAAGAGATATGCTCTATATCTCAGTCACCAATAGAACTTGGTAAAAGTGAGTGAATTACTGAATTACTTTGCACAGTGGGACCACAGTTCCACATTAATATCCCCTAGAGATGAGTACATGAATGCTAGCTTTTTTCTAACCCTAACCCAACCTTAACCATAATTCAGTTCAAATTTCAACAGATATAGAATATATCATTTTCATTGCTTTTCCCTCCTTCAGTACATTAGAAAAGATGTAAAGAAAAGAAGGATTGCTTGGGGGGTATCTATTTGCAGCAGAGAAGATACCAATAGCAACGGCCCAAGCAAAATTATCTGACAATTTCAAAGATGTCTCAAGTTCAGAGAGGGTAGTTGCTGAAGGTTAGTCATTTGCCACAATCAATATACAGACTACTTCCTTCACAGAGATACATGATCACACATTCTCAATGATAATCGAGAAATAACAACCTTCAGCTCTGATTGCCTTTCAGTCAGAAGGCTGTGACTCAACTCC
>NC_063338.1:34087704-34093943 GCF_021869965.1 Rhincodon typus | reverse complement strand
AAGACAAGCGAACAAGGAACAAGAGTAGGCCACTATTGCCTTTCAGTCAGAAGGCTGTGACTCAACTCCGAAGACAAGCGAACAAGGAACAAGAGTAGGCCACTCAGCCCTTTGAATGTGCTGTGCTGTTCAACAAGGTCATGGTTGTTAGGATTTTAACCTCAATTCTACATTCCTGTACATCCCAATAATCTTTCATCGCCTTGGTAATCAAGAATCTATCTATCTCTGCTGTAAAATAGTTAAAGATTCTGCATCCCATTTCTTTTGAGGAAGGGAGTTCTAAAGAATCAACACTGAGAGAAAAAAATGTTTCCTCATCTCTGTTATAAATAGGCCACCCCTTATTTTTAAACTAGATTCTGCCATAAGCCATCAATATGCACCTGGTCAAGACCTCTCAGGATCTTATGTGTTTCAATTAAGTCACTTCTGTTCTTTGGAGTTTAGAAGAGTCAAAGGCTAGCCTATTTAACCTTTTCTCATAAGGTAATCCACTCATTCTAGGTATTAGTCTAGTAATCCTTTTCTGAACTGCTTACGATGCATTAACAGCTTTCTGTATGTATACTGACCAGTGCTCTACACAGTACTCCAGATGCGATCTCACCAAAGCCCTGTGTAACTGAAGCATAACATCCTTATTTTTAGTCTGCAGGTGCCAGGATTTGCTTTGTGCCATTACTTACTCCTGCTGAGTGATTACTCATGTGTGCCCTCACTGAGCTCATTAGCTCTCTGATGCTTGTAACAACTGATGTGAGTGATTATGTGATGCTCTGGGCTACTGGTTTCTAATTTATGACTGGATCATAGGATACATGCAGGAGCAGAAATTAACAGGAGGTTATATTTTAATTCAACCTGCCAGAGTGAGCAGTATAGTCAGGCAGTTAGATACTAGAGTTGGTTGACAAAGTGGGGTGGAGGGCCGTTTCCAAATGCTTCTACTCTGTGCCGTTTTAACTTAACGGTCACTTACAAAATAGTGTTATCAAGGTGATATATTGGCTCAAATACAGACCTGCAAATGCACAAAAAATAAAACAAATCTTCACAAAACTCAAATTTTATTTTAATTTTCTGTACAAACATGAATAGCCTTGGCTAGAGTTGACTAGCTCAGTGGCTAATTATTCAGTCAAGAAGTCCAGAATCGTTGTTATTAGGGGTGAGACTGGAATTAGAGGATAGCTAAATTATACTTATGGAAATCACTCAGCAGAAACTAGACATTGGAGCATTTTAATTTGTTGCAGCTAAAGTTGAGTCAGGGAGATTAATGCCCTTGCTTCTAAAAACACAATGCCAAAACCTTACCCTCAAGTGAGTTTAGAACAGGGAGGACAGAAAATAATTATTTTAATGAAAGGATGATGCACTCTATCTTATCCCCTAGAGGTACCATGAAAAGAAAATGAGTTGCCCTACTGGACCTCTTAATCAGTTAGTCCTGCTTCTGTGCAGATCAACAGAAGACAGATAGGATAACCAACTAACTGTACCTTTGACAGCCTGGAAAGCCAGCAATTGTGAAGTTTGACAACTGAGAAAAGCAATCAATGTGCATCATAAATACTTGCTAATAGTTATTATAAAATTTGCGATGAAAATCTGCAAATAGTTTTAAAAGAAGGCAAGTTTTCTCTGATTCTCACTTTCTTTTTGCTGTTTCATATTTGATTGTACGCTTTAATGTCGCTTTAACAAAATAACACCATAGTTGGAGCAGTTTCTTTATTATTGCGCTAGATTTAGTCTCTTGTATTTCACAAGATCATTTTATCAGCAGACTGGTCAGGAACTTTTGAGCCAGCTCTTGAAAAATCTGAACAAATAAATTAGAAAATAAACAGGATAGAGTTTATTTCTTTTAGAAAATAAACAAGCTAGGCACTAAATTATGCAAACATTTTAGCTCAGAGAAGCATAAGTTTGAGCTAGGATTAGAAGGATCTCCTATGCTTGTTATGGATCAGACCAAACCCCTCTAAATATATTAAGGGGACCGTCAACACCCTAACTTTTTCTTATTTTAAAGGCAAGTGCCAGATGTTGCATTCTGGATGCAATTCAATTGGTCAAGCTACTGGGCTTGAAGCAAAACACACTTTATTCATGCACCATAGCTAAGGTACAACAAAAGAAAGAAGGAATTGGAATAACTTAGCTCTATTGGGAAACTTAACAGAATAGAAGATTAATTAACTACTAAACAGTAATTGTTCCAATATAGTTACATCCCATAAGCACACTCTTGGCAAAGGCAAATTCAGTAAAATAGATTGTCTCATATGCAATTCAAGTAGCAGGAAAAGAACCCCCAGTTTTTACCTGAAACAGAGAGAGGAAAAACAGCTTCCAAACCCAGCTTCAAGACCCCAGCAACAACTGCTACTGCAAAACTAAATCTATAAATCCTGGTTCTGTGGAAGCTTGACCCCACCCGTTCAGGCTGCTTTTATTGTTCCAACTTTAAAAGAAAATCCCAAAACCTCTCAAACTGTTTGCACTGTTGGCACTGAGTAGACTTCTCAGTGCATTTCTCTCAACCTTTCTTCATGAAAAGACCAGAGCAAAATATACCTCTTAAAAACATAGTATCTTCATGTGCTGATTACTACAAGTGTTTAGAACAAAGAAGCCTTCACAATCATCTATTTGTCTTGTGTCTCTTGTTCATTTTTACTAATTTTTCCCATTTTTGGGAGATGAAAACGCAACAATCTTAAGCATTTTCAGCATTCTCTGATTAAATAAAACTTATTTTTATAATTCCTCAATTGTAATCAAACAAGGTTCAGGAAGCTTCGGATCAGTGTTGTCCCTAAACTGCATTGCTACATGATGGCATAGAAGTTCCCATTCAGGACATGCACAGATTGACCATTCGAGTTGTATGAACATGGCCACATGAAAGAAATTAAAAACTGCACTTAAACCAGATGTTCACTGTAAAGAAAATTAGAGGATACATTTTCTCAGATCCACTAGTTACTATCCATAAATAATTTCCCCTTCTATATGTCAGGAATTTGTTTAATCTGTCTTTGAAGAACCATAAAGAATGAGTCTCCATTTCTGTCCTCACATGTAGATCACTCTCTGCAAACTTCCAAACAACCTACTCAATACCTGCACTGGTCTCTCTGTCATTCTGTCTCTGTTCTTGCTCCACTCTCACTCCCTTATCAGAAGAAAAACTGTGGGCTATCTGTTGCTGCTAGTGGCCTCCTATCATGGCTCTATTTGTCTTGTAGGATTAGTAGTAGCTCAGATTGAAGGCATAGAAATTGGCAGGTTGGTAAACCAGTGATCTCCGTCATCATTTACAAATAGGATATTGTGCACAGGCCTACCCCATTAATAAAACAATTAATGTTTCATAAGACATAAAGCTCTAGCAGTAGGGTATTGAACTTCGTACAATAAAATAAGATAGATTTTCAATTCAGGCTGTACATAACTAAACCATCATAATTCTGTGGTGAGATTCATTGAGTTCTCAACCACATTGTTCGATCTATTACTCCATAACTGATCCAGTAATCATGGACTGGAATAATCTAAAAAAATGAGGATGTCCTCCTACTCCAAATAAGTGTTTCTCGACATAATGGAGAATGAAAAACATTGGTACATACAATTTCACTCCTCTTAGAAAGAGGAAAGCAGTGAAGGGATTGTCTTATGAGGAATGGTTGATCAAATTGGGTCTGTACTCATTGGAGTTTAGAAGAATGAGAGGTGTATTTATTAGTCTTTATGCTGTTTGATTTTTGTGCAGTAAAATTCCATTGATTCCACAAACTGAAGTTTGTGGCTTCATTGTTTTAGTAAGTACCTAGGTTTTTGAAGTTAAAAAGATGTTGCCTATCTCTGCTAAAATCTTCAAAGTACATCTATCTCAGAAGGACTGGCAATGTTGTGAACTATTTCTGAATCACTTCTAAAGTTTGGGCAGTTCCAGAGTGTGTTCTGTTCTTCTACGGAATACTTGTGTCACAGTGAGAGTATTTTTATGTAATTGACTTGGAACATATGTTTAACTTCATGGTTTCTTGATAACATCTAGTTTTAAGAATGATATCTAGAGATAATGAAAATAATTTTTAATGAAGTTAAAAAGAAATTAAGAGAGGCTCAGTGACAAGAAACAGGTTGCCAGAATGAGACTGGTGGTATCCTGTAAGGATCTATGTTGGAACCTCTGCCAATTACTGTTGATTAACTTAAAGGATGGGATAAAATTTAGACATTTGAATATGCTAAAAGCGTTGCAAGCAATACAGATGAATGCACTAAATTAAAATGACATATTGATGCTTTAAATGAATTGACAAAACTAGAAAATGAATCTTATTGCAGGCAAATACGAAGTCATCCACTTTTTTTTAGATCTAAAGAGGGTAGAATGGGTTATTTTCTAAACACGTTAGTGAAAAAAGAGTCAAAACAGTAGAGACCCAAAGAGACCTGGGAATCCAGATACACAAATTATTAAAGTGGCATCAGCAGATCTGGGCAATGATCACAAAGGGCTAATGGAATGCAGTTTTATATACAGATGACTAGAAAACAAGGGATTACAAGGTATGCTTAAGCTATTCAAAGACCCAGTTAGACCAGACCTGCAGTACTATAAGCAGTTCTGGGAATCGTACCCCAGGCAGGATTTATTGATGTTGGAGGGAATATTTTGGGAAATATGGATGAAGTATTTCCACAATGGTTCAGTTCTTAAATGAAGTATTGTGATCAACTTATCATTCGACTTGACAGCTGATGGGAGGTAGAATTTTCGTACCAAAAATTCCATTATATGGTATTTTTCTTTTAGAATAGAGTAATTTCTTTTCTCAACTAAGTGTGTAGTAGAAGCAGAATTGCAGTTATAGCCAAAACTATGGATCTAGAGGACAATTGTTAGTGGTGCCAAAGGCTAATGGTTATTTTTCCTTGACCTTTCTGTAAGATGATTGGCAAATGCAATGGGAGATGTAGTTCCAGTTTTATCTTCCAGTATAAATAATTCACATGTGGCAGCACAATACATCTTCACTGGAACGATGCTACAATATTGTTACAACCAGTCTTCGGGCAATGTTCCACAATTTCGTATGGTTCCAGACAGGATATATCAAACCATAAAACTCCTGGGTAGGGAGAGGTCAACTGGCTTCACTTAGTTATTCATCCAATTCTTCATTCAAAGTAAATTGACTGATGATTCCTTCCTTTGTGGATATGTTTCTCCCAAGCTTTACAGTATATAGTTGCAATCCCCATTTTTAAGAAGGGATATATTGGCATTAGAGGCAGCTTGGAAAAGATGTGCTAGGCCGTTTCCTGGAACTTATCAAGAATGTTTAAACAGGTCAGGCTTTTATTCATTGGAGTTTTGAAGAATCTTACTGAAACATACAAACTTTTGAGGAGCTTAGCAGGGTACATATTGAGAAGATATTTTCACTAGTGGAGGAATCTCAAATTATGGCACATTGTTCCAGAATGAGGAGACACTCATTTAAAACTGAGATTTTGAAGAATATATTCTCCCAGAGGGTAGTGGATGCCTAGATAACACAGTGTGGAGCTGGAGGAACACAGCAGGCCAGGCAGCACCAGAGGAGTAGGAAAGCTGACGTTTCGGGTTGGGACCCTTCTTCAGAAAAAGCTCCACACTGTGTTGTCTCTGACTCCAGCATTGGCAGTTCTTACTATCCCTGAGTGGATGTCTAGAATTCTCTTCCCCAGAGCGCTGTGAAAGTTTGAGCACTGAGAGCATTTAAAAAGGAGGTAGATGGATTATTGAAAAACCAGGGAGATGAGAGCTATAATGAGCTGACACAAATGAGCAGTTGAGGCCCAGGGCAGATCAGTCGCGATCTTATTGAATGATGAGACAGGTTTGAGGGGGTGAATGGCCTACTCATGCTCCTATTTCTTATTCCAGGGTTTTTAGCATCTGAATACCAGTGCATTACTAACACCAGGGCTGTGACAAAATAAATGAATTACAAAGTATCTAAGTCCATGTAAAACATCCAGTCTATTAGGTAACTAGAGCAGCAAAATAAAATTGCCTTTGTGTTAATTTTGGTGCTAGCTGCCACACTATTCCTAACAAATGTTACACCCAGAGATAACAAGGTATAGAGCTGGATGAACACAGCAGGCCAAGCGGCATCAGAGGAGCAGGAAGGCTGACGTTTCAGGCCTGGACCCTTCATCAGAAA
>NC_063338.1:33937546-34087304 GCF_021869965.1 Rhincodon typus | reverse complement strand
AGGAGGGCTGACGTTTCGGGCCTAGGCCCTTCATCTAGGCCCGAAACGTCAGCCTTCCTGCTCCTCTGATGCTGCTTGGCCTGCTGTGTTCATCCAGCTCTACACCTTGTTATCTCAGATTCTCCAGCATCTGCAGTTCCTACTATCTCTGAAACAAATGTAAGACCCACTTTGTTTGCCTCCACTGGTAGTTTTAGAAGCTGAGAGTAGTGGATAGAAAACATGCAATACTGAAGCAGTATCTACCCTACTTCGGTTGCTTCCAAAGCTAATTGGTAACTACCTCCGTGAATAAACTTTGCACCTTATTAATTTTATCAACAACTCTCAGTAACTGTGATACAGCAATAAAATGACATGCTAATAATGAGTCATCTTAAGATGGCAGTGATTTCTTTTTATATTTTCTAATCGGCGTGTTAAGGGATGTCATTATGCACCTCTGGAGCAAGTGGGACTTGAACCTGGGCCTCCTGGCTCAGAGGTAAGTACACTATCACTGTACCACACGAACCCTTATGATGGTGGCCACGATATTTTCTAAACAACCTGTTCAGAGATGTAATGACACACCTCTGGAACAGCTGGCACCTCTGGAACAACTGGCACTTGAGCCCAGGCCTCCTGGTTCAGAGGTAGGGTGACTACCTCTGCGCCACAAGAACCCTCAAGATGGTAATGACAATTGAAACACAGTTTAGTAGTGCTCAGGTGGACCTCATAATGAAAAAGGACCAGGTTAAAAAAAAAGTAAATTGGGAGAGGAGTTCATCAGGGCTGCCCCCTGCCCAGCCAGCTGTATCCCCTGTGTGTGGAGCCTTTCCTGTGCCTCTTGTGGAGGAGGTTGTTGGGGCTTGTTCTGCGAGGGCTGGGCACATACTTTCGGTTTATACTGACGACGTGCTCCTCACTTTTACCGATCGGCCTGACCCGGGGAGGATGCACGAATGCCAGGCAGTGTACTTGGTGACATCTTCCGCCAGGTTCAACTGTGCTAAATGTTCCAGACTCCTGGTCAGCCCATGGCAAGTGGTCTTTCTGCCAGACGAGTTACAGGGGTTCAGCTGGAGTACCCTCCATTCCCTTTATCTGGGGGTCTACCTTCGCCAGGCTGAGGAACCCTGGCCGGGGACGAATTGGCAGCAGTTGGAGGCCAAAGTCTCGGCTCGCCCAGGCCGCTGGACGGGGCCGCTCACAGTGCTGTCAAACAGGAGTCGAGTGCTGGTCCTAAACCAGCTGGTGGCCTCCATGTTGTGGTACCGGCTGGTCCTTTTGTTCCCTCCTCCTGGTTTTGTCACTGACATCCAGAGAATGTTGGTTTATTTCTTCTGGGACAAAAAGACGCACTGGGTCACGGCACAGATTCTGAATCTCCCAATTGAGGAGGGCAGTCAGTCACTGGTGTGCGGCTGCACCCAGATGGTGAATTTTCACCTTCAGGCCTTGCAGCGATACCTTTACATGGAGCATCCTCCTGGGTGGTGCACCCCGGAGACGTATTTGTCCACCAGGTGCGTAACCTCAGCTACAACACGCTACTCCTGCTTATCGACCACGAGGGCTTGGAGAACACCCTCAGGACGCTGCCTGTCTTTTACCAGATCCTGATCACTATCTGGAACATGGTTGACTTGCATCGCGCCTACTCTCCGGCAGGAGTGGCGGCCATCGTCTGAGAGCCGCTGCTCAGGAATCCGCGCCTCCGTAGTCGCTGGTTGGACTGGCTGTCGGAGGTGGGGGACGTGCTGGGTGGTGGGGGCCTGGGCTGGGTGCTGCTGCAGGAATTGGCACGCAGGGCTGTAGCAGATGTCCGGTTCACAGCCACCGTCATTCAACACCTTAAAACGGCAGTGCTCCGACCCAACGTTGTGCCCCCATTGGAGGAGGCTCGGGTGTGCACTGGGATCCCGTCTGCACGTACCCCTGCTCAGACAGAATTTCACATTGGCCCCAGAATCCCATACCTCCCCTGGGAGCCTGTGCCCCACATCCTGAACCGTCTCTGGAATTTTACTTTGTGTGTCTTTTAAAGATGTAAAATAGTGGGTCCTGTACAGACTGCTGTTGCACACCATCCACCTCTTCTCCTCCATCCACCGCCCAGACACACCTTGGTGTGCCCATTTGCCACTGGGCGGAGGGGATCCCCAGTGGAGGGCTGTCTATGCGGGAGTGCTCCCTCTATCCCTCGGGGATCTGGGGTGGAGGGTGTTGCACACAGCAGTCCCATGTAACTGTGCATTGCAGTGGTTCACGGACTCCCAGCCCTACTGTCTATTTTGCAGCACTGCAGGGTCCATGGGCCATGTATATATTGGGTGTGGGTGTTTACACTCACTTTTCAGTTATCTTAAAGACCTCCTTTTGTGTTTCTGGCTGCACTTCAGCCCCACACTCCTGATCTTTGGGCACCCGGTGCGGAGTGCTGTGGGTTGGTCAGAGGATTTCCTCGTGGCTCTGCTCCTGGGCCTGGCCAAGCTGGCCATTAACGGGACCAGGCAGTGGGCCGTGGAGGGGTATTTTGGTTTGATCCCTCCCCTCTCCCCCTCCCCCTCTCCCCCTCCCCTCCCCCTCCCTTTTGTTTCCACATAGGCATTGCCCCTGGGGGCTCTGCTTGATGCTGGTGCTTTTGTCATGTGGGTGCTTTTCCTGGTGATGGTATGTTAATAAAGTTATTTTCACACCTGTTTTTTTTCCGTGTCTCACGCCTGCACACACAAAACAAGGGTGCTTAAAAAAAAGTAAATAAGTTGTTTTGTAAAACCGACAAAATTCCCCACACAGCGAGATGTTCAAAGTCATTGCTGTTGATTGGTTTTGGATCCAATCAAATTTATTAGAAATGAGCCTTCATTGTTTATGTACTTTTTTGTGGATTGTCCAAAGTAGTAAACAATTTTAATACAGTATCCGTTTTTCAGATTACTATTTAAGGTAAGTTTGTTCAGGTTGTTAAAATGTTTTTCTCAAAATTGTTGTTTTGAGCAAATTAATTTGGATAATAGCAGTCACAACTTTGACTTTTAACTTTTGTTTTCAGTTTGCAAGGCATATAAAGAAGTCTGAGGGTCAGAAGACTCCCAAGGTTGAATTACAAATCTCCATCTATGGTGTAAAAATCTTAGACTCCAAAACAAAAGTAAGTCATTCTTTGATTTTGGATAATTATTAATGATCAAGCACTTAGACAAATATGTTTCACAACACGCATTAAGTTTTAATTAAAAGCTGAACAGCTCACTTTTGTAAACATTAAAACTAAAATAAACTCACATTTATTGTATATATACAGCAATGCAGGGTGTAGTTATGTTTGATGTAGTGAGCAAATTTTGATTTGATATATGCCATAAGGAAGGGCTGTTAATAAGACCTGCAGTGAGTGAACGGTCCTGTTCAGGGGCGGTGTAGGTCAGAGGCCACAGCAGGTGTAGGGGTGATGGGAAGGTTGGAAGCCTGGAGATAATTGGAAGCTGTTGGCATGAAAGAGATAGTGATGAGTCCAGATCGGAGGATGTTTGTAGTCGGGATTCAGTTGGAATTCTGATGTTCAAGACTTTAAGTCCCTTCATCCCAGTCACCACCTGACCCAAACTCACCTACTTTCTGATCTGCTTCTGTAACCAGTTCAGTTTCTGCTCACCAGTAACTCCTTGGATGTTGACATGAGGAATTCAGTGATGGTAATGCCACTGAATGTCAAAGAGTAATGGTTAAATTTTCTTCTGTTAGAGATGGCTATCGCCTGACACTTGTGAAACAGGAATGTTCTGTGTCTCTTGTCTGCCCAGACCTGGATAATTTCTGCATTTGGACATGGACTGTTTCACTATCTGAGGAGTTGTGAATGGTACAGAAGATTGTGAATTCATCAGTGAAGATCCCAACTTCTTAGCATAAGATAGATTGAAGGTCATGGATGAAGATCGTTGAGCTTGGGGAACTCCTGCAGACACATCTAGGAGCAGAGATGACTAACCTCCAATAACCACAGCCATATGCCTTTGTACCAGTTATGATTCCAACCAAAGGAGAATTATCCCCTTGATTCTCATTGACTCCGGTTTTGATAGAGCTCCTTGATGTAACACTTGGTCAAATGTTAAGGGCACCGACTCTCACCTCACCTCTGGAATTCAGCTCTTTAATCCATGTTTGAACCAAGGCTGTAATGAGATCAGGAGCTGAGTGGTCCTGACAAGCCCAGACTGGGTGTCACTGAGCAGGTTATTGCCGAGCAGCTGCTGCTTGATAGCACTGTTGATGACACCTTCCATCACTTTACTGATGATTGTGAGTAGACTGATGTGGTGGTAATCTCAGAACTCTGCACCATTTCATCATTTAAATAATACATTTAGATAATTCATTTATTTTTCTTCCTGCCAAAGTGGGCAATCTCACATTCTCCCTCATTATATTTCCTTGCCAGATTCTTGAGTCATTTTACCTCTCTGTAACTCTTTGTAGTCTCCTTGCATCCTCTTTGCAACTAGTTTCCTGCCTGTCTTTTACTTGTTAACAAATTTATCAACCAGACCTTCAGCCCCATCATTGAAACCATTTATGTAAATTGTCAGAAGTTTGGGCTCCAGCACTGATCAGTGTGGCATACCACTCATTGCATTTTGTCAAGTAGAAAGTGACCTATTTATGCCTATTTATGCCTATTCTCTGCTTCTAGTTAGCCAGTTGTTGTTCTATGCATTTCAACATGTTAACCCCTACTCTGTGAGCATTTATTTTCTTCAATAACCTTTGATGTAGCACCTTATCAAATGCCAGCTGGAAATCTAAGTACAGTGCATCCACTAGTTCCCCTTTATGCACAGTATGTGTTACTTCTTCAAATAAGTGCAATTAGTTAACGTGATTGCCTTTCACAAAATCATGTTGATTTTAGTATGATTTTACTAATGAAAAGGTTGAAAGCTACTGTTGGACTTCTCCCTCTATCATCTCTGCCCCAGTTATTTTTCATTTGAAGTGAAGTTTGAAATCCTGTTGAAATCTCCACCCCTCATCTTGCTAAATGCATGACAGGATTGATAATCCATCCACATTGTCTTGGAGTCTCAAGACTTGAAAGATTAATCTCCCAAAGATGGCTGTATACATCCCAGGTGACAATAGGGATCACACATTACACCTGTGAGTAAATGCATGAAGTAGATACAGTTGGCTCCTGTGAGTCTGCCTCTCCCTCGCTCTTCGTGTTTTATGTATGAACACTACAACAGCAAGCAGTTCTTAGCCCCCATCCCCCATGCTTCCTTAACATTGTCGATGCCAATTACAGCAGTTCACATTCCTGAAGAAACTGAACAATTTTAAGCTATTAAACACAGAATCATGCCATTTGAACATGGTAAATTTCCTACACATTAATAGTGAACAGTTTGCCGAAAACAACTTTTTCTAACAATATAGCTCTCACGGTGAGGTTGATGGCAGCTTGTATTTTCTGCGAAGCACAGTGGTTGGAGTCTACTTATTTTCTTTCATTGCTTGTTCTACTCAGCTTTTAAGAACTGTTACGTATAGAAACAATGTGTGTAACAATCAGTTCATTTTGCAATCAAAAATGTAATTTTTCTGAAAATCTGTCATAATTTTTCTACAAAATATCCTACTTAGTCTCCAGGTAATAAATACCTGACAATTGTTTTTTTTTTCTGTTGAGCAATAGATGTGTAACAGCACTGAGTCAGATGTGCTTTTTCAAACTTAGGCAATATATTGTAATGTTGGGTTACAAGTGGTGGACACTGTTAAAAGATTCACTGCTGTTTTTCTTGCTTGATGCATTTTCAAATCTTTTACCTTAATAAGAAGTTATATTCAAGAGTGACAAAGAGCACAGCTTGATGAAATCCTAACATTTCTACATTAAATGTGTTTGGGTTTTATCCCAGGTTTCCTTTTGTGATTTAAAACTATCAAGAAAAATACTGCAATTGCTGTAAGTCTCAAACATAAACACAAATGCAAGAAACACTCCCTTCAGCGATACATCATGAGACACAAAATAGAATGATAGATCACAGAAGGAGCCTGTTAGGCTTATGTTGCCATTGATGGCTCTCTGGCCAAACAATACAATTATTCCCACTGCTCTTGCCCCATAACCCAACCAATTTTCCCTCAAGAATTTATGAAAGGCCTTCTTTTTCCAATATTATTATTGAATTTGCTTCTGCCATTTTTTCAAGCAGTGCAGTTTAGATCACAACAATTACCTGTGTTTAGAATAATATCCTTATATCACCTCTGGGTCTTTGATTTGTCGGCATAAATCCATATCCATTTGTTACAGACCTTCACGTTTGTGATAGCTCTGTAGTAAAGCAATCCAGTTATTTCCACCATTTCTGAAAATGGTCCGGGGTTTTGATTTCCTCTGTCGGGAACAATCTTTAGATGTTTCCTTTTCTTTGCGTGTGTTCACTATGGACATATTTAGATTTCTTTGTTTAATGTGATTTGTAATTCCAGCAATACAAGACATACTCTCACTTAATTTTCCTGCGGACAGTTGGGTGTTACAGGGGCAACAATAGCCTCCAAAAGAAGTTACAGCGGGTCAGACAGAATCAGTGGAGAGAGAGCAAGCTAACGTTTCGAGTCTAGGTGACTCTTCATTAGAGCTCAAACGTTAGCTTGCTCTCTCTCCATGGATGCTGTCTGACCCACTGCGATCTCCAGCATTTATTGTTTTCAGGACAGATTCCAGCTTCTGCAGTACTTTGTTCCTCCAAAAGAGGTGGATGGTTCCACCATCTCATCGACATTAGTCATACAGCTGTGCAAAATATTCACCTGTTTCACACGATAGGTACCTTTTAACGTGGAAATTGTGACTATAAAGTAATTGGGCCTTTAGTTGCCATTTCAGGGTAGAATCCGCATGGATGCATTTTGACCAGTTCCACAGTGGACCTGAATAAGCCTGCCAAACAGAAATAGCAAGCTGTTTTTAATTCATTCATGGGATATAGGCAGCACTAACTACACAATCATTTATTGAATATCCTTAATTGGTTTGGAGAATGTGGTGGAGAACTGCTGCAGCCCTTGGGGCTATTGAATAAAACACTATTTACCTCATGCTGCCAGTCGCACAAGGGCAAACTCCAAATTGACGACTTTCTACATTGGTATGGTGACCTCTACCAGTTAGCAAGGAAGTCAGGAATCAACAGGAGCAACCAGGAACTCTTTGCTTGCACATTCGAAATACACAGTTTAAATTTCTAAGAGAATGGTCAAAGCATGAGGGGACAGTATCACAGGGAATTTTTGCAGCCTTAGGCTGATGAACAGTAAATGAGGGATGAAGTTAGGTAGAAGAATGGCGAATTATAAATGCTGCAATCTTATTGAATAAACGGGTGAGATATTAACCCAGCAATGGTACTGCAATCAGCCTAACAGTGCGAATAATTTGAGATACATTAATCTGGGAAAATATTGATTGGTGCTTGGAACAATATAGAAAGCCAGCAGGGACATTTTTTAAAGATAGTTTATGTTTGATGAACTTCATTTGATGAGTTTGATGATATAATGGAGATAGTTGAGAGTTTTACGGAGGCATGGACTTTGAAAAGGCATTTGCTAATGTACCATTTAATGGACTTCAAGCAAAGTTGAAACCCATGAGATTAAAGATGCACAACCTGCCAGGATTCAAAATTGATTAAATGATAGAAAGCAGAGAGTATTGGTGAATATGAGATAACAAGGTGTAGAGCTGGATGAACACAGCAGGCCAAGCAGCATCAGATTTCTCAATCTGGAAGTTAATATGTTGTGGTAATCCCCCCCCCCCCCCCCCCCCCCCAACCCCTCCCAGGCTCAGTGCTCTTTTTAATGCATATTAAAAGAAAATAAAAATAATTTCAATGTTTGAGATAACACAGAATGGGAAATGCTGTTAACACTGAAGATGATGGTAACTGACTTCAGGAGGACCTAATCTGGTGGAAAGGGCAGATGCATCACACAAAAATAAAATTAATGTAGCAAATTGTGAATTAATTTACTTTGGTAGGAAGAGAGATAAGATGGATACACATTAAATTTTTTTTACCAATGGGCACACCTCAGAAGTCTTTGATTTCCCCCTTCATACCCTAATAGTTAGGTTCAAGATGCACGGCGAGAGAAAATGTAAGGACCTTGATCTAACCCTGTTAAATCAGTGTCTGCTGGAATACAAAGGACAGGAAAAAAACCCACTGAAAAAGCTGTAGAGATGAATTAATCATTTATCTTAAGATATAATCCTGAACGAGATATAGACACTGCACTTGATATGATTAGTCATTCCTGGAACTGATTGCTCTTAGCTTGCAGAACAGTTTCTACTACTTTATACTGAATCCATCCAAAACACAACAGCACAAAGGATTGAGGAATTTTAAGTACAAGTTACATCCAGCATAAATTAAGTTTCTGTGATTTTTGTTTCTCCGATGCTGATTTTTTTAAAAAATGCCTTGCATTGGAAACCGGCACAGTCCACAAAACTGGCTTGGTTTATTGTTTTTTTTTTGAAACGTTGCTTATTTTCAGGTGCTTCTGAAAAAACAGCTCTAGGCGAGTCTGCAAATTTGCTCACTGACAAAAATTAATCTGCACTAACTTTTGCATGAAATGACTGCCTCCATTTTTTTTGAGCTTCTTACTGTCAAAAATACTAATCATGTTCAACAATCTTTATATAGACAGATAAAGAGCGTGGAACATTTTAAAGGAACTGGGAAGGGGAAAATCTTGTAAGAAGTCACTTCGTCACCTTTTGACAAGTACGGTCACTAGCCTGTGTTTCTGATCCCCAACTCCAGCTCCTCAAAAAAAAACTTGTTAAATTTGTGGAAGTTGTGAAATAAGTAGCTGTTGGCTCTCATTGTTTCATGCCATTGTGTGTAATTCTTTGTTTTTATTTATTTATCTTTTACCATTTTCTCTGTTGGTTACCATTAAATGGAGTTAAGGCACTAGTGCTTGGGACTAACTTGTTGCAGCATCAATTGATTGGAAGAAATGATAGGTTAGTGTGTAATTGCAAAGGATTTACATGTGATATACAAAGGAAAATGCCTCATGTCTGTTTTTTAATCTGATGTGTTTAATTATTCTTTAGATTTGCCTTCTTAATTCTCAAGTGAATTTGGAGAGGTAGTGGCATAGGTGTAATGTCATTGCACTGCTAATCCTTAGGCCCAGGCTAATGATTTGGGGGACAAGGGTTCAAATTCCTCATTCCTGCAGGTGGTGCAATTGGAATTTGATAAAAATCTGGAATAAAAGATCGTTTAATGGTGCTCGTGTAACCACTGTCATAAAAACCTATCTGGTTCACTGTATAGCTTTCATGTGACTCCAGACCTCAGTAATGTAATTGACTCTTAACTGCCCTCAGGGCAATTCGAGATTAGCAACAAATGCTGACCTAGCCAACAATGCCCATATCACATGAATGAATAAAAACAATAGAAACATGGTAAATCTGTGTGATATAAAAGAATGATATTTCACAGTTATTAAATGATGTCCTCATCCACTAAAGGATAGTCAACACAGGTATGCTAATACAGATGCCATTGCTTTAAAAATATACTTACCTCTGTGTTTCACTGCGCATATTGGTCCAATATACTTGACTTCTTTCAAGGCTTGCGTTAATGATGTCACACACAGACTAAGTGAACCTTACGTTGTGTAACTCATTGTAATCTGGCACTTCACTGGGTGCTATCTATTAATATCCACTAACTAGTGTTTGGAAACTGTGAAAACAGTCAGTTACTCTTGAAGATTCTCCAATCTATTTGAAATCTTTCCTCGCATTTCTACCCACTGCATTGGGCTGTTTACCATCTTATCTAATGTTTACAGTTGTGGTGATCTCTTTGGTAATAAAGTGGGAAGGCATCTCAAGATTTTAAAGAAGCATCTCAATCTGGGTATGGGATTTTGGTAGGCAGACACTGAATGAAGGGAGGTTATTTTTCTAGTCGAACAGAAGAGTAATCTCAGAAAAGGAGACTGGGCTTTCTTCAAGAACATCAAAGGAAAGTAAGAACTTGTTGCAGGCACATAAGGAAGAAAATTACCCGAAATGTTTTGCAGATTCCAGATCGTACTCAAAATTGCACAAATGTTGAGGCCAAATTAGTTGTTTGCAATTCCAATAAATCAGGAAGATGAATATACTACAGGAACACTACTGTGCGACAACAAACATATTTTGCTCACTAGTATTGTTGTAGGTTTCCCATGTTACTATTTCTGCATTCGTAATTGAGAGGTGGAGAATCTGTGTGACAGAGATAGTTGAAGAATTATGGAGCAAGATGGTGCATTCTGGGTTTATTAGGTTTCATGCAGATCAAAATGAGATACATTAATTAGAGTCAACGAGGCATGTTAATTTGAACAGATGAGACTGGTTTCAAAATGTTCCCATTTGGAATCTATAAGGAGCAGTCAGTTCCTAAATACTAACCTGAATTCATCTTTTGTTACCTGATTTATTTTTCATTATGTATAATTCTGCAATAAAGGAAACAACTTCTGTTTACATTGCAGGAAATTCTGCATAATTGCCAATTGCACCGAATATCTTTTTGTGCTGATGACAAAACTGACAAGAAGATATTTACTTTTATTTGCAAGGATGCTGAGTCGAATAAACACATGTGTTATGTGTTCGATAGTGAAAAGTGTGTAAGTATATAATACAAAGAACTGTTACGTCATTGACTAAACAGCTTAAAAAGTTCCTACAGTTGAATGAGTGCAACACAATTTATAATTTACAACTGTAATTGTTAATGTGAATAAGTTTGTACATTTCTGCAAAATATACAGGAAAATCCAACATCTTGCAGATTCTAAATGGGCATCCAAATGTGACTTGCTGGGTTCAGTCTTTTAGTTGCAGCTGCTTAAACTTCATTGACTTCAGGAATATGAGAAAAGATGGGACTGTTGAGACTCAACTGCAGAAGCAGAAAGAGGAAACATGGTAGACCTGTGCAGCTTCAACGAAGTCGGAAAGGACACGTGACTCAAGAGGGCCCTTCAGCCTGCAGCTTTTCAAAAATGGAACATTTGACATGAATATGATTGAGAAAAAGTGAGTGAGACACGCAGTCACTGACCGATGTCACTTTTTTTACCGCAAGACTTGGATTCAACAGCACAGCACACATTGTCCTGCCTGTGACTAGTGAGGTTATGGTGATGCTAAACTTAAGCAATAAGAGTCTTATTGCTGTCACCCATTGCAATCTGCAGAAAAATCATTCCCTTGCTGTCCATACAACTGCCAAGCATCTTACAGATGTCTTTCTGCAAGGAGGTGGCAATGGTTTACTTTCAAGTGCAGGTTTTTGACTAGGAGGAGAAAATGGCTAGATTTTTCCCGTGTATAATGTGCAATTAGTTGACTTCATAGGCATTGCTTTATATTTTTCTCCTTCAAATACTGGGTATGCTTTCTAACGGGAAGAAGTGTAATTCTCTGAATGTTTGAACAGGAATGTTTGAATGTAATTTGGCAGAGGTTTTATTTCTTCTTACTGCTACTGCCTTTGAAACTCTTAATGTGTTATAACTGGATTAGTCTCCAAGAGGGGCTGCTGTTTACATTGGACAAAGATAATTTGACCAAGCTATTCTGACTAGCCACTAAATGTGCAATGACCTGACTATTAGTGCTGTGAATTTACCTGTTTAAAACCTAATGCGTCAAAAATATTCACTTCACTTTTTTTAACCTTTTGGATGTATGGGTGTAGTTTAATACCTGTGGATTTGGTGGCAGGCAAGCATTTATTGAGATTGGTGGGTTAAGAGCTGACCAGCTTCCTGCTTTTATCAGAATTTAGCCTTTAATGGGAAGGCTTGTGGACAGTCTGGCTGTACTACTACCAACTGAGAACCTTTGAGGGCAATTAAAACCCACTAAATGTCCTCATGGTGTCACCTCTCGTGATCATCCAACATTGGTTGGTGTCTAACTGTGCATGGGGTCCAAAAAGCCGGCTCCCTAGGAGTCATCTACACTTAAAGTTTCCTGACCAAGTGAGCCCGTAATGGAAAGGGCAGACCCGAGGAGAGCCATCCTCCTGCCTTCCTACAAACAGCCTTACACCCCACCCGTTTCACTCTCATCTGTGCCTGGGGCAGACAACAGCCATGGATCTCAAATAGCTGTGGTACTGGCTACAGCCACTGCCTCCCAGTGGCACAGCTAAACATGAAAGAGCTGCCAGCCTCTAAATGCTGAGAAGGTGTTGAAGACAGTACTCCAACCTCCAGGCTCCTTTATCCAGGGATAGGCTGGCCACCTCCTAGCTAAGTGGCTCATTGGCATTTAATTCAAAAGGCCTTGCCAAGAAAAGATGACATGATGCTTTGCATTAAAAGAAGTACCACCCTCTATTTCAGAATTTAAATTGTTTGGTTATCTTAAATTGCTAGCAAAATTCAGTGACTAACAATAAATACCATGGCTGGATACTAATATTTTAGCCAATGGATAAATCAACATAACAATCTAGTGGCTAGTTTGATAGCTGTGAAATTGAGGTGATGTTATATTCAAAGATAGCCAGAAAGAAGGCTCTGTTTAGCTTCCTAAGATAACTTCCATGCAGAGCAGTATTGTGCATGCCTGGAGATGGTGGTAGCAAATAACCTGAGGATAAGTCTTATAGTTCCTCTCAGTAGCAGTTTAAAGTGCCTACTGTCAGAACCCCTACACACATTTAAAAGTGATTACACCAGGGCCGAGCTGAAAGCATTGAAAATGAGATTTGCAATAGTGATAATTTGTTCACCATTTCACAATTCACTACTCGTGTAAAGGGGCCCGAGATTATGAATTTTCAATACTTGAAGCATCAGAAGTCGTAACCAAGTTTGGAGTTAGGCTATGTCTTGTATAAAATTGTAAGTAAACATGGGCTGGTTGGATCAAGCAATTCCATTGCAGCAGATACTTGGTGACAGAAAATTGCAACTTCTAAATATGACTCATAAGACTAACACCAAGTTCATAGTGACCCAAGTTGACTTCAGTGATTACACCACAAATTGGGACCAGCTGTCAAAGTACGACGGTATTCCAAATGCTGCACAGAGATAGCAAAGGACATTGCAAAGAAATAAAAACTTATGAACTTGAAAATAAAAAAATGAAATATTGCCTAATAAATAAATGACAGAATGGTTAAACTAACAATAAGCTCTGCTCTTGTCATTAGGAATGGGGAAAAATATCCAGAATGATCTTCAATTATACACATATGGTCAACATCACCTGCAGACTAATATGAGATTGAAAAGAACATTATACTGATAGCACTCTCCCTTCCCCACACAGGAATTAAAACCTATTGGGAAGGATGAGTGAATTCAAAAAGTATTTACTTCTAACTAAAACCAGATGGAAGGCTACATTTTATGCATTTTTATTGTTTTGTGGGTTTGGACAATATATGACATTTCTAAAATAATACCAAAAATAAATCCTTAAGTTTCAGTTGGAGGAACAAAAGTAAACTTTATAAATGGCTTTTAAAAGAAGACATAAAACTGGATCAAGTTACAGCATGAATGGGACAAGGTTTTTTTTTAAATATAAAAAAGGTCCTAATTATGTTATTACAAATATGCATTTGCTTAACTTGACCACTTTTGATGTATACTTAAAGTTTATGGGATACATTAGAATGATATTTGACTGCAACTCAAAATGTATTATTCTTACCTTGCTTTCTTATTGGTATTTTGCATAAACGCTATTCACAAAAACAATGAAGCCACAACAGCTCGATTATTCACCTGAAAGCAACAGAGATAGCATGAGGGTGTCATAATTGCACACATTTGTATAGGTCCAATAGAATCTTTGTGGACATTTGCAGAACCAATACAACTGTGATTTTTAAATTATTAACATAAATATATAACTGATGTAATGTTAAATAGTGGTTCTTAGTGGATGGTTCTTCAACCTAAAAATACTGGACTGAATGCATCTACTACCTGAGTGGGAGAAAACCAGCTGGAAATCGCTCTGTTCAGTATAAAATTGGATGAATGAACATCTTACTGCCAGTGCCAAAGTCATATTTCCCATTTGCCACATACGTGTTTGTATATGTTACTAATGTTACTTGTTATGACAGTGGTGAAAATGGACTATCAATACTCAGCTTCCATAATTTGACTCGAATACTCGAAACTTTCATGGAGTGAAAATGGTTTTAGTGACCAGACATTGCTGCTGTGGTCACCTGACAATCCAAGACAACTCACCATGGAAGATATGAAACCCACTGCATCAGGATTATCATTTTAATCAAGAGGCACTGGAAATTCTCTTCTTGTTTTACTTTCATATATATGGTAATTGAGAGATGAAAGATTACCTCCTGCCATCCAGCTCGAAATGAAGCAATGACAAGAGCTACCAGAATCGACAGAAGAGTGGCATATCAACAGCAGCCTTTGAGCAAAAGGAGGGAAAAGGCAAACTGGACTGATAACAGCAAGGATTTTGAAAGCTCTACTCTCCCTTCCTCTCTGTCTGAAAGGTCAGGAATTAGCCAGTAAAAAGCAACTTGAAACAACTACTGCCACTCACTGAGAACTCCTGAATATCTGTAGCTTTGTCAGTATGGAAGAAACAAGGCAGCAGCTTCACAGATGGACTTTGGTCTTTTCAATCTCACAACCCAAAGGACTCTTAAGATCTGTAACTTTACTACCTTTATAACCCCAGTATGTACTAGGCACCCTTCTGCATGGTACTGTTACTTTAAAACTTTATTACCTGTGTTTGTGTGTCTGTTTTAGATGTGTTTTAATATATTTCTCAGTTTTAATCGGCAATAAAACGCCACTCTTTTTCACTCAAGAATATCTTGGAGTTCTCTCTCCTTCATTTTTGATCTGGTTAACTATGTTTAATTGGACTGTGATAGCTACATGTTTTAAAAAAAGCAAAATAATAATATTTGTTGTAACCAATAAGAGGGGATTAATGAAAGGGAAGCTGATCACCTCTCCTTACCCGGCTTTAACACATTGTTTCATCTGACAAATCCATTTATGTCATTTGCCTGTAGATATTGCTTTGAGGGTCCTACAAGGTAGCTGTGACCATTTTAGGGCCCAGCTCGCACGTACCTGCTGTTTCTCTTCTGCCAAAAAGCTTAATGAGAGGGATACAATACAGTGACACGTGTTCAATTGGCACACAGCCTCTGAGCGGTACTAACTTGGGGTGAGAGAAATGTGAAAAATGTTAAAAACAATATTTAATTACAGATATGATCAGAAAATGAAAGGCTGCCTTAAAACAAAAACAGATACTTTGAGCCAAATATTGTGTTACAGTCCCATTCTATTCCCAATTATGTGGGTGTAGGAAGTGTGACAAAAATGTTCCTTGCTTTTGCACAAGTTCAATTTCTGAGATTTCAGACTCTGATATATATGTATACTCAATGCACATTAATGCATGATTCTTTAAATCAAATAGGATATTTGTTCACTTGTAAAATTTCCAATTCAGATAAATATGCCTGTGCAGCAAATTTGTCTAAAAAAAATTAATAACATTTATATAACAGTCCTCATGGTCGAATCATTTCACAGCCAAAGATATAGTTTTGAACTGTCATCAATGTAGCAATATCAATATCAAAATTTCAAACACCGGTTGAGATTTTTTAAAAATGTGTTTCAGGCTGAAGAAATAACATTAACTATTGGCCAAGCTTTTGACTTAGCCTACAAGAAGTTTCTGGAAACAGGAGGAAAAGACGTTGAAACAAGAAAACAGATTGCAAGTTTACAGAAACGAGTGAGTTTTAAATAGTTATGCTATCAAATGTAATGCATTGAAAAAATGTCACACTAAATGTATAAACGTATAAATGTAGAACATTGTAAACTGCAAATTTCTTCCAATACCTTTCCTCTCAAAGCCTGTAGATCGTTTATCAAATTACTACAAAATTGCAACGTTTGTGGCTACATATGTGAGGAATATTATGGGGCTATCTATGCCAATTTTGTACTTTAACAAAGATCAATTATTTGAAAAACTGCATTGGAAGAGAAATTTATTGCTGCTTTTGGCACTGTCCAGTGTGAACTCGATTCTCCAGGCAGTGCTTCACATTGTGTCCACTGCACGTGACAGACCCCAGAGAAATTGTGCAATCCTGACATTTCACAGCTCAAACAACTGTTATAATACCAAGTTCCACAATTGGCTAACACAAGTCATAATTGTCCATAAGTAAAAGAAAAAGAATAGAGGAACCTACAAGCTGCTTTAGTCAAAGCTCCAGATGCACAGTCAAGAAAACATTATGAAATATTTTTCTACTGGAAAGTGCTTGGAAATCTATTTATCAGCGTGAGTTTTTGGTGGTGTTTTGATACAATTGCCACAAGAGTGTTGCCATAACCTCATGAGGTGGTAAAGGTGCACTGTCAATAATGGAGGCAGCAGTAACATTGCTTCTGGGTCTACAGCACCATAGCAGCTAGGTAGAGGGCAAGTGCCATGCCATCTGCTGGTTTGGTGCCAGACTCTTTCCCACTCATCAGCAGTGACAGGAGGCCATCTGGAAGCTGGACAATGCGCTGAGCATCTCACTGTGCAAGCCACGAAGGCTGTTCTGTCTGTCGCCCCATAAAGGTCTTCATCTGACTTCTCTACAGCATAATTTGTCTACAGAGTCTCTCTCCCTAAAGAGTCAGCATATGAAACATTCTTTATCTTTGTTCTGCCTGTATGCTATTCAAGCGCTGATTCTACCTCAATATTAATCTCCAAGATTTGTTCAGTATCGGCATCTGAGCTGCTGGCTGTAAATATCAGATCAAATGATGTAATCTCTTCACTAGTGTGTTACTGTTGCTGTATTCCAGTTTAGCTCCTGTAGCTGGGGAAATGACAGTTCTTCCATCCCTGAAGACATAAGATGTGATGGAGTAAAGGTGGGTTGAGGAAATAGAGGGGGTTTGGGGGGCACGGAGTACTAAAAATTGTCCATGTTCATAGTCAGCAGTTTGCTCAGCATGTCGGATAACTGGATGAAAGTCAGCAGTGTGTTGATAAAGAGCATAAACCAGAAATATACCATTCTTCTTGATGTTCTGTAGTGTCTATTACAATAGTCTTTTGCAGTAGACCCCCAAGATATTCAGGTCTGTTTTCTCCACTGGCTCAGGAATTGGAGGGGTCCTCATCCCATACTGGCTCTGTTCTGCTCCCTTTCGTTACATGTCAACTCTCTCTGCAAAATAAGACCGTAGTTGTGCAATGCGCGTGCGACAGTTGGAGGTATTGTAATCAGTGGGATGTGTGTGTGTATGTCATTGGCAGTGTTGGTGTAAGTATGGCAGTGAGGTGGAGATTCCCGGTGTTAAGTGTGAGTCCTGAGATCCAGTGGGTGCTTCTGGTTGATGGAAACATGTGCATGGCTGTTGGTTTAGTGGGGAGGAGATGTCATGTAAAGATGCATTCACTAATGTTGAGGCGCAGCTGCCTTGGTTCCAAACCCTACTGCTCATCTACTCCTTTCCTTTCTAAGGGTAGGCCTTGGTCCCCTCCTGGTTCCCTGCAGGACCACGATGCCCTGCTCACCAGCGCAACTAACATTTCCCAGTACTTCATCTGTCAGGTGGGATCCTTCAATGTAGCCCGGTATTTAGTATTATTTTTCAGGAATTTCCACAGCGTCAATGGTGTCTTTTTTTTCCCATCTTCTTTTTGTGATACAACCTGCCTGTAAGAAAACACAAATCACTGTTGGAGTCCCCTGCTCTTTACAAGTTATTCTGGCAACATTGAGAAGCGGGGATCCCAAGTTGTTCTGCAGAAATAATGCAGATGAAATATATAGGCCAATCTGAGCCTTACCCACACTAATCCAATAAGTCATAGTCATAGGGTCATACAGGTCTACAACATGCAAACAGGCCCAACTTGCCCATGCCGCCTAGTTTTCACAATTTAAACTATTCTCCCATTTGCCTGTGTTTTGTCCATACCCCTCTGTACCTATCCCATCCATGTACATGTCTAAATGTTTCTTAAATGAAGAAATTGTACTTGCTTCCACCACGACTTCTGGCAGCCTGTTTGTCTCACCACCGTCTGTGCAGAAAAAAATTGCCCCTGGGCTCTTTTGTATCTCTCCCCTCTCACATTAGACCTATGCTCTCGAGCTTTAGACTCCCCTACCATGTGAAAAATCTGTCCACTATCTACGTTATCCATGGCTCTTGTGATTTATATACCTGTAATGAGGTCAGTCTCCTCTTCTGTCTCCTATAATCCAGCGAAGAGTCCCTATCCAACCTCTCCTTATAACTCAAACCTTCCAGTCCAGGTAGCATCCTAGTAAATCTTTTCTGCACTTTTTCTAGTTTAATAATATCCTTTTTATAGTAGGGCGACCAGAATTGCACACAGTACTCCAAATGTGGCCTCACCAACGTATTGTACAGCTGCAACAAAACATCCCTTCTCCTATACTGAACGCTCTGACCAATGAATGCTAGTATGCCAAAAGCCTTCTTCACCACTCTGTCTACCTGGGACTCCATTTTCAAGGAGCTATGAACCTGTACTCCTAGATATCTTTGTTCTATAATACTCCCCAGGGCCCTACCATTGACTATGTAAGTCCTGCCCTGGTTTGTCGTAACAAAGTGCAATACCTTGTATTTATCTAAATTAAACTCCATCTGCCATTCCTCAGCCCACTGGCCCAGCTGATCACGATCTCGCTGCATTCCCAAATAACCTCCTTCACTGTCCACTATACCACTGATCTTGGTATCGTCCACAAACTTACTAAGCATTCCTAAGCAGCCAAATCATTTATATAAATGGTGAATAACAGTAGACCCAGTACCTGTCATAGCTGGTCATAGGCCTCCAGTCTGAAAAACAACCCTCCACCACCAGCCTCTAATTTCTACCATCTAGCCAATTTTGTATCCAATTGGCTAGCTCTCCCTGGATCCTGTGAGATTTAACCTTACTTGACAATCTACCATGAGGTACCATGTCAAAGGCCCTGCTAAAATCCATGTAGTCACCCTTTCAAAATCTCTATCAAATTTGTGAGACACGACTTCCCACGCACAGAGCCATGCTGACTATCCCAAATGAGTCCTTGTCTCTCCAAATGCCTGTACAGTCCTTGCCTCTCCAAATGTTTGTAAGAGGTACAGCATGCTGCAAGCCATGACCCTTGTGCCTAAACATTGGGACAATTAACTTTCACAGCACTTATGGTTTACCAAGCTTCAGCAGCAGGTTTGTGTGAAACTGCTTCTGTGACTGATATTGCAAACCATGTCTCGACATCAATGCACTTGAATTTCAACCACATTTAATAATTGTGATGCAACAATGGCTTTTCAGCATTTAATGAACTGCTTTCCTGAATTAAGGTTTAAAAGCCATGGGTTATGAACATATTTTGAATGGCTTCAGATTCAAATGAAAACCAAATGTATATATAACACCGTTTTTGGATTAACTTTTGCACATGAATCAGGTTTTTTTCACTATTTTGTGGGTAGAGGGAGAAAGGGAAGCAACAATTAAAGGGAATTTTAACCTTGAGTAAGCAAGTTTGATTTGATTCCTCAATGTAATGAGAAAATGCTTGAATAAAAAGGCAAAATGCTGGGAACATCTGGTGCCTCCACTGGCATCTGAAAATAAAAAGACAGATTTGAGCGAAAACTTTGTATTATAAGTGGTATTTATCCAAACTGTTGATCCGAGTTTTCTTCCTTACATTTTAGTAAGTCTGTCTATAACCAGAATTTTCTCTTTTTCATTTCCTACATTTTTATCTTTCTATTTTAACTGGTGGACATTTTAGGGCAGGTTTTTATATTTATACCAAGCAGTTTTCAAAATAAAAACAAGTAAAACAAAATACAAAATGCTATAAACGTTCGGCATTTCCTGCAGCATCTTCGGAGAAAAGGTTAACATTGGAATTGAGAACAAGTAAGATTCTCATCAGAATACAAATGTGCTCATACACAGGGTTGGAATTGGCAATGTCAGTGGCAGCATCACACCTAATTTTCACCTTTACTGAACATCAGAGAAGCCCCACACCTTCTGGATCTTACACATCACTCGGCACAACTCCAAAACCAGAGCCCACACACCAAAATGTGTTAACCCATAAGTTGGAGTAGGCTAATCAATACTACTCAGGAGAGCTCACTGCTTCAAACAATATGTGAAAGTACCACAAATTGAGGTAAGTTGTCCACTAATTACAAAGAAATCACGCATCGAATTTCATACCAGCATTTTAAAAATACTTCCCACTGCCACAGTAGTTCACATGCATACTATTGCAGCAGTGTGATGATGACAATGGCTGCTCACCATATTTCCAAGCCATTACTTGTGAATCAAGCATTTACATGTTATTCCAATGATGACTTGTAATGAAGACAAGCTATAAACAAGTGGGATAAAGATTCATGGGAAAGGAAGGGTCAGCCAGGATACAAAAATAAGGCAAAAATTGCCTTAAGATTATTGACTCATGCAATTCACATAATCCATAGGCTCTGTCACAAATACATTTGTGAGCAACAAGGACTTGACATGATATGTCCATTTTTTTATTTATTATTCCTGTGAACTAACAAAGACAAATACAAACAACAGAAGAATTGACTAAATCTTCATTCTGTTTTCTGTTTTACTCTTGCACAGCTGTGCCAATAACAGTTGAGGCATCTCTTTTGTGTAAAATAATTTTAAAATAGTAGCACTGTGGGGGAAGGGATTTGAAATTTTGTCAGACAAGTGACTAAGCAGATATATGTACTTCCTTGAACCTCAAGCAGGGCAGAAGATCATTAAGTATCATTGAGGTTTGGGAATTATTAAACTATGTGTAGTCCTTGAAGTAATCTATTACAAAATTCTGTTTAATGGCTTCCATGTTGGTTGTAATCAAAGTTCATGCTTCAGCACATAGTTTTATAATACAATTTCCAAATTAGTTATCCTTATGGGTTTTTTATGTGCTTACAATTGATGATGCAGTTAGAGTCATTATGTAAAGGATGGTTTTATGTTGCTGTGTTTAAATTCTGAGAAATTTGTCAAAAAATTCATTGATATTGATGACCCTCAAACTTGATTTGAATGCAATTAATTTGATAAACTTGATTCATTTTTGATAACCTGACTTAATCCTCAGGTCCTAATGCAACTTACATTAGATTAAACAAAGGGGCTTATTGAATTGTGGGATAATTTGAAAATGCATTAAGCCAAGTATGTCCAACCTGCACCTGCATCATTGAAGCTTTGCAGTAAGTCCCTCAAAACTGAGACAACTTGGACCACTTTCTACTTGTGTTGTGTTGGTTCGTGATTTGGCATTTTTGTTCTTAGCACGGTTATCCTATTGGAAAGGACATCAACATTAGAACCACATTAAAGTGCACATTTGAGGGCACTTTAAACTTCCAAATTAAAAATATGTTCAAATTAATGGGGATACTAATTTAGACTTAATGTTTCTAAGACTCCATTGTGCATACTTGTGAGACCCATAGTTAAAGGGCAAAATACGGTACGTAACATCTCTCTGTCATATTGAATAATGCATTCACCTTTTACGGAATGTATCAGTCGCCATACGATCAGAAAGATCTCATTTTTTTTTATTTACAGATCTTATTAAATTTGAATGAGAGCATAAAAATGGGATCTCAATAAGTGATTACAATGCCACGTGTAAGACACTGTAAATCATTACCATACTGTTACCCCTTTGAGGCCTGAATCTATTGTCAGTCTCAATGTACTGGAATGTCCAAATGGCCAACCAGCTGTTTTCTATGTATTAGAATCTCATAGACCTTAAGTGGATTCTGTCTCCGGCAGTACTGTCCTAAGAAGGGTGAACTTCCAATTTGTATCCCCAAATCTGATGATGAGGTATCTGGTCTGCTGCTGCAAGCCAACATCTCAATAACCCACGGACCATTTTTTTTTTGAAAAAAAAGTCATTTATTCACAGGATCTGGATGTTTCTGATAAGACTGATAGTTATTGCATGGCATTAATTGCCCTTGAGAAAGTGAGAGTGAGCTCCGTTTTTGAATCACTGTAATTCCATGTAATGAAGATCCTCTGATAATGCTATTAGGGAACAATTCCCAAGATTTTGATACAGCAACAATGAAGGAAAGTGATATATTTCCAAGTAAAAATAGCATGATTCTGAGGAGAATTTGGGGATGTCGATAATCCCAATTTTTTCTTCTGCTCCATTCACTAAACCTGAAACGTTAGCTTTGCTTTCTGTCCACAGATGCTGCCAGACCTGCTGAGTTGTGGCAGCAATTTCAGATGTTGTTTCAGATCTCCAGCATCTGCAGTTCTTTGTCTTGTTCTTCTTGTGCTTGTCCAGGACTGTAGAGATTGTAGATTTGGGAAGTTTAGTCTTCCTGGTGGTGCCGCTAATGGGCAAGGGGCACCATCCTATGATAGCAACCTCTGCCTGCCGTTTTAAGCACTTTTTTTGGAAAGAAAATGTGAATCCTACTCTTACTTGACTACCCATGCTAACTATTTTATAGTATGGGCAACTTACTATTGGGGTCAATTGAACTTTTACCAAGCCCAAATCACACTTGATTATTTACTTACATATGGTGAGCAGACAGCCGATTTTGGCACCTGCCCATCTTCTATAATGGGTTTAGTTCAGGAGTGGGTGGGAAGGTGGCGGACTATCTGTCTGACCAATAATTACGTGTGTGTCTCCCAGTATCTAGCCCACAGTCTTGTGCTGTAGCTTCACCAGGTTAACACCTCACCTTTAAGTACACCCGCTGCTGTTACTGCCATGTTCCCCTACATTCCTCATTGCTTTAGTTGCCAGGCTCAATATTTATGTGAGTGAGAGATATGCTGGACCATAAGGCGGTTGGATACAATCATTTTGCAGCTGATGCCCATGGTGTTTCAAGGCTGATCTGCAAAATTTGATCTGCATCTCTACACATTTAGCATGATGGTATTTCCAAACAACACGATAGAGGACATCCTGAATAAAAAAAGGGACTGTGGAGTATTGGCTTTTGCCAATACGGCTAAAACCAGATACGTCGGTAACAAGTCAATTGTTGAGGATGAGGTGAAGTAGATTTATCTCTTTTTGTTTTGGTTCTCTCACCACCTTTCAATGGTTTTGTCTGTCAGCTAGCTCCTTCAGAACTCAGTCACATCAATCAGTCAGCCTCTATTTGTAATAGATATTGAAATCACTTACTTAAAGTAGCTTCCAAATCCTCGCCACCCTTAATTTTTGTTCAAAGGGATGTTCAACACGAAGGAGTACAGACTTATCAGCTATGGGAGGACAGTTGGTGGTAAATACTTGTCAAATTTTTCACTGGAACTGGATTACGGAAGATATGTTTGTCCAGTGCAACCTTGACCACCAAGCCAATATGGTTTTGTTCTTTCTTATTGAGCTGCTAATTGACTAATGAACAGGGTTTGACAAACAGTGCCAGAGTTTCAGAATCATTGTAAAGAATTGTTGCAAAGCTAGCAGCTAAAGCCTCTGCGGCAGAATGTTTAGTTTTCCCCATTCCTGATAACATCCAATCAGCTTTCTACTCTACCACAATGCCAAAAGGGCTCTCAAAGTCACAAGTTATATCCCATATGACTGTGAAAATCACGAACTTTCCCTCCGGGCCCTCTCCTCTTCCTGTCTGCAGCCTCTGACCTGGTGTCCTTATCTTCCTTCATCTCTACTGGCATCTAGCTGGTTGGGACTGCTCTTGCTGGTTTCCATTTTATTTGAATTGTCACCAGAAAAACACTTGTAATGGCACCTCTTGCTGCTCATGTATTGATCTATCTTTGACCCCCACAGATTTCTCACTATGTGCTGCCCTACCAGGATATCATCAATAGGCAGGTTCAATTTTCACACATACCCAGTTGTAGCTCAATGTCCGTCTCCAGTCCACCATTGTTTCTAAACTATCAAACTTCTTATCTATCCTGAATGAGCAGAAACTTCCTCCAGCTAATTGTTGGGAAGATTAAAAGCCAATATTTTTAAGTCTCTCCTCAAATCTCAGTTTCACAGTGAACAACTCAATCCCTTTCCCTACCAGCAGTCTGAGATTAAACTGATCTATTTTCACCCTTGGTGTCACATTTGGCCCAGGACAACTCTCAACATCATGTTTGTGCTATCATTAAAACCACCTCCATTATGTTGTCCACCAATGCCCTGCCTCAGCTCTTCTGCTGCTGAAACTATAATTCAGCCCTATGGTACTCTAGACCTGACTTTTCCAATGCATTTTTGATTTGTATCTCTCATTCTACCCTCCATAAACTTAACATCATCTAAAACTTGCGACCTGTCATTAACTCACACCAAGTCCTGTTCACCTATCACCCCTGTGCTGTCTGACCTACGTAAATTCCCAATCATTCCATGTCTTGATATTATAATTCTACTCCTTTTCAAGTCCCTCCATGGTTTCACATCTCCCTGTCTGCTTGATCTCCTCCAAACTTGAAGCCCTCTGAAATTTCTGAATTCTTTTGCTTCTGGCATTTTGAGTAGTTACCATATGAGGTGGCCCTGCTTTCAGTTACCTAGGTCCCAAGCTCCGGAATACCTCTCTACTTCTCTACATCACTATCCCTCTTTGAGATTCGTTGAAATATAATTTTTTTGCAAAGCATTTGGTCATCTGACCTGACATTTTTTTTTAACAAAGCTCTGTGTCATGCTTTGTTTTATAATGTTCTTGTGAAGTGCCTTGGAACATTTGCACTGTGAATTTACACAAAGCATTATGAAAACTGTTGTTCTCTTGCATCCGAAAAGCTAATTTCAAATTTTCAGTGATTTTTGTAATTCAAAGATTGTTCTATGTACCTAGTATACTGCCCCAGTTTACCCCTTGCCTCAGTTCTATAACAATCAACGTATTGATGTGTTTATTAGTCTAGTTTTTTTGTCATAATAAAGATTTAGTTAAGTCTCAAGATTAAAATTAGTGTCTGTCAGATTTTAGTAAGTTATGGAGCTACAGTTCAGAATCCAACCACTGATGCAGACAAACCAGCATGGATCATTGCCAGTCTTCAGCACCAATAAATGTGTAGCACTGGCTCCAAAATAAGAATCTGCCAAATGAAAAATATGTTTCGTCTCAAGGTGGTGAACCGACATTGTGGTGATCCCATGTTAAATGGGGAAAAGCGAAGGAGAAAGGATGGAGTAGCAGTTTACTTGTCTACAAGCTGTTTATAAAATCACATACAAATGGATTACCAATCAGGAACTTCCAGAAAACAAGTATTATTTTTCTTCAAGCTTGGAACAGTGAAGCCTTCTGTTGCATTCTACATCCTTCATATTCCTGTAACAAAACTCCAGCGTTTTGATTAATCCTGGTTGTCATGATTTATCCTAGTCCTTCATTCATGTTAGGTCTCCTCCAATGCAAGTTTTTCTTATTCTTTCCTTGTCAAAATCAGATAATTCTAGTTCTGAAGCCTGCTTTTTGAACATTAACATGATCTAAGTTGCAATATATTTGAAAACATAGTTGCACAGTTTCAAAGACAAGGTTGTTTTACAGATTCAGGAATTGGAAACTGAGAATATTGAACTGAAAAAGAAAGTTCAAGAGATGGAAATTAATTTCAGGGTCACTCAAGGTCCATCATCACCAGTAAGTACAAAAACATTTGGTTCGCTATCCCTTTTCTTTTTACTCTGCCATTTAAGTGTTTAATATTTGTTAGTATAAATTGTATTAAAGAATAAAGACATTCATTCTAATAGAGAACACTATATTGCAGTGAACTAAATAAATCTCAAATCTTTTGAAACTTTTTGGAATATTTTCTAGTACTCTAGTCAAAGAAGGTTTTTCTTATGATACAGCTCTCTTCTGTAGTTGTTGATGACATATAAATCATTAAGATAATGAATAGATTTATATTTAATGTTTTACTGTTGAAGTGTTTTGATTGCTTAATAAGAAAAGTTTTTTTTTTAAATTTTAATAATCGTATTTAACCTGCCGCTTATGCTTGCAGGTCTGTCGTAGAATATTTGTCCTGATCTGACAGTTAATTTGAATGCTTCTGCACTATCTAGTCTCATATACAAAACTTCTTATAAAGAGATGAATCAAATCTATAACCAAATGAAAGTGTCTGCTTAAATGGAATGGTTTGATCAACTCAACATCTTAAATGATGCAATGATATTTCATTAAAAAGCTTTTGAATTTGAATCCTGCTTTTGATCATGTTTTATCATGTAAAAGAAATAAAATGTTTGCTATGAACTGATTTATAATTTATACATAGATAATGTTGCCATGTTTTGAAAATAGTTTGTAAAGACTTCAATGAAGCAGATGGCTTTTCAGTTTTCTTTGTTGTTATTCTCTCAACCTGACAGCATAGCATTAAGTGCTGTGGCCACATCATCTTGGATGCTGGCAGTTGTTCATTCAGACAGTTGATGATATTTAATTTTTTTAATGACTATTTTCAAGCAATGCAGCAAGGTTCCAGTTGTTTCCATTTGTGATTATATGCAAATTGGACCAGCATGATTCAGGATTTTGTATTGAATTTTAACCTTTCAACTAAAGAAAGCACTAAAGGAACCTTTATATGTTGGTGAGCCTCTGCAGATTAGAACTAAGTGAGCATAGTATTTATTAGACAACTTTGTTTCCTTTTTTGCAATGAGCTGTGTATTTGAGCCCTGAAGTGCCCCTGCCTGTTGCTCATTTTACAGGTTTATTATTTCCGGTCAATATGAACCTCCTTTTTCCCTCCAATCTACTTGTATCTTTCCGTTCGGAGAAAAAAAATGTTTGTATTAGTTTTTCATCCTCCTGTAGTTGATGGTACTGGAAGTCCCACTAAAAGAGTTTACACAGAGTTCTAAAAAATATATTGTGAGGGAATAAGCAAAATTCAACATAAGACTTCTGTGAGAAGCAAAAACACAGTTGGACTTATGTAGTGTCTTTCACAATTTCAGGAGGTGGCAAAGTGATTTCCAGCCAATTGAATCATTTTGAAGTGTAAGCACTGTTGCTAGGTAGGTAACTCAGCAGTTGATTTACACTCAGCCAGGTCTCAAAAGTAGCAACAAGATCATTGAACAGACCATCTATTTGATTGAAATTGTTTGAGGAATAAATGGTGGCCCTAATGCTGAACATGTTTTCAAAAAAATGCCGTAGAACCTTCTATGTCCACCTTGGAAGGCAGATGAGGGCTCGGTTTAACGTCCCAAAGATGACATATCTAATGGTGCACTGAGGTGTCAACCTCAACTAAAATGTTGCAAATCTCGACACGCATTGAGCACTCAACCTCTGAGTTAGAGTTGAGAATGCAGCTCTGAGGCAGAACTAACACTTGAAAGAGGATAGTGAAAACATATTCAATATTTCCCAAGCTGAGTCAGTGGACTTTGCTCAAATGGTTTATTTAACACTGACTTTTCTCTGGGCTGAATTTTACCAGAAATCGACTAAATGTCAATTAAGTGTCAATTAAATAAGTGTCACTTTCTTGGAGGATTTCTATTCGTAAAATCTAGTGAGTTTTCTCAATGTATTCTCCGCAGTTCACCTCATTAACTGAGCAACGTGCCTGAATGGTACGCTGCCTGTGCTGTCTTTTTGCTAGAGGCAGTGTACATGCTATTACTGGGACTTCCTGGGATTTCTGGCGTGAGTGTCATTTTTAAATCCGGCCATGCACTAGGTCAAGTGCTGTGAGCCAGAATCTGCCCTTCACAGTGCATGTAGTGGGAGGGGAAACGAGAACAAACACTTCTGAGGGCTCAAAGGTGGCATGGCAGCCGCTTCTTTGCAACCACAAATGCACGTTCATAAACATAGTCAATTAAGAACCAAGCTACATAGATTACCTGTCCTTAGCATCATCCCAACTTAGAATCATGTCTAAGGGAGTTCTACTCTTTCCCCCAGGCCCAGCATAGTCTAACATCTTCTCACTGTTCATTGTGGGCTGTCAGATAATGGAAAACCTTCAAATAATAGAAAGTGTTCGTTTTTATTCGGCAATAGAGATCGAAAAACAACTGAAAGCTGTATTTGCCTCTGTGAACAGACTGAGGCCACTTGACTTTCGAGCATCAACAAAGTTACAGATAATGAACAATTACTGCAATTAGCTCATGTCTGTTGAAACCAGGTCTCAATTATTGTCTGGCTTGTTGTGTATAACTCTGCAGCACTACATTATACTGAAAATGATGTTCCGGCTACTCAATATCCTTATTGTTATCTTTCTCAGAAGACTGCTCCCACTTTTCGAGTGTCCCTCACATCCCCTGCTTGCCTGCATCAGTTGGGCAGATTGTAACAAGCAAGGATAATGGAGCACACATTGTCTAAAATTACTGTAAGGACCCAGTAAACCGATTGGAGTGATGGAATCTCATCTTTAGCACCCCTATCATCTGCTCCATGATAGCCCAGAAAGATCAGCATTGTATTTACATTCCTCCTCAGTCAGTACGTTGTGAAATCAGCCATTGGTTATAGTTGCAGTGGGTATTGTTTGTCTTTCACTAGCTGTTCTTGAAAAGGGAAGGTCGCCATTGTCTTACCAAAGGGGTTACCGTAGGTTGTTTTCCCATTAGGGAGAGAGAGATGACTGGTGGTGATTTAACCTGAAGGTGACCATGCCTCAGGCATGGGGGAGAGTTTAAGGTGGAGAGTCCTTCGTGATAACCATAGCCAGTTCAGAAATTGAAACTATGCTGTTGCTATCACTCTGCATTGCAAACCACCCATCCAGCCAAATGAGCAAACCAACCGTCCCCATCCATCCTTAATATCAATAATCAGAGAACCCAGACTGTTTAGAAGTCTGTGATATTATATGAATGTAAATAGTGTTGTTAATAAACTTCAAAACATCCATGTCAACTAGAACCTGATCTCCTTGGCATATATGAGCTAACATATGAGTGTGCATTAGGATCATATCCTATTCATCACTTTCTGTGGTGAATTTGGCCCACAGTTTCATGGGTAAATAATTTGAATTTGCTGCCAGCAAGACGGGTCCAAATTGGAAGCTATGCAGTCAATAGATAGTTAAAAGTTCATTTGTTCAGGTATTGTTGTTGGTGGAAATTTTAACATAATTTTTTGCTTACTTTATTGATGTCTAATAGTAAGTACTAAAAGATATCAATACAAATAAAGATTAATCATAGTTGGGAGATGTTGATTTTAAGAAATTGTTGGCCGTACTCTTCCTCTGAATGACATTATGAAGTTAATTTTGGAACCAATGCAGAAAGCAATTGTCCCATCTTAAAATTTATCAAGGGTTACTCCAGATTTTTTTGTTGTGATAGCATTTGGCGATCCAGGAATTCATTATAAATAATATATTTTTGCACATATGCGATGCAAAAATAAAAGCTCTGATCAATGTGTTTGAAAGATTAGTATTCACACAGATGTTATACTAAGATGTTGCATTAAGTGTGTTCCTGTTATGATTCCTGCATTTTAATCCACCAGCACCATTTTGAAATGATCTAATATTTGCAGTGGTAATCTCGATGGATTTCATTCAGCAAATTCTACGTCAATGTTGACTTCAATGATGACCTAGCTGGAATAATTTTCTGGTTAACATTGGGAAGCAAGGAGTGGCGCAAGTAATTGTTGAACTTATTACTGCAATAAATTTCTGTGACTTGAGAGGGCACTTAACCAGTGCTGATGCACCATTCTGACTGCACAATTCCTTGCAAATTCTTGATCAATGTTTGGTTCAGTCAATTAGAGAATCAATTCAGACAATTATTCACAGTATGGGAACATTTTATGCACAAAAATTATATATGAATAGATGATTATTTTGTTCACAGGGAATTATTGATTGTTGTGCTCGAGTTAAAATCTGAGTATCATTTAATCTAGAAAATAATTGGTGCAAAATAGTTGGTTGCAGTTGCTTTAGCTCTACAATTTCAGTGTCTTGATCCTGTCATCTTGTCCCTTTAACCCTTACAAGCTTTCATTCCTATAACACTAAAACTCCGGATGCCAATCAACCCATAAACAGAAGCAGTTGCACATGCACACTGAGCTTGCACTGTGCCCAGTGTATGTGGGATTTCTCGCACTGCATTGACTCAGCCATTGCCATGCATGATTTCCTCAAACCACTGACCAGCATATGACAGTTACTGAGATTAGGTGTCTTTTCCTTACTTGAGAAATATGTACAGCATAGTCTGTTGTTCTGTCTTTATTGATTCACGGGATGAGGGTGTCACTGGCTAGGCAGCATTTATTGCCCATCCCTAATTGCCCAGAGGGCAGTTCAGAGTCAACCACATTGCTGTGGGTCTGGACTCACATGTAGGCCAGACTAGGTAAGGATGGCAGTTTCCTTCCCAAAGGATATTAGTGAACCAGATGGGTTTTTCCTGACAAGCAACAATGGATTCATAGTCATTATTAGATTTTTAATTCCAGGTATTTATTGAATTCAATTTCCACCATCTGCCAATGGCGGGATTCGAACCCGGGTCCCCAGGACATTAAATGGGTCTCTGGATTAACAGTCCAGCGACAGTACCAGTAGGCCATCGCCTCCCCTTAAGTCAGTCAGTATGCCAGTATATTATTAAGAGACATGCCCTTGATACCCTCACTATTAAATGCAATCTAAGATTATAAGAAACTCATACTTCATCATATCCCAGAATCACTTGACGATACATTACTAAAAGCATACCCTTCTCCTTTAAACCTATAACCTAATACTAACCCAGACACTTAGGTGCCTGTGAAAGTAAGGTTTATATGTGTAAATTAGCTGTAATAAATACCACAATATTCATTTATAGATTCTTATGTTACAGAAGACAACGTGAGTACTTGCTGCCTCATGTAAAATACCCTGTAGAAGGCAAACACACAGCATGGTTGGTAGAGATGACCATCAATTTAAAAGAAGGCTCTGCTATTTTGGTAACGTAACTTTGAAAAACCAATCAAAGACCAAACAAACAATTGCTTTACACATAAGAGGATTTGAACAACGAGCATCAGTTTCTATATGTATGGACAGCTGTGCAGCTCTTTAGATAAGGCATTGACCACCAAGAAAAGATCATTTCTTTTCCAATAAAATATAAAATTGTAGTGATTGTAGCAAGGTCAGCCGGCTGGAACTCGTAATTCCTTGATTGGGGCTGTTAATCTGGGCCAATCAGGGATGCCTGGCTGACACAAAAGGATCAATGTCTGTGATATTGAGCTCCTGAATGCCTGACTCAAGGACAGGCAGTGCCATTGTCAAAGGTATGCATTTGTACTTGAAGTGTAATTGGTGATGGGATGCCAGCCTCTGAAAAGTTATTCCAAAACTCTTTCAAGATAATGGGCATTCTTAAGTGTACCTTACTTAAAAATAGGCATGGCTGGAATTGTAAATACAATCAAAATTAAAGGATTAAGACCTATCCTGAAGCACAGTGAGCACCACACCTCTCCCTCTCTTGCCAAAAAAAGACCCATGAGGTTGGTAATCTGTTGTTTTTAAAAACATTACTTTAAATAATCATAAAAGCATGCTTCCAAGTGCTGCACAACCTAGTTTGTTCAGGGGAGAAGATCACAAGCTTACATCAGCTTCAGAATTTTATTGAATGGCTTTCAAAGAGAACTTTAGGAATATGATTTATTACAATACAATTTAAAGACTGCAAAAATGTTTTCTACATTAAGAAGCCTTATCTGTGTTCAGACCTCACTTATTTCTGCCATTTTATTTCTCTGAGCATGTCAATACAAAAAAGCCCTTGTGAAATCATCATTCCATATTTGTCATGAAAATTGCTAGAAGCAGATCCTTGCTCCCACAAACAGCCTCTGACTTTGAGTGTCGGAAAATTTAATGTTTTTTAAAGCATGTCTGTATTAGAGTTTAGAATAACCAGTATTCATACATTTGGCAATGCTTGAGCGAATACTTGAATGTAGAAGTGATCCTTAAGTTACATATTATGTGTGCATTAAAGGCTAGCTGATTTTCAGTATGTTATATTGGAAGTTCTGGGTTTTCTGTGGACAAATTATCATGTTTATTAACTGTACAGTATGGAGTATGTTGGAATTTATTAATATACCACCTTCCTAACAAATACTTGCAACACTAATCATGTGTTGCATGTGCACATGGTACATTGATCTGTGCTAAGTTAGCTTTGGCAAGGGTGACAGCAACGCCATTACAAATTGACGGTGTGCTTCAAAGGAAAGATGTTCAGTTGAGATGCGCTCTTTTCCTCCTTCTGTCTTTGTTAGATCTGCACCAGTTTTGATGCAGGCAGCAAGGAATGCATTTTCTGCAGTTTCAGTGCCTTAGCCTTTCGAACAATACTTTATTCTTTGTTGTCTTGTTGATGTCTGAAATGGTACAGTGCTGTCTAAATTCTTCTCTCTTGATCAACCCATTTGCAGTGTTTCCCATAAACATTAATTTCCATTTGACTTCAGTTACACCTACCCTCACCCTAGGTAAGGTAACTCTAACTTGAATCAAAAATTATATGTATGGTTTAGTCACTTCCTGCTGGTGTCCAAGTCACTCAAGTATCTATTCTATTAAATTTTGTGGAAGCAGGATCATAACATCTATACCTAGTTACACAGCAGAATGGCTTTTGCACATTTTGATTTACCCAGGCATTAGATGAAATTGAAGACTTGAACACAATTATGAACTGTCCATCCTGAAAGGGCAGTCATAAAGATTTTACTGCTTATTTTATGTACTGCCACAAGGTGTCGCTATAAGCACTTAATAGCATTTTTGATTGTATTGAATGGTCTTCATTCATTTTGAATCAATTGATTAGAAATTAAATTATGTTCTGACTGCAGCAAAATTATTTGGAGATGTGAACTGCTCGTTCACATTCTGTGATTTTTATGTCTTCTATATGGTTACAATGTGTAACAGAGAATATTACTATATTCCACAATTGTAATGCAATCTAAAATTAGAAACATATTTCTTTTTCAGCAAATTCACAGCTTTAATGCTTAGCAAAATAAAACTTATTAAATAACAAGTCATATTTCTAAAGCTTCCTTTAAAAACCATTCAAAAATACCATGAAGTAAATGGTAAGCTTCTGCTCTTTCTTCCCAAACCAAGGTGCAGAGTTCAGCATGAGGGACCAGAAACCATGACACGGCATAGCAGGAGTTTTAATTAATGAAAGAAGTTAACAACCATGTTCTTGCTATTTCAATTTGAAATCTTAACTTACTAATTACTACTCTCAAATTCTATACTAATACCTTGTGTGTGTTAAACAAAATTAACAAGAGTTATTTTAATTTCAGCAATGCCTATAATAACTTTGATGCTGAAAGGCTAACCAGGCAGTGAATTTTGAGCATCTCAAAGTATGACATTTAAAAATGTAATGGGCTAATCAAGTTACCATATTTCATGATCTTAGCTATAATTCTTATGCATGTTATTATTCTTCTGCTGGCCTCCACCTTCTATCTTCAGTAAATTTAGCACATTCAAAATTCCACTGTCTCTATTCTAATTTACATCAAATTCTGTTCACCATCACCCCCGGGCTGTTTGACATCCAATGGCTATTGGTCTGACAATACCTCAATTTTAAAGTTTTCATCTTTAATTTCAAATCCCTTCAAGAATGTTTTCCCCCCTATCACTGTAACCTATTTTAGTTCTGCAACCCTCAAATAACTTTCGGTTCCTCCAATTCTGGCTCTTGTGCATCCACAGTATTTATTGTGCTATCATTGATGTCCACCCTTAATAGCTCCCAAGATGCTGAGCTCAGGAATTTTCTCCTCCATTTGCTTTCTCTCTCTATCACTTCAAGCAGATCCTTTAAACATTCATTCTTTGTCAAAGCTTTCAATCACTTGTTCCAACATTTCCTTATGTGACTCAGCGTCAGATTGTGTTTAATTTTGCTCTTGTGAAGTACCTTGGCACACTAAAGGCACTTATATAAATGTAAATTATTGTTGTTACATTTGACAATCGTATTTACTAGCTGACGTGGTCTAATAAGTCATTAATGTGCAGCATGTTAGACTGGGGAAATTTGTATTTGCCTCTATTGCTTTCCAGGGGAAAGATTTCAACTCTTGTTGCAGGAAATGTCAGTCATGGTTGCTGCCTATGGTTGGGGACAGAGCAACAGCTAATCTTTGCTATTTGAGTCCAAGGGCACTGCAGAACATTGAAAGGAATTTTTTTTTGTTTATAAATTTAGAAGCAGATGCTGTTCACCCAGGAAATGAAAATAACGATCATTAGTTTGCAGTTTTACAAACGTCAACATTACCATTAGGTGCAGTACTACTAAGAGCCTCCTAGTGGTGCTAGAGAACCAACAGAAGTCCATCTGTTCAATTATGCTTCCCAAAAGGAACTTTCAGGTACTCCATTCTGCAGAGTGTGATACAGCATGGAAATTAAAAATAATACTAAGATCTTAAATTTTACTTACTTTGCATGCTTGTGATATTTTCAGCCATTGTTGAAACATAATCTTGAAACACATGAGGGTGTAAAAATCCTGGTTTTTACAGTATTGACTTTACTCACACTTCCAAAGTGCAAAATGGAGTGTCCAGCATTCGCTAATGTTCTGCAATTTGTTAAAATTTGATAAATAATCCCATGTATCCTAAAAATTACATGAACATTCAATTTAGGATAGTCATTCGGGCTCAGTGTGGCATACTTGCACGTACTGGAAGCTATATACACAATATACAGGACCTTGTTCTTTGCAAATAAAGAATGTGAACATATGCACACTCCTATTTCAACTTAACAATATAGGCAAGATCCGTTCTGTAGTTCGTTCTTCAGAATACTGCTTTGGCCTATCCGCGGGAGTTATGTACAGGGCCCCTAATAGTTGTCAGGATGTTGGGAAGAAAATAAATCAGGCGATCGAAAAGGCCTGTAGGAAAAGCACCAGTACATTGATCATGGGGGATTTCAATCTGCAGGTGGACTGGGAAAAACAAGTTGGCAGCCTATCTCAAGAGAAGGAATTTGTGGAATGGCTATGAGATGGGTTTTGGTTTTGAGCAACTTGTAGTGGAGCATGTTAGGAAACAGGCAATTAAAGATTTGTTGATGTGTAATGAGACACCCTTCATGAGGTTCCTTAAGGTGAAGGAACCCTAGGGGGCAATGACCATAATACAATGGAATGCACCCTGCAGTTTGAAAGAGAGGAGCTGGAATCAGATGTAACTGAGTAAAGGTAACTACAAAGACATGAGGAAGGAGCTGGCCAGAGTTGATTGGAAGGGGAGCCTAGCAGGGAGGACAATGTCAGCATTGGCAGGAGTTTCTGGGGCTAATTTGGGAGGCACAGCAGAAATTCACCCCAAGGAAGAAGAAACATAACAAGGGGAGGTCGAGGGAACCATATCTGACAAGGGAATCAAGAACAGGATAAAAAGCAAAAAAAAACATACAACATGGTGAAGATTAGTGAGAAGCCAGAGGATTGGAAGCCTTTAAAAACAAGCAGAGAATAAATCTAAATAAACAACAAGTGGGGGTGGGGGGGAGTCAATGAAATATGAGTGTAAGCTAGCTAGTTATATAAAGGAAGATTGCAAGAGGTTTTTTTAGATATCAGAAACAGAGAGAGAGGCAAGAGTTGACATTGGACCACTGGCAAATGAGGCTGGAGAAAAGCAATGGGGAACAAAGAAAATGTGGAGGAGCTCAAAAGGTGTTTTGTGTCAGTTTTCATAATGAAAGACACCAGCAGCATAGCAGAAGTTTAAGAGAGTTAGTGTCAGAGGTGAATGTAGTGCCCATCACTAAGGAGAAGGTGATGGGGAACCTGAAAGATCTAAGGTAGATAAACCACCTGATCCAGATGTTCTGCATGCCAGGGTTCCAAACGAGATATCTAAGGAGATTGTAGAGGCATTGGTGGTGATCTTTCAGGAATCTCTGGAATTAGGCAGGGTCCCAGAAGACTGGGAAATGGCTAATGTAACACTCCTGTTTAAGAAGGAAGGGAGGCAGAAGACAAAAAAATACTATACACCGGTTAGCCTGAATCCGGTCATTGGTAAGATTTTAGAGTCCATTATTAAGGATGAAATTTCAGATTGTAAAATAGAGCTGAGTAGCACGTCTTTGTCAAAGGGAGGCCATGCCTGACAATTCTGTTTGAATTCTTTGAGGAGGTAATGAGCAAGTTTGACAAAGATTTCTAGAAGACCCTTGATAAGTGCCACACAGGAGGCTGCTAAATAAAATAAGAACTCATGGTATTAGGGGTGAGGTATTAACATGGATAGAGGATTGAATGACTGTCAGAAGGCAGAGAGTGGAGATAAAGGGGTATTTTCCAAGATAACAGCCAGTGACTAGTAGAGTTCCACAGGAGTCAGTCTTGGGACCTCAGTTATTCACATTACATTTTAACAATCTGGACAAAGGAATTGAGACATTGTTGCTAAGTTTGTGGATAACTCAGAGATAGGTAAAGAGACAGACGGTGTTGAGGAAACAAGGAGGTTGCAGAAGGATTTGCAGAAGGCTAGGAGAGTGGACAAAGAAGTGGCAAATGGAATACATTATGGGGAGGTGTGAGGTTAGGCACTTTGGTAGGAAGAATAGAGATGTAGACTATTTTCTAAATGGTGAAAGGTTTCAGAAATCTGAAGCACAAGGGACTTGGGAGTCCTAATTGCAAGATTCTCTTAAAGTTAACAACACAGGATCAGATGGCAGTTAGGAGGCAAATTCAATGTTAACATTCATTTCAGGAGGGCTAGAACGCAAGAACAGAGATGTACTGCTGAGATTGTATAAGGCTGTCATCATTTAGAAATATCACGAGCAGTTTTGGGCCCCGTATTCAAGGAAGGATGTGTTGGCCTTGGAGGGATTCCAAAGGAGGATTTACAAGAATGACATCTGCGATGAAGACCTTGTCATATGAGGAGTTGTTGAGGACTCTGTATATACTCACTGGAGTTTAGAAGGATAAGGGGGAATCTGATTGAAACTTACAAAATACTCAGGGGCCTGAATCAAGTGGACATGTAGGAGATGTTTCCACTCATAGGAGAGATTAGGAGCTGAGGACGCAGCCTCAAAGTAAATGGACAACCCTTTAGAACCAAGGCGCAGAGAAATTTGTTCAGCAAGAGAGTGGTGAATCTGTGGAGCACACTACTGCAGAACACTGTGGAGACCACGTCATTGAGTGTAATTAAGATAGATGGATAGGTTCTTGATTAGTAAGGGGAGAAAGTGTTATGGGGAGAAGGCAGGAGAATGGAGTTGAGAGACATGTCAGCCATGATTGAATGGCGGAACAGACTAAATGGCCGAATGGCCTAATTTTACTCCTATTAATTAATGATCTTATGGTCTAATTGTTAACCAATCATCTAACTAATGCATTTTCCATGGCAACACCTCTACGAGAGTACAACTGGCAACTAATCAGCACCCACTTTTCATGCAGTATAAAATATTCAAATTTACATTGCAAATGCTCTTATAAGCATAAGATGAAATGCTTTCCGAAGGGTGTGTTTCTGTGCTGTAAAACTCGATGAATCAATGACTCTAATAGGTATATTTTTCAGCAATATTAAAACATTGGTTTTATCATACAAGACCATAAAAAGTAGGAACAGCAGCAGGTCCCCTCAGCCCCTTGACCCTGCTCTGCCATTCAATAGGATAATGGCAGATCGGACATTCCTTATGTCCATTTTCCTGCCTCTTCCCTGTACCCCTTCATTCCCATACTAATCAAGAATTTATTTATCACAGCCTTAAATATACACAAGGACTCTGCCCCAGTGCTCTCTGTGGCAAGGAGTTCCAAAGACACTCGACCCTCAGAGAAGAAATTCCTCCTCACCTTAGTCTTAAATTGGTGCCCCTTTATTCTGAGACTATGCCCTCTTGTCTTAGACTCTCCCATGAAGGGAAACATTCTCTCAACACTTACCCTGTCAAGCCCCTTAAGAATTCTACATGTTCCAATGAGATCAACTTTCATTCATCTGAACTCCAGGAGTAGAGTCCTAACCTGTTTAGACTTTGTTCATAAGACAATCCCTGTTTGCCAGGGATCATCCTTGTGAATCTCTCTGAACTGCTTCTAATAAAATGGTATATTTTCTTAAATAAAGGGACCAAAATGGTTTGGACCATAACTCCAGTTATGGTCTCACCAGCACCTTGTACAGTTGCAATAAGACATCTTTACTCCTTTACTCAAATCCCTTGAAATAAGTGCCATCATTCTATTAGCCTTCCTGATTACCTGCTGCACTTATGTGCTAGCTTTCATGCACCAGGTCCCTCCAAGTCCCTTTGCACTGCAGCCTTCTGTTGTTTTTCTCCACTTATATAATATTGTTCTTTTGTTCCCCCCTCCAAAATAACCAACTCCACATTTCCCCACAGTATACTCTATTTGCCAACTTTCTGCCCGCTTACTTTTCCTATCAATTACTCTCTGTAAAACTGTTTGCATCTCTGTCACAACTTACCTATTTTAGTGTAGTCTACAATTTGGCTACAGTCCATTCACGTCCTTCCTCTAAGTCATTAAAATATATTGTAAACAATTGGTTTCCAACACTAATCCAAGTGATTTACAGATACTTACGTCCATCCACTGGTAGTTCCGAAGACTGTACTGATTTTTGGATAGTAATTGGGCAAGAAAAAAGACTAAAAGTGGAATTCAGAGAAGGTAAAAGTACTCTGTGTGCTGGACACCTCTGTCCAATCTGTTGTCATGGACCCAAGTTTTCAATGGCTTGCTGTTTTAACTCTCCTTCCCACTCAACTCTGACATCTCTATTCTTGACCTTCTATATAGTTCTAATGAATCTCACCAGAAGCTCAAGGAACTGCATCTCATCTTTCAACTACATACTTGAAAACATTCCAGGTACAAAGATAACAAGGTGTAGAGCTGGATGAACACAGCAGGCCAAGCAGCATCAGAGGAACAGGAAAGCTGATGTTTCGGGTCTGGACTCTTCTTCAGAAATGGGGGAGGGGAAGGGGATTCTGAAATAAATAGAGATGGAGGGGGAGGCGAATGGAAGATGGATGAAGGAGTAGATAGGTGGAGAGGAGACGGACAGGTCAAGGAGGCGGGGTTGGAGCCAGTAAAGGTAAGTGTAGGTGGGGAGTTAGGGTGGAGGTTGGTCAGTCAAGGGAAAACGGACAGGTCAAGGGGGCAGGATGAGGCTGGTAGGTAGGAGGTGGGTGTGGGGGTTGAGGTGGGAGGAGTGGATAGGTGGGAGAAAGGACGGACAGGTTAGGGAGGTGGGAACGAGCTGGGCTGGTTTTGGGATGCGGTCGGGGGTGGGGAGATTTTGAAGCTTGTGAAGTCCTTTGGTCTTTTCCTAACCTGTATGAATATCATGTTTATTACAGTACCTGAAATAATTTATGATCAGTAACCAAACAACTACCGTACAGAGGATACAGCATGCATGACAGTGGAGTAAATAACCTTGTCAAAATTCAGTGAATTAAATCATTTGTCAATAACTGAAATCTCTTCTGAATAAATCATTCAAAACATTTCCTGCAGAATATTCTAAAATGAATGACCTTCAAATTTGATTTACAGAGCAAGCTATACAATTGATGCTGTTGCACATGTCTTCACTTCCACAAACTTATTGCAAATTGCATCTCATTACTATTTTAGTTCAGCTAGACTACTTTATATTTATTCACAGGATATGGGCACCACAGACAAGGTTAGCAATTATTGCCCAAACCTGAATGTTCATAGAATCCTTACGGTGTGGAAACAGGCCCTTCAGCCCAACAAGTCCACACCGACCCACAGAGTATCTCACCCAGACCCATTCCCTGTAACCCACCTAGTCTACACATCCCTGAACACTTTGGGCAATTCAGCATAGCAAACCCACCTAGCCTGCACATCTTTGGACTGGGGGAGGAAACCGGAGCATCTGGCGGAAACCCACACAGACACGAGGAGAATGTGCAAACTCCACACACAGTTGCCTGAGGGTGGAATCGAACCTGGGTCCATGGCGCTGTGAGGCAGCAGTGCTAACCACTGAGCCACCATGCTGCCCATTCTTGAGAATTTGGTGGACAACCATGTTTTTGTACTGCTGCAGCCTGTATGGTATTAGCACTGTCACAGTGCTGTTAGGTAGGGAGTTTCAGGACTGTAACCCAGCAACGGTGAACATTTGAGTCAGGATAATGTGCGAGTAAAAGGAGAATTGAAGATGATGGTTTTTCCATGTTTTCTGCCCCTGTTTTTCACAGCAGTAGGGCTTATGGATCTGGCTGGTGATGTCAAAGAATCACCAACAATTTGCTACAGTGAATTTTGTAGATGATATGCACTACAAGCCTTGCCAGTGGTGGACACAGGAAATATTTTATATGCATATAGTTTTGTGTCTACTTTCACCAACATGACACTTCACTAATAGGAATGCCTAGTGTTGTACCTGGTATCCTACCCTACACCTCATTGAATCAAGTTTGGTTGCTTGGCTTGATGGTACTAGTAAAGCAAGGGATATATTAGGCCCTTGTCAAAAATGATTATGTTGTTACTGTAATAGGCTTAAGATATCTCTAGGGACTCATATTTGCCCAGCTTTGAGTTGATAGATTTGTTCTGTTCTTCCCCTGTTTAACACAATATTGGGGTCAAGTTGGAATATATTCTCATCGTGAAGGTTAAACTTTGTCAGTAAGAAATGTGCTGTGGTCATTACTATGGATGTTGCCATGTACAAATGGTGACAATGAGGCTAAGCAGAGTTTTCCTTAGCTATCTACCAAACTGAGCTTGTAGAAGTTGATGTGTCCTGCTGGGCTCAATTATTGATGATGGATAGAGTCATAGAGCTGTACAGCACGGCAACAGATCCTTCGGTCCAACTTGTCCATGCCGACCAAGTATCCTAAATAAATCTAGTCCCATTTGCTAGCATTTGGCCCATGTCCCTCTAAACCCTTCCTATTCATATACCCGTCCAGATGCCTTTTAAATGTTGTAATTGCACCAGCCTCCACCACTTCCTCTGGCAGCTCATTCCATAGATGCACCGCCTGTGTGAAAAAATTGCCCCTTAGGTCCCTTTTAAATCTTTCCCTTCCCACCTTAAACCTGTGCCTTCTAGTTCTGGACTCCCCCACCCCAGGGAAAATACCCTGTCTATTCATCCTATCCATGCCCCTCATGATTTTATAAACCTCTATGAGGTCACACCACAGCCTCCAACACTCCAGGGAAAATAGCCCCAGCCTACTCAGCCTCTCCCTATAGTTCAAACCCTCCAACCCTGGCAACATTTTTGTAAATCCTTTTCTGAACACTTTCACGTTTCACAACATCCTTCCTATAGCAGGGACACCAGAACCGAACACATTGTTGAAGGATACTGAAATCCTTTACCCAGACAGGACATTCCCAAGGATGGTGATGGAAGAGTCTGGGAAATTACTTGACAGGTATGATTCTATTACTACTATTTTGTCATGCTGCTCCTTCACTAGTCTGTGGGAGAGCTGTCCCAGTTTCAGCAAATAAATAACAGAGATTAGTGAGGAAGATTTTGCGAGGTCATCTGTGCTAAGTTTATCCTTGTCATGTTCAAATGCAATGTGTGGGTGGTCTGTGAGAATCTGTTCTCTATTTAAAAAAATCCATTGTTTAATGAAAATTTACAGTTTCTTTATTCGATATGTGTAAAGTCAAAAGTGGTATATGGCTGTATTTTCTGTAATTTTATGTAAGTGTTCAGGAGTTCAATCAAATACTATATGAATATTAGGTATATAACATGGAAAGACTTCTGTAGTTTATGGGTAAAAGAGGTAATTTAGAAGAAAAAATACTTTGGACTACTGCAATATCTGCAAACAATCTAGACAACTAATGAAGTGATGTCTCTTTCAATTTATGACTGCTAAATGTCAGCTCGTTTATCCTGTTGTACTTTCTATTCAAGGAAAATCAAAGTATGTGATCAGTTTTCCTATCTCTTGAGGGTAGAAGTCTTAGAAGAAAGGAAGAAATCTGAAAGAGACAAAATTACTTCTGTTTTAACAAACCAAAATGTGTTGGTTCACTTTTTTGTAAAAAGAAAGAAGTGTGCATTTACCAGATGCAATTTCTGTTGTTTTATTAGAGTTGAAAAAAAAAACATATTGTAGATGACTTTCATCTGTTTATTCTCAAGTACAGTCTCTTTTAACATTTTCCTGATTCCTGGAAATAGAATGCACCAGTTACAATGCTGAAGTAATTGAAAACTCTGTTGCCCATGTTTTAACTTGCAACAAGTCCCCTTTCCCTATTAGCTTCATGCTTGCTGACCTATGTTGCATTCTGGTCAAGCAACGTCCTGATTGTGGAATTCCTATCCTTGTTTCCAAATCCCTCCAAAGCCTTGCCCGTCCCAATTCTCCAGCAGCACTACTCTCTGATTATCTGTGTTCTAATTCCCAATTTTAACTGCTCCTTTACTTATGGCTGCACTTAGGTTGCCTCAGCCCAAATGCTGGAATTCCTTCCCTGTGCTGCTCTACCTCCCTACCTCACTTTCCTTCTTTACACTTAGCTCTTTGACCAAGTGTTTGAGTACCTGACCTAACATATTCTACATGGTTCAGCATTGTATATTGCCTGACAATGTTCTTGTGAAGCAAGACATTTAAATACATTGTATACAATGATAAGAAAACTCTTATATTGCATCCTTATAATTTTCCTCTGATTTGTTGGCTATTGTCATGTTAATGATAATCAATCGTTCAGGGATTGATTCATTGAGCAGATTAGTTTATTTAAAAAAGTAAAACTTATGAAACAGACATTAGAACAAGGCAACTGGTTTCTGTGTGCAGTTTGCAGATACACAACAGATTAACTGGCAGGTAGCTTCGCACCATGGAGTACTTAATAGGTAAACTTTCTTAAAGATAAGGTACACATACAGCAGCTGTCAGTTGCAAAAACATCACTGATTTACTGTTTCGATTATTTTCTCTTGTGCCACACCACCATAGTTGTGTGAGAAAAAATGAGGTATCAAATGCAAAATGCTGAGATAACTCAAAAGAAAGAGAAATAGAAGATAATTAGAATTATATTCTTATGATCAACTTTCACCTTTGGCATGCAATACTCACAGACATGATGGGCCGAATGGCTTCGTTCTGCACCATAATTGTGATGGCACTGTGAAGTGACATTGTATTAGCTGTGTTACCATCGTACAAGGGAACAAGATTAAAGGGATGTAAAAAACCAAAACATGCTATGGATCTTGAGCTGGTTGCAGTTCTTCAGCATCATCATCCTCAATACCTATTCCTATTTCCCTTTTGGGGATTTTTTGGGTTTTATTCTCATAGCTAATTACATGATGATTGGCAAACTTTCTCCTGTGTTGATATCTTTGTTGTTGTGGGAAGGTGTAATGATCATCCGAAATTATTAAATTGAGGCATGGAGCAGCATTTGGAGATGTCATGGGGTGTGGAAAGGAGGCAGGCGAAAGCCAAAACTTGCCTTTCTGTCTCACATGCCAGTTGCCCAGCTCCACACCACTCCGATACAGAATCAAGTCTTGCTGTAACCTTGTTTTGACATAATCTGTTGATCCCTGGGATATTGATGGGGTTGTAATAGATGGTAATCCTGTTCATGTCAAGTGAAGGTGGGTTCAATCTCTCTTGCTGAAGATAGTCATTAAGTAGCACTTTGGAAATGCAGATCTGTTTGGAAATGCAAATGGGATTTCATTGATGAAGCAGCTGAACATAGATGGGAAACAAATGATTTTGATGTGAAATTGATTTTGTACAGATAAGTATAGATCATTTTCCACATTACAAACTTGAAATTGATAGCCAGTTATTCTATCTACCTGCCAGGATGAATCAGTTTTACAAGGTAAGCATAAAAGATTTCCCACAACTAAAGGTTAGGAAGCAAGCAGTTTTTGAATTTAATATTTTTAAGGGTAAACCTCTTTAATAATGAATATTAAAGGACATCCAAACACAAAGTAAGTACTCTGTGCTTCAAAATAAAAATTGATTTTGATTCATAAGATAGTTTGCTGCATGCAAATTTGTAATTTCAAAATGTTACCAGTGAGAAAATGAGTTAGGATGCAGGGTCAAGGTTTAAATAACAACTAAAAAAGAATGACAAGAAGTAATTAAAGACAGAGAAATTGAAACAAACTTTAGAGGGTAAGCTCAAGGTAATATTAAGTTGGACACCAAGAGCTTCTTTAACTATATTTTTAAAAAGGGAGAAAAGTCAATAGGAGCATAGGCCCCCCAGAGGATGAATCTGGGGAAACAATAGTGCCGATCCAGGAAATGGCAGGGGAGCTGAATAAGTATTTTGCATCAGTCTTTATTGTAGAAGACACTAATCATGAGTTGCTGTTTAAAACAGAATTTTTACTTTAAAATATGTTTACCAAAATTTTAAAAATTGTGCAATTATTGAAGCAGTCACACAATATTTCAATTGTGTGATTTGCTGGTTAATACAGTTATGGCAGAGTTCACTTATTGACGTCTTTCTTAAAGACATTTGGTGAATAATTGTAAAACATTTTAACAACTTAGCTTAACTGTTCATAGTGTCAGAAATGAGCCTTCAAAGCAGATTTTGCTTGTGGTTAACTCGATTGTTAAGGGAATCATTGAACATATCAGATGCAGTGTATCAAAAAATATTATTGGTCATAACCTTACAGTCATCACAAAAGGAAGATGTTCATTCTGCGGACAGCAAGCCACAAAGTATGTGCAGACTACTCAGAGGAGATTTGCTTTTATTGAACATCTTGGTCCTGTGTGACATTCCCTAGAGGAGATCTGTGAAAACCAAGTGAGCACAATAATCAACAGCATGGCTGTTCAACTGGTTGGATTGAAGAATCCTCACAAACATACAGAGTCTAAACCAGAAATAAATATTTAGATCACAACAATGTAAAGAAAGTACAATAAACATTGGAAACTAAGGATGTGATTAAAAACTGAAGATAAAAGACAATTTATTTTTTAAAGTTTAAAAACCGCCAATACTAATTAACTTGTAAAAAAATGAGACTGCACACTTTTAAAATTAAGTTCAGTCAGAAGGGTTGTTTGGTAGTAACTACTTATCATATGAGTAAAATTCACTTTTGTGTTGATTTTTCCTAGCATACTTTATGGCTAACTAGTGAACAAATACCTCGTTGTTACGTTATCATATTGTACTATCAGATCTATGAGCAATGACCATTCAGCGTTTTCTATTTTTATTTACACTAAGAGAAACTCAGCAGGCCCGGCAGCATCTGTAAAGAGACAAACAGAGTCACCATTTTGAGTCGAATATGACTTCAACAGAACTGAAAAAAAAACCAGCTGGAAACTTATGCCTTTTAATGCCATAGATTGGGTTCTAATTTTAGTGGGGGTGGGGGAAAAACGAAAAGGTCTGAATGGAACCAATGCCGAAGGTGCCCAGAGTAAAACTGTTAGCACCCGCTCATTCTTCCATTCCCTTGTCCTTCCCCTCTGTCAACGCAATAAACAAACAGTTCTGAAGAAGAGTCATCTTGGACTTGAAACATTGACTGAATTTCTTTCTTTCTTTCCACAGATGCTGCCAGACCTGTTGAATTTCTGCAGCATTTCCTATTTATATAACAGATTTCCAGCATCCACAGTATTTTACTTTTATTTGATTATTACAGAATAGTTTAGGGAGAATCAGGGAATCTCTCACAGTAACTTGCACATTTAAATGTGGTGATTTTAATGTAAAGTTACAGGTGCTGCTGTTAGATGTAATGCTGTGGAGGATGAGTGCTTTTCACCTCAGCATTATCAGCCTAGAATCTGAGCTATTGAAAATATTGCTCTGTCACGCTCTTTAATTTGGAAGCTTGTAGCATTTTATTCTTTCATCTCTGGTGTTGCCTTCAGTGTTTCAATGTTAACTTTTCCTGAGTATTTATGAGTATGAACTTGTTACCTAACTTAGAACCCAGTCAGAAAATATAGTCCTCAATGTATTAGAGTCATGGAATCAAACTCATACAGCATGGAAACAAACCCTTCGATCCAACTAGTCCAGGCCGACCATGTTCCCAAACCAAACTAGTCCCATTTGCCTGCGTTTGGCTCATATCTCTCTAAACCTTTCCTATTCATGTACTTATCCAAATGTCTTTTAACTTTGGTAATTGTACCTGCATCCACCACTTCCTCTGGCAGTTCATTCTACCACTCTCTGTGTAAAAAGGTTGCCCCTCATGGCCTTTTTAAAACATTCTCCTCTCATCTTAAAAGATGCCCCTAACTTTGAATTCTCCCACGCTAGGGAAAAAGACCCTTGCTATTCACCTTATCTATGCCCCTCATGATTTTATAAACCTTTCGGGTTCCTACACTCCAGTGAAAAAGTCCCAGCCTATCTTAATAATTCAAACCTCCAGTCCCGGCAACATCCTGCCTGGTAAATCTTTTCTGAACCCTGTCCAATGTAATAATATCCTTACTGTATCAGGGCAACCAGAACTGTACACAGTATTCCAAAAGAGGCCTCACCAATATCCTGTACAACCTCAACATGACATCCCAACTCCTTTACTCAAAGGTCTGATCAAAGAACACAAGCGTGCTAAATGCCTTCTTAACCACCCTATAAATGTGAGACAGATATCAAAGAATCAGGTACCTGGACTCGTCCAAATGGGACTTTGAAACAATCTAAATATAGTTGTAATAGGACATGGCAATAATCCTAATTTTTATGTATTTTCCATTAAAGCAAACTTTACAATTATTTAAGTATCAAAGGCATGTCAGGACTCAATTATACAGGTAGGATGTGGGGTGGTTCCTACCATCTGGAAGGAAGTCAGCATCATACCAACTGACATTCAACAAGGCTGATATGCTGCAGTAACACTCTCCAGGTAGCCTCGAGGTGGCGAGGGTTGGATTTCTGCCCCTCAGTGGGAGGACATCCCACCTCAGAGCAGACAGCCAATCCCACCAGGTACAGAATGAGTAGTGGGAATCTCTGGAAATATAGGTCAGCCCTGGGTTGATGAGGACATGGTTACTCAACTCTGGTAAGTCTCGGGTTTGGGCAAGAGATCAGTGAGCCTGAAGGTGTAGGATGAATGGCCAGGTAGGGAGGAGCAAAATGAGGCAGTGGGGAATGGGCATTAACAAATTTTAGTGGTAAGGCAATTTTGCCTCTGCATGCAGGAAACACCCCAAAAAATGCGTCGCCACCACCACTTTATTTTGCCTTTTCACAAAATCAATTAAAAACCACATTTCTGAATCTTTCATGCCTGCCAGCGCCAACAATGTTATGGTATGGGCAGTGAGTCATTCGGAACATTTGGCTTGTTAGTTATCTCTGTTGGCAGTTCACTCTTTTAAGAAATGATGGGCAGGCTGCCAATTTCAGTGCCATCTGCCCACCAGGTTATGAGCACCATGCCAGCAATGGATGGAAGGCGATGTACTGGACTCCCACCTGCCATCTTTGACACGGCTCCTGCTGTATTAAAAAAAACACAGTTTGAGTGAGAATATGTAAAATCTAGCTCTTGGTCCTTTTCTTTCTGCTTTACACTTTTAGTTCCAACAGCTTGACATGGTTAAAATCATAAGAATAGGGACAAAAAAAAAGCACTGAATTTAAGTTAGGAAATTAGTGTAGGCTGAAAACTGAAAACATTGATTAGATCTTGGATTGTTTAGCAACATTTCATACTTGAATACAATGATGGTAAGAAAATTAAAAATTAGGCTGTATTTAATAACCTTTGAAGATAACACCCCACTTCAAAGTGTGTGCCATGACTTTCCCAAGAACTGCATGCAATATTTAATGTCCCAAAGTGTGTAGTTGCTTAAGACACCAATAAGTAAATATAACCAGAGCCTAAGGAACTATGGATTTACTGTTAGTAGCTGCATGTAGACTGGTCTGGCTACAACAGTCAACTACTTCAACCAGTTCTCTGCTCCTATGATGCTGCTTGGCCTGCTGTGTTCATCCAGCCCTGCACCTTGTTGTCTACAGTTTTTTGGTTTCTCACTTTCGATTTAATTTGCACAGTGCCTTTTCAAAGACAGAGTCACTAACTGGGCCTGTAATCATACTGGAAAACCAATTTTCTTCTGCTCTGAAGTCAGATACAAGATTGGTTGGTGAAAGACAAAGCGCAGAATGGAATCAGTGGCCTGAGGTTAAAGGAGAGTAGGAACCAGTGTAGATTAATCCTATTATAATGATTTCAACTTCCAAACACATACATATTCAGGTGAAGAGTTAACCAGCAAAATCATAAAACAGCCTGAAATGCCCAGGTAGAGTATGAAGGAGAGAAAATCAGCTCCTGATGCTGTTATTTTTTTACAAATATTACTCCTGCCCCTACAAGTATGATTATTTTCCAGCTCAGTGCAGTGTGTGTTTCATAATCCTGCTGTTTGGTATCAAAATGGCTGATAACAACTAAACTTTGGTTTGCTGGGTAATCACTTCAAAGGACACGATACTGGGTCGTGACACATTCCACACTGGTGATCTCAGGTTAAGGTTTAAATGAACGAGCCAGTAGGAAGCAGTGCTTGTAGAATTGATCAATAATTTTGTCAGGATTCTGGCAGCATATTTGTTGCATTCGTGCATTGTGCACCTTCAGCTTCTAATGTTGAATTACTACTGTTTGTCAAGTAAAGGTTCGAAGAATATTTTCTTACTGCTAGCTCAATCAGTTAGTGAGAAGATATTTATTTTGTTCGTATAAACATCATTGGCAAGATAAACTTTTGATGTGATAGACATTGCCATGAGACATCGGAGTAAAGGCAGACTATCCAATGAAGTCATGGCTGATTTGATCATCTTCACCTCCTCTTTCCCAGCTTTCCCTCACAACCCTTGATTCTCTTACTGATTAAGGATCTGCCTTAGCCTTTAATGTACTTAGCCAACCAGCCACGACAGTCCTTTGCTGTAAAGAATTGCACTGATTCACTACCAGAGGGAGAAGGAATTCCTCCCCATCTTGGTCTTAAACACCTGATCCTTTAGTCAGCTTATGCCTTTTGAACTCTCCCAGAAGGAGAAACAACCTCTCTGTCCCTATCCTGACAAACTCCCCAAAAATGTTGTATGTTTCACTAAGGTCTCCTTTTGTTCTTCTAAACTTCAATGAGTACATACCCAACCTACTTTTTCTCTCCTTGTAACAAAATCCTTCCATGCCTGGGATCAATCAAGTGAAGCTACTTTAGACTGCCATCAATGCCAGTACATCTTTCCTTAGTTAAAAAGAGGACCAAAACTGTTCACAGCATTGTAGATGTGGTAATTGTCCTTAAACAGAGCATTGGTTTAGCATTTACCACATCATTTTAGAAGGTAGTTAAGTGTTAATGACTATGGTTTAGGGTCACACGTAAGCCAGACATGAGTGATCCAGACGTGTTTTCGCAACAATGTCATGATTAGTCATGATTACAATTACTGAAACTGGCTTTATATTCCAAATAATTACTTAAATGTAAATTCCACCAGCTATCATGGTGTGATTTGAACCCATTTCCCCTGGACATTAGCCTGAGCCGCTGGATTACTAGCCCAGTTATATTACCAATGCCATTCACTTAATGTGATAAGAGAAAAGCAGTTACCCCTTTTTTAAAATTATACCAAGAAGAAACAAACTATCTTCTGAGATCCAGCACTTTCTTTTGGGAATTGAATTTGTATTAATTGTCAAATCCTGAATTATTTCCCAGAGATCATGAAGTTTTCTCTACCTTTTTAAAAAATGCAAATTGAGTGAATAGATTAAGGGTACAATATCCTAATGTTGGAAAAATTGTTAATATTTTTCTGCAAACCATCATTGTACTTACTTTATTGAGCCAATTAAATTCAACTTTTTCATTAACAATCAAATGCACGTTTTAAACTGTAGTGAACGAGTGATTGAATAAATGTTAATTTCTCACATTCAACAGTTCCTTCTCTTTGTCACTTTCTTCACAGCTGTTGCATTTCAGTTCTAATAAACAACTGCAGTTGTGTCAGAGGCCATCAGCTTTCTTCTGGTCCCATAATATGGAAAATGTGTCATTTCCTGAAATAACCTCTTTTACGCTTAGCCCAACAAGTCCTTCTGCCTCCAGCTTAACAGAGAGTCTACTGACACCACCTTCACCCAAACACACAACCCAACGAGCAATGAATGGATTTAGTATTCCACGACCGCGTGTAATTTGAACATGCATGTTTTCTACTAATTAACAATTCTGTTGCATTGCTTATTGTGTGCATGCCTCATGAAGTCAGTTGTGATGGGGGAAGATCTGGAGGGTTTCCAGCATTCTGACTTCTACAGTTTGCTAACAGCTTGACCAGTTTTTTGTTTTGCATCCAATGCATGAAACATGTTTGTACTTTGATGAGATAATTGCTAACAGATAATGACATTTAACTGTGGGCATCTAAGAACAAAATTGAATAATTCAGACATTTGTCTACAGGATTATTTTGCACTCCTTTTACACCCCACTAATGCACAAAAGTTAAAATACCCAATTGTTGCATGAGAAAAAGACATACCATGCAATACACAACTGAACCAATTGATTGTAATATATTGCCTGCTGCTCTGCACAGCTAGTTATCTTAAAATGTCAAAATCATTTTGATAAGCTTATCAAGTCACTGTCAATACAGTGGTGTTCAGCAAAACGGTTTTTAAATGCAAATGAGAATTTTATTTTTTAAAGATGATTGTTTAGTATTTTATCTGCAGCTCTTCATAATTCTTAAGAGCAACGATAGTTGGAATATGGGCTTTCGTTCTAATTTACATTCAAATCCAAGTTAAACAGCTGCAGTCTGTGATGAGCAGTGTTATATTTACAGCAATTATACTCCCACACAGTCTCAAATTCTATGGAGTTGGCAGCAACTTGGAATTCTTACTGAAACAAGTTGTGTTTCAACAGCTTGAAGAATAGAACATCGCTATAAGATGTTCATGTGGATTGATCTGAGGCATATCATTGGGTTAGTGTCCAGGGATTGCAGTTAGTCAACTTGACTTTTAGGTCGTTCTGTCTTGCAATTACATTTTTCAACATAACTAACTCCTAGTTGACACTATCAACTGATATAAGAGATTACAGTGCTGTACAAACATGTAGGGGCACATCTATCTTTAAGCACATCCACACAAATCAGAACTTTAGACCATGTACATATTTTTAGCTTTTTTTAAATCTTCAGATTGTGATTTCCATTAAATAATAAAGTACACTTTAGAGTAGTAATTTAAACTATTAATCATCAAAAGTACCTTTTCATATTGCCATATTAATGTGTTTCTAGCTACTTAAAGTGTTTAAAGTATGTTTGAATAAGTTACAGAACTGAGTTTCAGATTACATTATAAGATGCAAAAAATAAACCATGGACCATTACTGAACATTAGGCCACAATTTGCTGTTGGGATATTTAACAACTTTTGGGGCAAGACTTTACAGATGACGTCTGAAAAACTCACTAAAAATCATCCCCATCCAGGTGAGCTCTTCCCTAGCTCTTTAATGTCGTAAGAAATGTAAATTGGGTGAAGGCTGGCCTTATGATCTATCTGATAAGGAGGTCCCACCACCCAAAGTTGCCTATCAATCTGATTGGCTGAGATAACAAGGCATAGAGCTGGATGAGCACAGATGGCCAAGCAGCATCAGGGGAGCAGGAAAGCTGACGCTTCGGGTCTGGACCCTTCCTCAGAAAAAAATCTGATTGGCTGGCAGCTCTAATCGTGGCAGCACCACCATGAGCTGAGTCCGCTAATGAGATTGCCTGAAGTCCTCAAAGAGCCATGATCCATATGACAGTGAAGTTGAGGGGAGAAGGGAGGTATTGTGGGTGAGACTTCTTGGCACATGCAGATTTGGAGGACCTGAGGGAAAGCAAGGGGAAGAAAAGGGACTGGGGATCTCTATGAAGTCCTGACTCTATGTGGCAGCTGTCCAGGATGTTGAAAATTCCAAAGGGTAATTACCCAGTGTCTAGAATTCTACGATGAAGTCCCCCAATACTGACTGAGAGCTAGACACTTAGGGTTACCTTAAAGGGATTAACACCTGCTCTAAAAATCAAACTGAAACTGACCTCAGTGCACCGTTCACATAACAATCCTGCTGAACACCCGACTCAACAGCTCAACCTTGCCCCAGAAACAAATTGACCCACTTGCCCACTTACTTGTAGCCTATACCCCTTCACCTACTTGCCACCTGTACCTACTCACTTGTAGCTGAAGCTGGATCTTCCAGCTCAGAGGTAGGGATACTACCACAAGACCACCTTGAATAACTTTGTGATCATTGTAAAACCAACCAACACTGAGCTACTTAAACATGTAGGAACAATCTCAAAAGCTCATGTAGCTCATTTACCTCTACATTTGCCTCACATGGATCTGAACCATGTGAGAAGTGACTCCGAGTTTCTCACGCTCACATAAAGGGAGTATTTCATTCACTCAAGCGGGCAGGCTATGATTCCTGCCTATGTAGCCTTAGCTATGTTCACACACTGCCTTTAAAAGGGTTTCATGTCCACAATGGGAGCTTGGTTCCTCAAGACATTTCTTTAAACATCGAAGTTGTAAAATTGGGAGAAAGTGTACCTCATACAGACACTATCTCTTATCTGAACTGCAAACTGTTGTCCCTTCAGTGCTAAGGATCTTCTTCTGGTCCTCCAATTTCAAAAGGCTATCTGTATAGCAACCTTAGGTGAACAGCAAACACACCCTGCAGCCACTAATTGTTCAATATAGCGAAAACCACTTCGAGGTAACTGTCATCGCGGAGGGTTAATGAACTCCACTTCAAACACCATAAATAATCCTTCCATTAGACCCTAATCATACACACTAAATGCATTGTTTTTTTAAAAAGGAAGCCTAATGCAGAAATAAATGAAAAGCTGAACTGGCCTGACTAAATTTACTATTCTTTTGTTAACTTCGTAAATGTTTTCTTTCCTTTATTCATTCATGGGATGAGGGTATTGCTGCCAGGCAGCATTTATTACCCATCTGTAATTGCCCAGAGGGCAGTTAGAGTCAACCACATTGCTGTGGGTCTGGAGTCACATGTAGGCCAGACCAGGTAAGGATGACAGTTTTCTTCCCTACAGGACATTAGTGAACCAGATGGGCTTTTCCCCAACAATTGGCAATGGATTTATGGTCATCATTAGACTCTTAATTCCAGATATTTATTGTATTCAAATTTCACCATCTGCCATGGCAGAGTTTGAACCGGAGTCCCCAGAACGTTACCTTGGTCTCTGGATTAACAGTCCAGTGATAATACCACCAGGCCATCGCCTCCCCTCACGTAGTAAAGGAAGAAACAGGAGCCAGTCTGTCTTCTACATCCATTTATTCACAGTCCAATACAAATATAAATCCTTTTTTATAGATTAATCCTCTTCTGAGATGGAAACAATTTAATTTTTTTTTTAATATTTAACTTATTTTCCCTAATCAACCTGTTCAGGGATGTTATTATACACCTCTGGAGCAGGCAGGATTTGACCCTCTGTGTCTTGGTTCACGAGGTAGGGACACTACAACTGAGCCACAAGTGCCTTCTTTAAATGAGCATTGGGACAAGACAATTTGAGGTTCCACCAAGATTTGAACTCAAATTTCTGGATTCAAAGTTCAGAGTGCTAACCATTGTACCACGGAACCGGCTCCATTGGAAATAATTTAAGCAAGTGCTTCAGTTAACATCAGAGGCTCTGAATCATACCTAGAATATGCATAAAGCCACACTCAATTAACTCAACGTTTGCAACCTTTAACATTGCATTATCCCTGAAGCAATCTTACTTTCTATAGAAGGAAATTATGCCGATTAGATTTATATTAATAAATAAGAGCCATGTGAGTCTTCCTGAAAACATTTCTCAAAGAAAGAAACTTCAAGTGAAAATTTCTATAACTTGTAACTTTTACTTGAAACCCACACAATTTACTTCTATGTTGTTTCATTTCATTTTATTTCATCCATCAAGATACAGAATGTTTGCAGTTTCTACCAGAGTCATGTTTTTCGGCATGGTACAGCTTGCAAAGGATCACAGCATGCATTGTTTGTTATACAATATGAATGTTAATTACATATTTATCTAATAAAATCAGCTATATTGATAGTGGTCATTATTCTGAGTCTCTGCTAATACCTTTAATTGAATTATAGAGAGGAATGACGCCTTGCTCTCCAAGCACAGATCTATTTGACATGGTTCCATTTTCACCAGCATCGCCTCTTTTGCCAACACCATCCAGCAATGGCACAGAACTTCCTCCTTTACCTGTTAGATCTTCTGAGACCAGTAAGATTATTTTTTTGTGAACATGCCTTTTGTATTTTGAATTATTTGAAATATTTATTTGATCAGCCTTAACATGTTTTGAATCATATATATGCTGACAGTGAAATGTGACAGTTATTGATTTATCATATCTGATGTAATTTGAGACTTTTGATACACCATTGCTTTTATGGATTGTCTGCAGTGTACAGTGCTTAAGTAAATCTGACATCTTTCATTGTAGAATCAAATGAGGCTTCAAAAGCTACCTTATTTTTCCAACTTCTTTTTGCATATAAGTTGACTTCAGAATATTAATGTTTATGTTGGCATTTAGCCCAAAATAATTATTGAAATGATAACATAAACTAATATGTTTGGACATCAAATGTACAAATTATAGCTGCTGTGATTTCTTCATTCATTTCTTTATTTCCTCATTTCTTCATTGTCATCATTTCGTTTTGTAAAGTCTATAACTTTGCTCTGTGTTCTTTGCAGGAAGAGATATTTTTGGAGCTGAACCGTTTGACCCTTTCATCTCAGGTGGGGGAGATTTTCCACCAGATATCCAGTCCAAACTGGATGAAATGCAGGTGACTAATTCAGTCATGCATGAAACATAGGCATGAAGAGTTTAATTTTGCAAGTTGAAATTCAAATGTGGAAGAAACACTACAGGGTGCGGAAGGTTATGACTGTATGGCAGCATTATTTTACAAATTCGTGGCATACTGCATGCAAGACAGCAATTCAGCTGTGATCATTTTATAAAGAAGAATCACTTCAGCACCTTGAGTGAGGTAGCAGTAAGCACATATACTTCATATTCATCATGAATCTGTGACCTTTAAAAATATAAATCTTTGAGAAAATACACCTTCAGAATGTTTAAGGAGCATGCAGGCTTATTAAACAGAAGTTATACTCTCCAGATTGTGCTTGCAAAATACATTTGACTTCACGTCAACACAACATATGGAATGTATTTCAAGTACAGGATTGGTTATATATCAGATCAGAGAAACAAGGATATTTTCTCATGGTAATTCTGGAGAGTAATATTTGAAAGATTTCTTTTCGATGGCCCAGAGTTTATGGTCAGTGCAGAAGCAAGGAGACTTGACAAAAAACTTTATCAATCTGTCCGGTTTGAATTACATTTCTGTTGCTCTGCGTGGATTCTGTAACTGATGATAAGCATTCTTCCTTGGGTGTTCACTACATGAAGTTGCAGTAATGCTATCCAAATGCAGTAAGGCTCTCCAAACTGCCAGGCACATTAAAGGATTTTCATGGACACCAAACCAGGAAACAGGAACTTCTTAAAAAAAGCTCACTTTAAAGATATTATAATGAATTGTTTACTAGCTCTCTATGAATGTAAAATTAATCTTGCAGGGCTGAATTTGTTGCGTGGTAAATTTGATCAAGTTGTAAGCTTTTCTCAGTTTGTATTGGTAGTGTAGAGGAGAGAAAGTTGAAATTCTCACTGATTTCAGTGATCGCTACCCTGCGGGAAGCAGGGAGCCACAGTCTGTGTCAGAAACCTGGGTGATAGTCTGCAACTTTTGGATTTCCATGCTAATCCATGCGTGCCTGATATTATGGAGATGTGGGCATTTTCATTTACAGTTCACCCCCATCAAGCTCTGTGGGTAGCATGGTGGCTCAGCAGTTAGCACTGCTGCCTCACAGTGCCAGGGACCCAGCACCACTGCTTGTGTGCTGAAAGGAGCAGGCATGCTTCCTCCAGCTGCTGTAGGCTTAACAGTCCACAGCGTGTGGGAATCTCTTTGTATCTCACCACTGCTAATATCAAGGCAGTCACTCCTTTTTCTAAAAGAAAATTAAGCACTATAAGATTGTCTTGTTGGAATTTCAATTCTACATTTCTCCATGATGAAGATGTCTTTATTGTTACAAGACACAAAAATTAAGACCCCACCCAACATTCAGAACATTTACAGGTTTCAAGCATCAGCGTTATTGATGCAATGCCATTTTAAAGTGCCAACCCATGAATTGGCCCAGAGGTGAATTTTGCACCCTGTTAGGGGCATGGGGTATGGGCAGAATGTTGGAGCAGGACATGGAGCCATAACTTTCAGATTAAACCAGCAGCTATCATGGGTTTGCTGTTGGCTCTAGAACTGGGTGAGCAGGGAGAGCAGAGTGCAATTGTTTAGCCATCCTTGGGTGACCCCATGGTCTTCCAGTACCTCTGTTGAAGATCTGTCAGTGGCTGTGGACAAGAGACGTATACTCTGCCTTGCATCTGAAAGAAGAACATGAATGAACCAGACTAGCAGGCACGGTTAGAGGTGGCCATTGATAACAGTAGCTCTTAAGTTCAAACATTCTCATCTCATAAAATCAAGCTTTGCAAGTCTAGAAACTTGCAAATCTATGCTTCTGCATCAGTAACAACTGAGTTTAAATTTCTGCTTACGCATTACTTCCGCCACAGCAGCCATGAGCACTAATAGTTCACAACTACGCTCAAACACCTAAATCTTCCATGCTCCCCTTGTTCACCATTTGCAAACTGTTATCTGTTGCCTCCTATTTCCATTTCTGTTCTTGGACATCAGGATTTTATAAGGAACAGACACAGCATTTGGCTCAATCGCATGCCTGTTTATTAAAATAAACCCCCTCATGACTTGATACCAATCCTCTAAGTTTGTCAAAATGACACAACACCTTGATTGGTTTGTCTGATTTAATTTACTCTGCGACTTAACCTCAGCTCCCATCCAAACATACTCATTCACCACAATGTATTAGGAAAACCAAACCTTTATCAAAAAAAAACAAAGTCAAAACCTCAACTTTCTGTCCAAACCATGATTAATTCGGACCCAAAACAAATGGATTTGGTTGATACCATTAGGTTACCTAAATCACTCATGCCAATATCTTGAGTATGTTCTAAGGAAGGGTCACCGGACCCAAAACGTTAACTCTGATTTTTATGTTCAGATTCTGCCAGACCTGCTCAGCTTTTCCTGTAACTTCTATTTCAGTTCATTTACCCCTTGGATTTGGCTAAAACCTGACAATCCTCCACATGGTTTCTCCTTCCAGCGAGAACGACAGGCCATATCAACATTCTTGACCCGCCTTTGAGACTGCAGACACCTCCAGACCAAGATCACTATAATTTGGCTGGAACATTTCCAATCCCCAACGTGGCTAGTCCATCCGGAATTGACCGTAGGCCTGAGTCCGGCTGATCGGTCTTGAGCCTTCTTCTGTCTGCAATAAAGTTTCTTCAAACTTGACCTCTTTTATAGTGATTCAAATTAAACATGTTGCAACCACATCAAAAATTTTCCTGTTGAGTAGTATGTCTGAAAGCTAATCCTCCTCGGTGTATTTTACAGACAGTTCAGCCAGGTATATCAGTGAAACAATGCAGCCCTTTTCTATGGAAAAAAAAATCCAGACAACATGCTCAGTTTATAACGGTTCTAAGTTTCGTTCCTTCTGTTTGGAGATGTCATAGCAACGGCACCTGGTCCCCAGATGGATTAGGGTTGAATTATCCATTTCCCTCCTCAATGGAAATTCATCACAGTAACAGTGACTAGATTCCATAAGACCGTAAGACATAGGGGCAGAAATTAGGCCATTCAGCCCATTGAGTCTGCTCCACTATTCAATCATGGCTGATACATTTCTCAACCCCATTCTCCCACTTTCTCCCCGTAACTCTTGATTCCCTTGGCAATCAAGAACCTAACTATCTCCATCTTAAATATACTCAATGACCTGGCCTCCACAGCCTTCTGTGGCAGTGAATTCCATAGATTCACCACTCTCTAGCTGAAGAAGTTTGTCCTTATCTCCGTTCTAAAAGGTCTTCCCTTTACTCTAAGGCTGTGCCCTCGGGTCCTAGTCTCTCCTACCAATGGAAACATCTTCCCAACATCCGCTCTGTCCAGACCATTCAGTATTCTATAAGTTTCAATTAGATCCCCACTCATCTTTCTAAACTCCATTGAGTATAGACCCAGAGTCCTCAAATATTCCACATATATTAAGCTTTTCATTCCTGGGACCATTCTCGTGAACCTCCTCTGAACCTGCTCCAGGGCCCAAAACTGCACACAATACTCCAAATGTGGCCTGACCAGAGCCTTATAGAGCCTCAGAAGTACATCCCTGCTTTTACATTCACGTCCTCTCAAAATAAATGCCAAAGTTGCATTTGCCTTCCTAACTATTGACTCAACCTGCAAGTTTACTTGGAGAGAATTCTGGATTAGAGCTCCCAAGTCTCTTTGCACTTCAGCCTTCTGATTTTTCTCCCTATTTAGAAAATAGTCCATGCTTTTATTCTTCTTACCAAAGAGCATGACCTCACACTTTCCCACGTTGTACTCCATCTGCCACTTCTTTGCCCACTCTCCTAACCTGTCCAAATCCTTCTGCAGCCTCCCAACCTCCTCAATACTACCTGTCCCTCTACCTATCTTTGTATCATCTGCAAACTTAGCCAGAATGCCCACAGTTCCTTCATCTAGATCATTAATGTATAAAGTGAAAAGTTGTCGTCTTAACACTGACCCTTGTGAAACACCACTTGTCACCGGGCGCCATCCTGAGAAAGACCCTTTTATCCCCACTCTCTGCTTTCTGCCAGAGAGCCAATCTTCTATCCATGCTAGCACCTTGTGTCTAACACCATGGGCCCTTATCTTACTCAGCAGCCTCCTGTGTGGCATTTTGTCAAAGGCCTTCTTGAAGTCCAGGTAAATAACATCCATTGGCTCTCCTTGGTCTATCCTGCTTGTTACCTCCTCAAAGAATTCTAACAGATTTGTCAGGCATGACCTCCCCTTGATGACACCATGCTGACTTTGCCCTATCTTACCATGCACTTCCAAGTATTCAGAAATCTCTTCCTTCACAATGGACTCCAAAATCTTACCCACAACCGAGGTTAGGCTAATCGGCCTGTAATTTTCCACCTTCTGCCTTACTCCCTTTTTAAACAGGGGTGTCACGTTCGCAATTTTCCAGACCTCTGGGACCCTCCCTGACTCTAGTGATTTCTGAAAGATCACCACTAATGCCTCCACTATCTCTTCAGCTATCTCCTTTAGAACTCTGGGGTGTAGTCCATCTGGTCCAGGTGATTTATCCACCTTCAGGTCATTCAGTTTTTCTAGCACCTTCTCCTTGGTGATGGCCACCATACTCAGCTCTGTCCCCGACTCTCTTGAATTGTTGGGATAATACTCGTGTCTTCCACTGTGAAGACTGACGCAAAGTAATTATTCAGTTCTTCAGCTATTTCCTTGTTTCCCACTACTATCTCTCCAGCATCATTTTCCAGTGGTGCAATGTCCACTTTTGCCCATCTTTTGCACTTTATATATCTAGAGAAACTCTTACAAGTCCTCCTTTATATTACTGCCTAGCTTACCCTCATATTTAATCTCCTCTCTCCGTATTTCTTTTTTGTTGCCCATTGTGGGTCTTTGTAAGCATCCCAATCCTCTGGTTTCCCACTGCCATTTGCCACATAATGTGCTTTCTGGTTGCCTCATCCTCCCTGTCCCACGCTTCTTTTTCCTAGGGATGAATTTTTGCTGTGTCTCCTGAATTAATCCCAGAAACTCCTACCATTGCTGTTCCACTGTCTTTCCTGCTAGGCTCCTCTCCAAGTCAATTCTGCCCAGCTCCTCCCTCGTGCCTGTGTAGTTGCCTTTATTCAGCTGTAATGCCATTACCTCTGATTCTATCTTCTCCCTCTCAAATTGCAGAGTAAATTCTATCAGCTTATGATCACTGCCTCCTAAGGGTTCCTTCACCTTAAGCTCCCTTATCAAGTCTGCCTCATTGCACAACACTAAATCCGGTATTGTCTGTTCCCTAGCGTGCTCCACCACAAGCTGCTCCAAAAAGTCATCTCGTAGACAGTCCACAAATTCCTTTTCTTGCAATCCACTACCAACCTGATTTTCCCAGTCCACCTGCATATTGAAATCCCCCATGATCACTGTAACTTTGCCTTTCTTACACACCTTTTCTAAGTCCTGGTGTATCTTGCGCCCCAGCTCCTGACTACTGTTTGGAGGCCAAATACGTTTTTTTTTACCTTTGTGTTTCCTCGGCTCTACCCACACAGATTCTACACCATCTGACCCTACTTTGTTTCTTACTATTGATTTAATTTCATTTCTTACTAATAAGACACCCCAACATCTCTGCCCACCTGCCTACCTTTTCGATAGGATGTATATCTTTGGATATTCAGTTCCCAATCCTGATTCCCTTGCAGCCACGTCTCCGTGATGCCCACCACGTCATACCTGCCAGTTTCGATCTGCGCCACAAGCTCATTTACCTTATTCCTTATACTGTGTGCATTCAGATATAACACCTTCAGTCCTGTATTAACCGTCCCTCTTCTCATTGTCATTCGTTTATCCAGTGTGCTTGAACTAACCCATTCCAAACAGCCTGTCCTATTTGTGATGTGCTAGAGACTTTAATAACCTCTTCTGAGTTCTTCTTTCCTGTCAATTTTTTCATAATTTTCCATGTAGTTGAATCCACCACTACAGATGTTAACCTTCTGCTTTGTTTCCCACTGGGGCAAGTTTCACCATTCCCTTCCCCCCCACTTTCTAGTTTAAAGTCCTGTTGACCAGCCTATTTACCCTTTTCGCTAGAATATTGGTCCCAGCTCAGTTCAGATGGAGACTGTCCCAGCGGCACAGATCCCTCCTGTTCCCACACCGATGCCAGTGCCCCAAAAAAAGGAGCCCCTCTTTCCTGCACCACTCCTTTAGCCACGTGTTTACTTCCCTTACTCTCGTGTCCCTATGCAAATTTGCACATAGCTCGGGCAGTATTCTGTAGATTATAAACCATTAAGGACCTGTTCTTTAATTTTGTTCCTAGCTCCTGATAATCCCTGAACAGGCCCTCTTTCCTAGTCTTGCCTATGTTGTTTGTTCTGACGTGGACCACAACAACTGGATCCTCCCCCTCCTGCTCCAATATCCTTTCATATCGGTCAGAGATGTCTCTTACCCTGGCACGGGGCAGGCAACATACCATGCAGGACTCTCGATCCTGCTCACAAAGGATACTATCTATTCCCCTAATTATAGAATCCCCTACAACTACCACTTGTCTTTTTGTTCCCCCCCCTCTTAAATGGCCTCCCGTACCACAGTGCAGTGGTCAGTTGGCTCATCCTCCCTGCTGCCCTTTTCCTCATCCACACAGCGAGCAAGTACCTCATACCTGTTGGACAAGGTCAAGAGCTGAGGCTCCTCTGTTCCTGACTGCAGGGTCTCTCTACCTGCCTGGTTTGCAGTCACCCTTTGCCCTCCCTGGCGTCTGACCAGATTTGAAGTACTTAATCTAGCAGGTGTGACTGCCTCCTGAAACACAGCACGCAGATACTTCTCCCCCTCCCCGATGTGCCGCAGTGTTTGAAGCTCCGATTCCAGCTCATCAACTCTGAGCCGAAGTTCCTTGAGCAACCAACACTTGCTGTAGATGTGGTCACTGCAGTTTGCAATGGGATCGGCCAACTCCCACATCATACAGCGACAACACGTCACCTGTCTAGCCATTTCTACTTAGTTAATTACTTTATTTCAATATTATTGTAGTAGGTGATCAGTCTCTTGATTGCATCAGGTATTGGAACTAATGGCTTTTCCCTGTACCATTGCCCTGTGATAGAAGTGAGACAATGTGGAATTCTTCATGCTAAGGCACTGTCTGAATTTAATCTCTGTATACTTGTGCTGAGAGTTGGCTTTTATTTCCAGCATCGAGTCCACGGTTATTAAGGTTCTATTTTCTATATAAAGTCCAGTTTGGAGTGGATCCCAATCCCACACTGTAGTCTACAATGATCTCAAGCTATTAATGAATCAAAATTTGTTGTCATTTGTATTTTACAGTGAATAATACAGTAAAATACAGTGAAAAGCTTCAACTGTTGCCACAATCGGGTGCCATTATGAAAAGTTTAAGAATAAAAAGATATTGCTTAAAGCGAGTCCATCTTCATTCCATTGCCTCCACCATGAGTCCTGAGCTGGCTCACCAATCACACCTGAGCTGCCATCTGACACCACCTCTCCTCCACCACCTCGCCACTGCCTGCGCCTGACCCACCAATGTCAGAGTCACCACTCCTCTGGTGCCATCTCTCATCACTGGGCCCATCTTGCCAATGCTGCCACCGATGCTTGGTCCCATGCTGGGGCCAGTGCTTGCCCCACAGCCAGGAGCCCCCGGCTCCAGGCCTACCGCAACCAGGAGGCTCTCATCATCTGAGGAAGGATGCCCTTGCTTAATTAATTGGAGGTGTGCAGGTTTCCAGTACTTCCCCATCCCAACCACCCCGACCTCTGCACTCTGAAAATCTAATCGTATAACCAAGGAGTTGAAAACCAGTGACACATTGTGACCGCATAACGTTCCAGGTCCAGCTGCCCCCATGGACAATTGAAAATTCAGCCTAACAAATCGGCTAAATTTTCTAGTTAAGACTTAAGTAACATGATGATGTTAAGCAAAGTCATGGGACTATAAGTTGTCTGTTTTGGTTTTCATTTGATGTACGTATGGTTATGGTTGTTTCACAGAAAAGCACTTGTATTCTTCCAGAGAAATCCTTGCAAAAAATACCCGTGGGTTCAGATGTTTTATATTAGCGTGATGTATCTCTTCAAACGAGGATGGATGAGCATCTGACTATACTTAACAACTCCACACAACCGTACACAAACTGCAGCCAAGAATTGTTCTTGAAACACAAGCAATCTCAATCAACCGTATTAAGGCATCCAAAAAAGCTAGAAATCCTGTCCTGGTATGTTTTTCTTCTCTCCTTTGGAGATCTACTGACATTTACTCAGGAACTTCCCCCACAGTGGGAAGTTCAACAGAATGAGGAGGTGTTCAGTGTAAATTCCATCACACAATGACATTTTGTGTTTGTGCTCTGATGTGCTTAACGTGCTGTCTCAAACTTCGTACTTCAACACTAATAGACAAAAATGGTTTATAGACTGACTTACTCGTGTAAATGCTATTAGGTATACATACAGTTTCACTGACAATATTCCTGAAATTTTCTGGATAGATGATTGTTCTTCCTCTGGTTTTAATACCAATTCTGTTACACTCTTAAATATAGCCATTCCTTTTTGTCAACTGTAATTGTCTTTTTTAACTAATCTCTTGAATCCACACCACTCCTTATAGCTGATTATGAGTCAGACAAGGTGAAATCCAGGATTGTGAATTGGAAAGCCCAACTCAGTTCCACACTTCCATGACCAGTGCAGCAGCTCTCTTTGCTGCCCTTCTTTATTGGGTGTCCTCCAAATTGCTCCTTGCGGAGGCCAGGGTTGTTGGTCACTTTTGAAAAGACATTCTGTGCTTGCAAAATTAGGACCGCTGTTGTACAGATAACTTTCCCATCATGAATGACTAAGACACTATTCCTACCATGAACAACCCCCAACCACATCTGTATGAATACTGAGGTCAATGTTTCTTAAACCACCAAAATTTTCTTCCTATCTCCTTTATTGAAACATTTCTGAACAATTTAAACTGCCATTACTGAATGGGGGCATGCATGGTGGTGTATTTGGAGGGAGGGTACCTTGTTGCTGCTGATATTCCCTGCAATGTTGGCAAATATTTCTATATTCCTTCTCATCGAATAAAGTGGAAGTTGCCATCCTTTCCACTTTGAATTTCCAGTCCTTAATCATTTGCAATATCTATTGCATATTTATAGTACTAATTCACAGAATGGCTAAAGTGAGAAGGAGACCATTTGGACCATTATGACTATACTAGTCTCCAATAAATAATGCCATTCCCATCCCACACCACCCCCATTTCCCTGCATGATTTTCTCTATCAAATAACAGTCTAATTCCCTTCTTGACACAATTGACCTGGCCTCAACCACAGAGCCAGGCAGTCCATTCCAGATCCTAACCACTCATTGCATGAAAATATTTTTCTTCATGTTGTTTTATTTTTCTTCCTTTGCCAATTACTCTAAATCTGTGCCACCTTGTTCTCAATTCCTCCATAAGTGGGGATAGGTTCTCCCTATCTACTCCGTCCAGACTGCTCAAGTTTTGAGTACCTCTATCAAATCTTCTGTTAGCCTTTTCTCAAAAAAAAAGAAGCTCCAACTACTCCAATATCTCTTCAAAACAGAATTTTCTCATCCCTGGAACCAACTTGTCAATACCCTTTTGAAATTGTGTACTCCTCACAGTACACAAAGCTTCCGAGTTTCATATTATATACAAATTTTGAAGTCGTTTATTGTATACTAAGGTCTCAGTCATTAATATACATCAGGAAGAACAAATTCCCAACCTCAACCCCGAGGGAGATCTACTAACAATCTTCTTCCAAACAAAGCATCCGTTCAGCATCACTCTGTTTCCGGGCTCTCAGTCAATTTCATTGTAGCTCTCATTATTTCATGAACCCGCTCACAAGTCACTATATTAAACAACGTTTACAAGTCTATGTTTATCACATCAACAGCATTTCCCTCATCCAACTTCCTTGTTATCTTGTCAAAAAACTTCAGCAAGTTAGTTAAACGTGATTTTTTTTCTTAATGAATCCATGGTGACTTTCCTTACTTTGTTCACATTGGTCTGCGTAACTGTTTTGTTCCCCAAATTATTGGTTGTAGAAGCTTCTCATCATTGAAGTTAAACTGACTGGCCTGGAGTTGCTGGGCTGACATTTGCGCCCTTTTTTGATCAAGGTTGTAAGATTAGCAACTTTGCAGTCTTTTTCCACCATCCCTGAGTCTAAGGAAGACTGAAAAATTATGAGCAATGCCTGTGCAATTTTTGCTGTCATTTCCCTCCGTATCCTTGGATGTATCTTACCTGAATCTATTGCTTTATCAACTTTAAACATAAGGTTACCCAAAACCTAACTCTAAATCTAATACTATGCTATCTAACCCTATGTAATCAATTATTTTAAGTTTATTATTCTTTGAATAAATGTGAAATTTTGTTCGGTGGGTCATACCTTGGGTGTTTCCTCACTGAGCTCAGATTCATTCATATTGAACTCAATGATATATCCTAATTTATGTAAAATGTTACCTTCTACTCCTGACATGGTATCTCCACTGTTTGAAAATGAGCAATATTGAAATAACACTCAAAGACCAAATTAAATATTAACATATTGACTGAGCTAGAATGATACAATGAGCCTGCTACAATGTACCCATTAGTCAAAATATATAATAAAAAAATCATTCATACCATAACTGGGCAAGCAATTAATCTTCCCGCGGTCAAGTGGCTTGGACAGCTAGTATTTATGCAACAGATCACTTTTTGCAGTGACGTTTCTATTTCTTTCCCCCCCACAGTAGATATGATGTTTAATTTAGAAAAGTCTATTTAATTGAGAAAACCTATTAAAGTCTACCCTAAGTTACAGTTGTCCAATGAAGCGTTTAAATCTTTGCTCGAGCTTATGATATTGGAGACCAGTAGATAACGTCCATGTTTTCAAACTTCTTTCAATCATTTTTATCCCTGTCTCATGCACATATTTTCAAGATCTACATTGGGAGCAGCAACAATCTTTGCTGGTGACATATACATTTTGTGACCATGGGACAATTAAACAATTCAAGTTTCTGAAGTTATTTACATTAATATTAAAATCTGTGGTTTGCAGTATTTAAGACAAGATTTTAAAGGGGATAGGTTGGTCAAGTTCCTGGGGGCAGGGGGTGGGACGGCGCGGTGTACAGTAGTTGATGGGGTTAATGGTAGTTAGGTAGATAACACAGACAGTATGCCAGGGCAGGGTGAATCGGGAGGTATTTGGTTTGGGTGGGGAGTCACGACATAGACTTGTCATTTCATGTTCAATAGTTGTGAGTTTGTAGTAGAATCAGGTGGTTGGGTTGGGTTGGGTCAGGGTAAGTTGTGTCAGGTAGGGGACTAGTCAGATTGTGCCAAGGTGTGGTTAGGGGTGGCAAGGTGAATGTTGGGGCATCAGGGTGTATAGTTACTCAGGTTTCCCCTGCGTAACATGTCCCGCGTAACAATCCAAGTAAGTAAGTTGGAACTGTCCAAAGTTTTGGACTCTAACTCCAAATCTGAGACTTTTTCGGAGGGTACCAGTTTGGGCTGGGAAGAGGTTGCCCACGCACTTCCCATGGATTTTCTACATTTGTACTTCCAAAGGATCCCATGGCATGTCTTCTCTGAAAATCCAAAGAGCCAAAGATCTGACCTGTTGTGGTGAAGATCAGGCAAACTGTTTTCTGCTGATCTTCACAGTCCTGTCATGCCCTACGTTAGGGCCTAAAGAGTTGTGATGGACTGCAAAATGAGCTCTTAAGCAATTTGTTTCAACACAGAAGCTCAACTCCAGTTTGGTTTGGGAATTGACTATTACAGGTCAAACTTCATTCCGGTTGAGAGAAAGTATTACCTAAAGCAAAGTGTAAACGTTTTCAGTCCAAGTAAAATCTCTCTAAAGTTCCTGAACTCTTACATGTCTTGGTTAATATGAAACAGATTCCTCCCAACATCATTGCAAACTAGCTACCTGAATGAATTTACGTGCTTTTGACACCTCAGAATGATAACGATTTAGCTTTGTTATAACTCACCATTACTTGTGGCCCATCATTATTTTTTACACTATCTTATTTCTATTTCTGTATATGTTAGAGTGTGATTAATGGGGAGAAATGTTCCATATCTTGCAGTCAGGATGATATTCTTCATTCTTTCAAAGAAGATCTACTTGCACACACAAAATACCCTAATGTTGGCCTGATTTTCATTTCTGTTTCTACTCTAGTGTGCCTTGCAGCTATATTATTTCATGAGAATTGTTTCAATGATCTTGCTATTTCTCCTTTTAATTCTGCTAACCAAAAATCTGAAATTGAATATTCATTTGCTGCCTATATGTACTTGCGTAATGATCGTTCAAGCAATTTAAAATTTGAGCATCACTTTCAGATATTTTTGAAAAGATTTAAGAGCTGTTACATGACTCCGTTTTTTTAAGCATTGGGGTGGGAACGGTTGCTTGAGCAACTATGGTAGAAAATTCCTCAAGGAATGCTAATTCCTAGATGCTTTTTATACTTAGGATGATGAAATTCACTTTTGTTGAACAATTTAACATGCAGAAGATGTTGAGGTTAAATAAGTGCACTGATTCTGAGATTTTCTCTTTAAGCTGAGTAGGTTTATTCTTTCTAAAAGATAATGGAAAACATCCTAAATGACTTGCTGTTTATTTGCAAATTAAGATATTAATAATATTGTAAGTTCAGTCATGATCATTTTCAATTAGCTAAATGCTTACTTTTGAATCTGTAGTGTTATAATTGTGCTCTTTTACTGAGTTGCATTTTTCTTTTATCTTTATGCCTACATTTCTGCCCAGCAGCGTCAGCGATGGTTGGTATATTGTATTTTGAATTATTACTAATGGACATGCATACCGAATGCACTTTTTACCATGATTAATTCCATTATATTGTTTGTAATGTTTCTGAAAAGAATAAAGAATCAACATTCAAGTCCCTGACATAGATTGGCATGCCTAAGACCTTTCAGCCTGTTTCATTTCACCTTGCTAAAAGCACAACCTATTTACAGATTTAGCCAATTTCAAAATGATTCCAGTATCCTAGGAAACTATTGCACCTCTTAATGCTCTTCTCTATGAAGAACTGTTTCATTTTCACATAATCCCTACAGTGTGGATACAGGCCATTCAGCCCAACAAGAGCACTGACCCATCCCCATACCCTTTCCCTGTAACCCTACCCTTCCCAAGGCTAACACACCTAAACCTAGACAAGCCTGAATACAATGGGTAATTTAGCATGGCCAATCCGTCTAACTTACTTATGTTTAGACTGTGTGAAGAAACTGGAGTGAAAACTCACACGGACACGGGGAGAATGGGTAACCTCCACACAGATAGTCGCCTGAGGCTGGAATTGAACCCAGGTCCCTGGTGCTGTGAGGCAGTAATGCTAATCACTGAGTCACCAGGCTCCCCTTCATTTAGTCTACTTCATTTATTTTGACAGGCAGTCCACAGTTCTTAGCAGTTTCAATATTTTGATAATCCTGTTTGCAGCTTCTGCATTATAATCCTGCATTATTATATGCAGGGTAGAAACCCTGCATCTTTCCTTCAGCCCTCATCTGCACAGATACAGTCTTCCACGTGCCAAATTGTTCCTTCTCGTGAACATGTAAGAAAAGGGTGTTGGATTTTTCTTCTTATTGATGCGATATTGCTTTTTGAAAACTATATTTGGAAACAATTTTGATTAATGGTTAAATTGTTCCGAGGAAATATATATGTTGTTGCACGACTATACGTTATTGCTGAAATAATTACCTTCCCTTCCTGTTTCTTCAGGGCCTCCTCATGCTACACACCATTCCATAGTCAATGTAATGTACTGTCAATGTTGCTGTAGAAATAGCAGCCAAGAATTCTACAAGTCTAAGCTGAATCTTGTTCCTGTTATTTTTCCATTGCTGATCAAGTTATAACTTAACCGTGGTGCAAAAACCATCAAAGCTCAAAACACATGCAAAAATAGCTGTCTGTTATATCTAACTTTTGAAGATCAAGTACTGAGAAGGAGCCAGTTCCATAAACATTTGACACTTTGTTTTTAATATTTTATTTTATCAAGGACAAATCAGTGAGACCAGATTAACACTGGACAGCTAGTCACAGAAAGAATGCAACAGGGAAAACCAGTAGGGCACAAATGGAGAGCTGGGTAACACAGTAATGTTGAGGAGCTCGACATCCTACATCCGTTTCACCATTACCAACCTTGGTCAAGGTGGGGTAGCATGGACCTATGAACTCATTCACATCCCTGATCAATCTAAGGAACACCATTACAGACTTGTAGAAATCCGCTTCTGGAAAGGGTTTTGTCTTCCTAGAGGGCGCTGTTGTTCAGTAGCTGTCTGCCTCAAACCAATGAGGGGCCAGAAAAGTTTTAAAGCGTTAAGGGCAATGCATCTTTCGAAATTGAAGCCGCTGGTGGCATGCACAAGCTGAGCAGAGGGTTGAGAATTTATCAGGCTCGAGGAGAGTGGCCCAGGGCAGAAAGGAGAAGGAGACTCTACCCTGAGCACTGAATTTCCAGACAGAGATGAAGCTACCTAGACATGACTTGGAACCAATGGTGAAGGAGATTGCAATTCTCTGGCCATGGGTGTGCGTGCCATTCTCAGGGAGACTGCAGCAGCATCTCACAGGCAACTACACACCAGCGCATCACTCGGGTATCTGAATGAGTTCCCCAACTTCATCTGACTCAACTCCATTACCAACCCCACTAACTTTAACTGGACAGGGATGTTGGTTCCATACCAATTAAATAGTTATCACCCCATCTCTGCCCCCAAGGCAAAATAAAATCATGAATTTCAGTCAGTTCCCCACTGGAGATGGGCTTTGGACACAGAAATAATCGTGGCTCCTGTTTTCTACTCTATGGTGAAAATCTGGTTTATCGATATTTACTGTGATGATGGAAGGTGTTACGTATTGTCATTTTGAAGGTGCCTAGAACACACCTGATAGGTTCTTGCTCCCAGCAAATAATAGATCACTCACATCTGTACATATCATTACATAGCCACGTGACAAATGTTAGAGATGCCCTCAGTAGCTCATTGAAAACATTCAGGGATAAGCACATTTTAAAAAGATTACCACCTTCGTTGCTCAGGTACAACATGCATTCTCCACAGATGAGATAGAGGTCCCCTTGCATCACATAACACAACTTGAAAAGACACCAGTTAATGTCCTTCTGCCAACGTACAATGGGGTTCCATTCAGTTATTAGACCATCTTCGTGCCACAAATGTATGTAAATACATTATTTTCCTTTATTCATTAGTGGGATGAGGGCATCACTGGCTAGGCAGTATTTATTGCCCAGAGGGCAGTTAAGAGTAAACCACATTGCTGTAGCTCTGGAGTCACATGTAGGTCAGACCAGGTAAGGATAGTGGTTTCCTTCTCTAAAGGGCATTAGTAGCCAGATGGGGTTTTCCTCCAACATTCGGCAACTGATTTACAGTTATTATTGGATTCTTAATTCCACCATCTGCCGTGGTGGGATTTGAACCCAGGTCCACAGAATATTATCTGGGTCTCTGGATTAACAGTCCAGTGATAGAGCACTAGGCCATCGCCTGTCTTATGTAAGAAAAGTGTTGGGTTTTTTTTGTAACTGCAGGGAATGCCAAATTCCAGCGTTTTGTTTGTTCTTCATGTGCAAAGACTGTACAAAACCACTTCAGTAACAATGTATGTACATAAATATTCTTCAATGAATAAAGTGTAATTTGGCAACAAAATGATTTTTCTCAGCACTTCACTAAGGAATTGCTTTATCAACCTAAAAGAGCTATGCTCCCAAGTGTACAAATTTCTGATATCAAGTCTCACACAAAAATAAATTAAATAATCACAAAAAATATTTTTCTAAAAGATGTGCTAAACAGGTATTGAAGACAAATTGGTTCCTCCTGTTTTGCTGATCTTCTGTTAACCTAAAAAATCTGCTCAATTAGCACCAGAAGAAACCAAGCAGCTATATCCAACAATACTTAACCACGAATTATCCTTTCAACTTCTTTCAATAACTGGTCCACTGATTTTAGCGGGTAAGCCATGCCCAGATCTAAACTACACAGGAGAGTAAACAGTGTTATTAATGATGCTGCTTGGCCTGCTGTGTTCATCCAGCCCTGCACCTTGTTGTCTCGGATTCTCCAGCATCTGCAGTTCCTACTATCTCTGATTCAGTGTTATTAATTTGTTATGTGTGCTATCTCATAGTATTCTGTGCCTGGCTTCCATTCCAAGATGTTAAAATCCCTGATAAGGTATCATTAGTTTTACACCATCTATCATTAACAGGCTTTTAGATGAATTCCCTAGGCTCCTACACACAAATGATTGATGTTATAGTTACTTTGTTATAACTTTTTTTTTGCCCTTTTGAAGAGCTCTATTCAAAGCTTGAGAAGAGTTCTGGCAGATTACAAAACAAAATCAAAACTTCCAATTAGGACACAAAATGACCTGGGTTCTTTTTGGAGTTTTACTGCTATCGTTTTAAATGTTGTGTGCCTGTTATTGAAAACAAGCATCTGCTATAATAACAAACCTGTTTTCTGTTTTCTAGGAGGGGTTCAAAATGGGACTAACTCTCGAAGGCACTGTGTTTTCTCTTGATCCTCTGGATAGCAGATGCTGACATTAAGGAACTTGAATATTTTCACATTTGAATCATTCAACATATAGTGCCAATGAAGTGCCAAAAAGAAGTTTTGTTTTTGTTTTCCACATTGTTTGATAATACCTCCCTTGTGTGAATTTTTAACTTGGTTCTGCTTGCATTCTCTTCTTGCATTTTCTTTAAGTCAGGTGAGAAAATAGCATGGAAAAGTTCGTCACAATTTATGTTAACATAAAATTTGCATTCTCCCTGACACTTTATGAAGCTATCTGTTTGTTCCTTCACTTCTAATACTTATCCAAGGAATAGAGCTCTTTTTAAAATTAGAATTAGCATTGCATTATAATTGTCCTAATTTTGAAAAGTATTTTTATTCAAAAAGTAAGTTCTATATATTTTTCATCCATCTATATATTTGTGTGAAAAGTTCGTGATACAGAGTGTAGCTGGAGACAATGAATATAATGGCTTGGATTTTCACTGGCTCTGCCTGACTTGGGGGTGCTTCAGAAATGGTGAGTGAAGTCCAATTCTGGCATTCCCTTTCCCATTATCATTTCCAAAAGCTTTTCCCAGTGGCGCAGGCCTGCTCTTACCAGTTCTATTGCAGGGTAGATAGTTCGACCCCCACACGACTACCCCCACAATACATCCAGCTTATTTCCAGCAGATGTCTTTCCCATGTCCTTGGAAGTGTATGTTTAAAGCTTAACTTATGAAAGGATAATGGGATACCAGAAGTTAGGTCCCACTGGATAGTTTTAACTACTCATCTGGCCTCCTACAGGCTAACAAAATTACAGTTTCATTTTACAGTAGCTTACAGAAAGATTAGTCAAGATGAGGAAAGGCCATTAGTACCATCCAACTCATTCTTCCATAGGTATCTCTGGTGTCACTATCACAGAATTTTTGCGCCCCTTGGCTTATCTAGAAGATCATTTCAGATACCAATTTCTGTGCATGAAAATGTGTATTCTAATAGCAGTCCTTTTGTTATTTGGAACGTATGCCTCCCTGTGGTTTACTTTCAAACTGCTTTTCTACTCCATGTAATATTACTTATGCCTATATAGGACCATTTCTTACTCAATTCAGTTGAAAATGAGCAAAAACGATGTCTTACTTATAACTCTTCCCTCAAATATAAGTGATCAGCTGTTTGGTGTTATCTCCACTGTTTCCTGGACTTGGATTTTCCTTTGTGCCTCAACTAAGAGTGAATGTAGTACTAAAAGTGTGGACTGAATAGAGGATTGAACACTTTTGGCATCATACCTTCAGATTTATCCTCCGCTGATCTGGCAGTATAGCCTAATCTTCCATTTGACACTCTACAATAAGGAGATTATGGTAACTATTAAGCGTAACAGGATTTACAACTCTCTTGCAACCTTTCCTCTTAAAATGTTCAATGTAATTGAACAGTTTGTCCCCTTCCTGTTCATTTGATGTGTAACACCTTTGAATTTCCTGTGTTGAATTTCTTGCCATTGTTATCAGTTCACAATTGTCGAAGTTCTTCCATAACGTAGCTTAACTATATCATTAGGTTACACTGATGCCCTCTCTATATTTAGTTGTATCTACAAGTTTGGTTAACCTGCATTAAGTTTATGAATCCAGGTTAATTAGATAAATCTTAAATAAGTCCCAGTAGCAATCCCAGAGGACTGTCGCTCAGTACAAGTCAACCAGTTATCCACCTCCTTGTTTTATGTGAGACATTTATTTTTCAAACATAAAAGCAAATTACATATTACTTTAAGAAATCATTTATCATTTATTGGTTTTTCAAATTAAAAGCTAGTGCAGATTATTTAAATATTAGCAATCATTTTAATTTTATCTCCAACTCTATTTGGAGAAGTTTATTATTCTACCAGGTTATTTAGATATGTTTGAAGTGCATCATCTGAAGTGTAATACTAATCTATTACTTGAACACTGCAAGATGATGTGTTAAATCAAGACAAGACAAATGAAGGGTAAATCATTTAAACCTGGCATTACTTTTTCAAAATCAACATATTTCGATAAATTATTATAAACAAATATCTGCATGCTTTACCGGTATTTCATATAACTGTCTTTCTTGTTTGTAATATGCAGAATCTAACAAGTCTTCCTACTTCTATCTGCACCTATATCAAATGACATTTTTTTTGCTTTAAGATTGGTCACAGTGTGATACTTTTTAGTGCTTGAAATATACTTATCAGTAATCTGAGTATATTGTGAGGGTGATATAGTGTACCACTGTTTATGTTATCAGTGATACTTTTTTTCAAAAATCAAACTGCATCTCAAGTAACTGGTCACAGATTTTAACAAAATAGAGATAATTTTACATGCACATAATTGTCTTCCTTTCAAACCATTTCCTGTTCTACTTTTTAAATTGTGATTGTCAGCATAGAAAGAGTGTTGGCAATATTTGTTTAACTTCACATATCTGTTGGAATGACTGCTAATGAATTAACAAAACTTTGATTTTTGTCAAATCGCTAGGGAATATGTATAATTTAGATTCACAACTATAAGTGTTGTACCAGTATCTGGTACTATTAAGTAAACATAACGAATGTGCTGAACCAAAAAAGTTACGATTGCTTCATAGATGCATACTATTATTGATTTGTTTGGAAATTGGAGGTAGACCATGTCTGTAACACCGGTATATCTTTGTAATGTCTATTAGTTGTAAAAGTCTCCTTCAATTACTGATAATAAATTTTTTTTTTAAAAAAATGAAGATTGATTTATTCACACTTTCTAATTTCTTTACATGATAACAGTTCTTATAAAGAGGAACTTTTGATAAATTGTTATTTTTTAATGCTGCAGAGTTTAGTTTGCTATGAAAGTGCAATTAAATGAATTTCAAACAAAGGATGCAGTTGACGGAATTTTAACCAGACAAAGAAAGTGCAAGAAAGTATTGCCAACAATATTGAAAACATGACTTGGCTAGACTAGGTTCAGCAGTAGAACACATACATTATATTAGATACAGAATACAGGATCAACATAGGATCTACGATTCGAATGTAAACATGTATAGCATATCCCTCGTTTCTAAGTAATAATTTTGTATTGAATTTCGCTGCTCAGGATTTCTTAACTTCTGGGTGGGTATGGCTCCATGGATGTTAACATCCATTTGGTACACTTCTGAAATTAACTTCCTTCAATGCAATCCACAGCCAAGCTGAATGATGTTATTACCCAACATTCATGCACATCAACACTTAGCAAGCGAAAGTGATTGGGTAGGATTCAGGTGTGGGAAACTACGCTGTGTTTTCCTTCCTCGCTAGGCATCTTGAAACCAACTGCAGGGTTCTGATCATCATCCAGGTGAGACTGGCCAACAGCAGAGAGAAAGGAATACATCTAGGCTCTGGAATGAGTACAAAATGTGATGCCAAGTAACGTGTAATTTTGCATAATGAAGCTAAGTTTAAATCACACAAAATTGCTTTAACCAAGAAACAGATGTCATGGCTTAGTTTTCACTCAGTCTACTGCTGGTAGTGTTAGAAATGCAAGCCTGAAATTTCCCCAAGTTTCATGCCATAATTGTTTTTAGCTACTTATATCTCTTCTCATGGAACTTACCAGTTTCCAACTATTGGAGCAATGATGCATAACTTGTGACAGTTGAATAGAATTAAGAACATAAGCATGAGGAAATTATATTCGAGTGTCAATATGTAAAATATTTTCCAGTGTGAGAGAACCTGTTCTCTGCATTGGGGTCGAATATAGCCATTTTTTCTTCAAAATTGACGCTCAAGAATTCTGGCTTCTGATCATACTCAGTGGAGAAACAACTAATCTACCTCGTGCCTCGTTGAAATTTTGAAAAGTTGTTGAAACAAGATTAATTTTTTAAAACTCCGTTCCCTTGTAGATATCTTTCTCCCAGACTCAAATGAACTTATATTTTAAAATGAGTCAATTTAATCATGTTTTCTTGAATTAACTTTTTTTTTAACCATTGAATCAACCTATATTTAGCCCATCTTAGCAAAAAGCTTTACCTGAATATATACAGCAGACAAGAGGACTTTGTTTTCAGAGGTGATAACTTCTCATTGTTTGCATTCATCGTACCTACTTCACTGACTCAGGTATTAGGTCTGAGGATAGCTTAGAGAAAATAACTGGATATTCCAAGTCTGTGAAATAAAAATTGTTTTCACTGTCTTGATACAGTATGAATGAAAGTACTGAAAACTTTTGGAGTAGAGCAGCTTTAAAGATTTAACTTGTATCTTCATTTATTGCTGATTATTGCTGAGGTATAATGCAAGTAAATTATACAGAACAAGCAAAAAAAAATCACATCACTTATAATATTCACCATGTTCATTAAGCAAGAGGTTTTTTCCCTAGATTTTGACTCTTGTACGGCAGATTTTCAATATCATTTCATTTCAGCTTGCTCACAGTTTATAGATTCTGGCACATATATGCTTTGGGTTGTGTATCAAGTTATTTTACTTTTGAGAGTATTTATTTCTTTGTCAGTTACCAGATTAAATAAGGAGCGTAGAATAGTGTTCGCATCAATTTGAAATGTATTAAGATGAGACATTACATAAAAATGTTGCAAAGAATTTTGTTGCGCTGATTTTGGTACAAATATAGCCTGAGTAAATGTAATCTAGAGCACAAGGACTTAGTATAATTTTAAAGTCCAGCAGTATTATGTTTCTGGCTACAAAATGAATTTTGAAAAAGAGCCGCAATTAACTGTTGGAATGTTAAAGCAAAGTGTACTCAGATGCTTTGTTTTTCTTTAGAAAACCAAAGATGGTACAATGCAGTAAAAAGTGATTAAAAAGATTGCTGATTAAGCACTGAGACTACTACCAACTAGAACCAAAACCAATAAACAATTTATTGACATGTCCCCACAATTGAAAAACATCTTTCACACTCTGTTTCGGAAGGTCAGTCAGCTCATCAACTAAGCAAGATGATAAAACTAAGAATTTCAGATGCTGGAAATCTGAAACAAAAACAGAAATTGCTGGAGAAACTCAGCAGGCAACTTCTGTGGAGAGAGAAAAAGAGTCAGTAAGGTAGTCCAGTATAGACTGTTCCTCAGGTTGTGAATATGGAGATAAACAGATGTACTCACGTCGAGGCAAAGCCTGTTTTGGAAGCTTGATTTTAGAAGTTTAGATAGAAAGTATATTGTTTATGTAGAATGTCATTGACTACTAATTTGAGGAAACCTACTGGTACAGATGTTCCAGTCATTGCAACACTATAGACTAAAGTTGCAAGTTGCTGGATCATGCAAATATTGTAACACATCTAACTCTGCTGAAACTTCCACTGGTTGTATAATTGTCTGTTGGAAATCTCCAGTAAAGTTTTGGAGTGCTCCATCTTGCTTACCTAAATATTAGCCAGGATATGTAGAGGGACTAAAACCTTGTTCTAACTACCCCGGTAATTATAAAACTGACTCCTGTACTTCGCCCTCCGCTTCTTACATGTACTAGTATCAACAACCAATCTTTCCCCATCCGCAACCTGAAACTCCCTTCCACCTCAGACCTGACCACTCAGATCTGAGACTAACTATTCCCGAGCATCCTCAGCAACAACACATTAGACCTCCTCACCAATTCCAATTTCCTCCATCACAAAGGGATTCTGACCTAGACCAGAACATTTGAGCCCAATCATTCTTTTGTTTTACTAGACGAGGATAAATTGAATTGATTGGGCTAAGTGAGGGGTGGGGGAGGGGATTTTAATTTTGGGTGCTCTTCTACATCCAATCAATAATGTCTTTCTGACCAAAATATTGTTAGGCATATTAATGTGCAGCCAATTTGATGTTGCCCATTTTAGACCATTTACCCATCTTTACTGTGTTCCCCTTTAAACTTCCACTTAACAAAGGTAAAAGGGGCTGTATTTTACATTTGCCTGCTAGGCATTCACTGACAACATAGCCTGGGGTTTGGGTGCTGGGGTGGGGGGTTGGTGTGTGCGAGAGAGTGGGGTGTGGTCATCATTGCCCTGTAAATCCAGTCCATTCTTTGGCTCTGTCCTTTGCCTCTCTTTCTCATTTAGACATATTTGATTAGGTCTCTTGTCAAGTTACGCTTTTTTGTCTTTTTCTCTTGTCAGTTCATGCCTGTGTTGATTTTTGATTTTCCTTCATATACTGTCAGAACACGTAGATGCTTTGTTAAGATTTTCCTTCAAAGCTTGTTCATGTCTGTCTCTGTCTTATAGTTAATCATTTGCTTTTGTATAAATGAATCTGCCAGTTTGCCTCTGTGGATCAAAAGGCTACAACTTACAGTGACAAGATAATGCTAAATTGCAACAGCTTGTGACAGTATTGATCAAGAAGGCAACACACCCGCTGCCCATTTTCTGTTGTGTAGTGTGTGGCACAATCATGTTTATAAATAGGAAAAATTCAAATCTGGTATGCAGCAGCTGTGAGCTGACCTGGACCATCAGCAACAGAACTGCATGGAGTTGTAATCTGTAATGTCCTGAAATACCCCTCACTATACCATTACCGTACTATAAAGCCAGGTAGTCAGTGGTTTGTGAGGAGCATAGGAGTGGGTGCCAGGAGCAGCATCAGGTCAACCAAATTTAGAATCACCAAACTGGTGAAGGTACCACACTGGGCTTACTGAGCAGCAGAAATAGCATATGCAAGACAAAGCTACGTGATCCAGCAGATCAGATCAGATAAGGTACCACCATGTTCAGATGTCACTGGTAATAGGCAATTTTAAAAAAAACTAATGATAGGAGAAGGGCCCATAAATTCTCCATCCTCAATGATGGTGGAGACATGTAATGAGTAAAGACATGCTCCAGAATGAGTTGCATCTCTAGTCAAGCATCTCCAAAAGAGCAACAACACTGACAGCTACCAATCAAATAAAAAATTGCCTAGATATGAACCATTCTCATAAATCAGGACAAATTATTTGAGCAATACTAAAGCATGAACAGAAGACTGGATACCAGATATGAAGTGAAAGTGACTGCCCTTGACATCAAGGCAGCGTTTGACCAAACTTGCCACCATCGAGGTAGTGTAAAACTGAAGCGAACAGAAATCAGCAGAAACCTCTCCACTGTCTGGAGTTATGACAAACTCAAACACAAAGCAAGATATAAAATATAGAAGCTAACATTTGACTCTTCCAGTCAGCTCCACCATTCAATATGATCTTCGTCCATCTGGTATTTTGATACCATATTCCTGTTTTTGTGATTGAATGCTTTCAGTGCAGAAAGAGGCCATTTGGCCCATCAAATTTGCATCAATCCTCCGAATAGCATCCCACCCAAAACCAACCTCATCCCTGTAACCCTGCGTGTGGTTTTTGCCATACTAAACTACCTAGCCCACACATTTGTGGACATTACAGAGCAATTTTCATTTAACCAATCCACCTCAACCTGCATATTTTTTGGATTGCGAGAGGAAACCAGAGCACCCAAAGGAAACCCACGCAGACAATGGGAGAACACACCATCTCTATACTGACAGTTGACCAAGGCATGTCAGAACACCACCATCTGTAAGTTGCAAATGATTTGCCAGCCTTGCTTGGAAATATATTGCTATTCCATCAGCACTGCTGGGTCAAAATCCTGAAAATCCTTATCTAACAGCACTGGGTGTAACTATGTCAATGAAGCCATTCAAGATGTTGGCTTATCACTACCATCATAAGGGCAAATAAGAACACACTATAGTTGCTGACATTGCCAATGGTGTTCACTTCCCATGAATAAATTAAAGCATAAAATTTAGTTTTAGGAGTTTATTACAAGACAGAGGTTGTCAGCCCTCAATGTATGTCCAGCAGTTACAATGTGTTAATTGAATACTCAGTGCATCCCCAGATGGATGCAACAGCAACAAATGCAACAGTTTCACATAAAAACCTCATCCATTTACATCTCATGGACCACAATGTGGATCAGTGCACACTTGACGTGATGTTTTCTTTTATCACATGGATGCATCTTGATTAAATTACAACATCAGATAAAACTTGCCCTACACTATCTTATTTTAATACCTCAAGATAAAATGTTTTGTAAAGAGAAATGCTCCCCAAGATTTTGCGAGCTATCTAACTCCACATTCAGACAGAGCTATAGTCCATGTCACAGACCTACTGTACCATGGGTTGAGAATGCTCAGTGATTCTAAACCTTACATTGACAACGTGGAGGTGCTGGTGTTGGATAGGGGTGGACAAAGTCAGAAGTCATATGACACCACAGACTTAAACCTGTTGAACTGTCACCTGGTATTGTGTGACTTCTGACTAACGTTCATGGCACCATCTGCTTAAAGATGAGGAACAGGGGAACAAAATGTTAACAAAATATCATAGCACAGGCAATGGATCCAAAGATCTGTCAGCTTTTGTTTCTCACAGCTTATTAGCCTATTGTTTGCATTCTGATTGAGAAAAGAAAAACCTTTGTATGGTACAAAAACAGAAGTTGCTGGAAAAGTTCAGCAGGTCCGGCAGCATCTGTGAAGAAAGAAATCAGGTTAACGTGGCCCTTCTGCAGAACATTGTACGGGATAACAGTTTCCTCTTCACTGAAAGACCATCACTATGGAACATTTCACATATGTGTTCCAAATGTAATAACACATTCTTGAATATCTAGTTTCCCGAAATGAAATTAACTTGTGCTCCTGATTTCCAGATGGGAACTGTGGGGGCTATTGTTTATTTATATCTTGCTTTTAGCTCTTTTGGCACGTATTAACCTGTAGCCATCTGCTGTATTTACCAACAATTAAATATTCACTAAGTTTGTTTAGTATTACTAAAATTCATAAGCACAACAATCTTGATTACTACATGGATGTATTTTGTTTAAAGTTTGTTAAAGATAAAATAATGGGAAATTTGGTAATTCACTCATGCTTGATACATGTTACACACATGACAAGTGGTGTTATGGTAGTGGAAGGTATTGAACAGTCTAGCATCAAGCACATGATAAAACCTCCCCACAGCGAGTTAAGGACAACATCTGATCTCAGTCCAAGGGTTTGGGGCGGTCATCAGCTGCATTTGTTTTGATGGCTGAACAAGCCAATTCTGGAAAGACAAAGTCAGCGTTACATACCTCACATGAAGTTGTCTCTTGCTGGTGGTGTGAGATGATCTCTGCTGATGCCTTGTTTGCAGGGCTGGCATTTGCTTTGGAGTTCTTGCCGAACATCATAAAGAGAGATCGGACATTTGGACATGCAACTTTGCGTGACTAATTCACAGAACATTCAACTTTCTTTTTGCTGTTTTAGAACAAAAAGGTGAGGTAAATGTTAAATTTTCCCATCTGCCTTAGCAGGATTTGAACCTGGGTCCTCAGAGAATTAGCTGAGTTTCCTGGATTAATAGCCTAGCAATAATACCACTAAAGCCACCACCTCCCCTTGTATGGCTAGCATTGTTATTCCTTATTGATTATATAATGTTAGTCTTTCAACAGGACTAAAACCCCAAGAATATCAAAAGACACTTCAGTATTTAAAGTGATGTCTTGAAAAGAACAACACGGATGTGTATTTTTAGATAATGCTTAAATATTGTTTGATCAACACTTCCTGCATTTTATTTAACTTTTCAGCAGCATAACTTATCCACACTTTCAGGTTACCCTAGCCCTTAAAATAATTTAAAATTGACACTAATCAAATTTCAAATATTTTAATAAAATTAGCCCATTGCGGCAAAAGAAAAAAAAAGGCCTTTATCCCGATCAGTCATTCCTAGTATCTGATATAAATCAGTATTTTCAGTCCAACCATCTGTTATGCTGAAAGTAATTATTTTTTAAACCAATTACTGGAACAGATAAAACTGGAAATCAATTACGGTAGGAAATGTTGTTCATCTGTCAGTAATTATATTATTAAGACACAGAGTAACAGGTCAATGAATTTTTAAATTTTACTGTGCTCAACCGCATTATAATTATTAGTAAATGGGCTACAGATGTATTTACAGTTTGTGAACTACAGTTATTCTTCAGACTGACATGGCTTTCTTTATTTTCTGATACATTATTGCATTTTGAGATTAGAAGAGCAGCAGTCTATGTAAAAGTGATTTAGGGTTTTCATAACGGTCCCTCTTTAATAATTCAAACTGAAAATCCTGGAGCAAGAACATTGGTTCTCAGATTAATATTTTACCACATTCATTTTAAGAACGTTACTATGTTGATACTACATGCAAATAATCCCTTATTTTTGTTTTTCATTTGAGCTATAAAGAATCGTTAATTCTAATAAGTTACTATTTGGCTAAAAAGACTTGAACAAATCATTGACAGGAAGCTGATCAAACAACAAAAATTAGCGCAGATTGGAAAACTTATACTACCACTACCTATGTTGACATAACATAATGCTATGTCTATGGATTCAAGCAATATTAACTGCTGAATAAAACACAATGCTAGTGCTAATATAATGTGGGAGCAATTTGGTCCAAACCAACCATTGGCACATAAATTGCGATGCCACTTTGATACGCCAAACAATTTCACCCCCATTGAAGTCAGTGGAGAGTAATATTTGCTGGGGTATAAACCAACATTCCATCTGATTCCTGTCAGTTCCTAAGATCTAGGTTAAATGTGTCGTCAGATGGATCTTCTCACTGTTTTGTGAGGTAGATTTGCTGTCATCTCTTTCCTTATAGTGTTGTACAGAGCCTGATTGGTTTAATGTGATAGAAGGAAACTATTTAGTAATCTCATGAGAATAGCTTTTGTTTAAATGAGATGTACTATTGCATGATAGCAACAATGTGCAAGTTACAGTAATAATATAGTAAACATTGTTACAGGGACTCTGAGAAGGACAAAATGAGATCTTATGCTGTCTTTCCCCCCAAACCCATGTGATATCATCATGATAGGCGGTGCACAGGGGATCCATCAGTATTAACCCTCTAGATCCTTACACCGTTACAACAAAAAGTATCTACACAATGTTTCACATAATTAATATAAAGTCCATACCATTATGCAGTGTTTATTTTCCATAATCCTTTCTATGCAAGTGAAACTGCATAGTGAGTGTTGTTTGGTGTATCTGGCTTGGTGAAGTAGTTTACCTACTCTAGACATTTGGAAATCGTTGCATGTGTATTTACCTATGTGTGTTCAGTGTTACCCAGTCCCATGGGAAGCCAGACCATTCTGAAGAATAATACAGTAAATTTAGCTTATCCTATGCTCTGTACTAATCAGAATTCTCCAGTAACCCCAGGATTTTGAGGTTTGGACTGCTGTTCCTTCTCCCTTTTCACAAAAAGGCATACTTTTAAATGAAAAGTTCATTCACGAATTATGCAGAAACTATTCCACCAAAGAATGCTATTATTTAACTCTATAACACAATTGCTTAAAGGTAACTCTTCTGGGTTCAAAGCTAGATGTTCCAACACAACCCAGCTCTCGAGGACATTGGCTTTTTCCTTGAGTAACTGAGAAGTTGGGGAAAGAAGAATGCTCTGTCTTGCAGGACTGCTTGTCTCCAATTTAGTCCCTAGATTATGCACTTCATATCAGAGTAGCTTTTATTAAAATTTATTCACAGGATGTGAACATCACTAACAAGGCCATAATAATTGACCTGAGGGAGGTTCCTTCTCTAAAAAACATCAGTAGACCTGTTGGCTTTTTCTAACAATTGGAAACTGTGTCACAGCCACATTAGACTTTTAATTCCAGATTTTAATTGAACTCAGATTCCACCATCTGCCATGGAGGGATTCTAACCCAGGTCCTCAGAACATTTTGGACCTTAGGTTAACAGTCTAGAAAAATGTGGATGCAGCAAGAATAGTTAACTGTCAATCTTAGTTCTCAGACCAGCTAGGTAGAGACTGAATGGTCAGGATGCTATCATGGGAATACAACAGAGATGAGCAGACTTCATGATAATTTTCCCATTGAAAAAGGTGCAATGTAAGTATAAATTCCTTTTGCCTACGTAAAAGTGTGCGTTAATATATGTAGCTTCTAGCACATGCAAATACGTCACATTGTGAGCCTAACTGATAATGTTAAATTAGTTTCTATTGCAATTCCTTGTGCAATCTGGGTTATTCCATAAATCTTGTCCTAGAGCAGAATTACATCTGATGTTGGACACAGTGCATAGACTGAAAGAGCAGGATCGGCATGCTGTCTACTGCAAACTGTCATTGGATTGTGTTCGAAACAATCTGCCAGTCGTTGGGACATGCAGATTACATGTTGACATCCAACTGACACTAAAATTCATTTATCTTGTTACTCACTTGGCTTGATAGCAGCATCCTACTGGTGAAGTAATCCACTTATATATGTACTGAAAGGTAGTAGTGAGAGACAGCTAGCTTGACCTGTTGTTCAAATATTTGCGACACCTTCCACTTTCAGAGTAGCCTAAGGAAGACTGAGCGCCATTCATGGCTAAAAGTGGTGGCCATTAAACCTTGCATGAGCTTGCACAACCTACAGTGAGTACTGATTTTTTCAGGGTAGCCAGTACCGCACAGCATTCTCAGAAAATTTAAGGAGAGGACCTTTGATAGTCACTCGACGTTACCATGTGACAAATTGAGATGTGGAAGGCATATCAATGCAGAGGACAAAATCCATCTTCACACTATCACCTTCACTATTCCAGTAAGTTTTTTTTATTCATGTGATTGGACGTCATTGGCTGGTCCAGCATTTATTGCCCATCCCCCTAATGCTGAGGACAGTTAAGAGTCAACCACATTGCTGTGGGTCTGGAATCCCATGTAGGCCAGACCAGGTAAGGATGACAGTTTCCTTCCCAAAAGGACACTAGTGTTTAAAGGTCTCAAGGATTTTCTGTGTGTTATGAATAAGTATGTATGTGAATGGGTGAGTGATTAAGTGTTAGTTGAGTGAGGTGAATACGTGAGTGAGTAGGTAAGGAAGTTTGGGGTATTTGGGTGGCCAGTAAAGTGTCAGTGGTTAGGATAGGATAATTTGAAGGGTTGGGGAATAGTTGGACAACTGAAGGGATCAATTGTGGATTTACTCAGCTGTTATACCAGGTTTTAAGCTGTTTAACATTTTCTGTGTGACTATCAAAGCAAATTGCATGGATCTGTCCCAAGTCTCTAACTCTGGTTTCGAGTAAGGGGCTTTCATACAAGTGGGTTGTCCATTAGAGGTTTAAACATCCCAGGAAATGTGGCCTCCCCTACATCGGTGAGACCAAGCGCAGACTCGGGGACAATTTTGTGGAGCATCTCCGCTCTGTACATGATAATTGAAAACACCTTCTGGTTGCCAACCATTTTAACTCCCACTCCCTTGATGACGTTCATCCTGGGCCTCCTCCAGTGCCACAATGACGCCACATGCAAACTGGAGGGGCAACACCTGAACACGAAATTCACCTGTTTTAAAATCTCCCCACCCCCAGCCTCATTCCTCTCATCTCTGCCTCTTTGACCTGATACAACCTATCCATCTTCTTCCCAACATATCTGCCACATCCTTCCCACTGACCAATCCCTACCAATCCCCCATCTGCATCCAACTATCACCATCCCACCTCCCCTCCCCCAGACCCACCTCTCCTCCCTCTCACCTCCTTGACCTGACACTACCCATCCATCTCCACTCCCACCAGCCTGTCCCACCCTCCCAACCAACCAAATCCCCCGACCCCTACCTGCATCTACCTATCACCATCCCACCTACCATCCCCCCAGTCCTACCCGACCTCCCTCTATTTATTTCCTGGCTCCCAACCCCTCCCCCATTTCTGAAGAAGGGTCCTGACACAAAATGTCAGCTTTCCTGCTCCTCTGATGTTGCCTGGCCTGCTGTGTTCCTCCAGCTCCACACTGTGTTATCTCTGACTCCAGCATTGGCAGTATCCTCCAGGAAATTCCCATATAGGTCTCTGTGTCAGGATTTCCGTACATTTCTGACTCTGCGTCTTACAACATAGATCACGTTGTCAATAATCTAAAGACCGTACGATACTCTATGACATATTGGAGTGCAGCTTCTGTGAATACAGTAAGCAGCCGTGGTGGCTCAAGTACTGATTAGAGTTTTTAAGAAGAGAAGATAACACACAGGATCACAGCTGGCAGCAAAGAGCAGAGAGTGGTAGGATTCTAGAGGCTGGCTTGGAGCTGCTGGCATCATTTGGAGATCAGCAGTTGCAGAACGAACAAAGGCAGGCTGATGGAGCAAGGTTACACATTACACTGACATTGGACAGGGTAGTGAGTAGGAGTTTCAGTTTTTGCATCCTCCTCTTGTGAAGGAGGCCAGCAGACAGCAGCGAGGAGCTACAAGAGGATGAGGAGGCACTACCCAAGACTTTCAGTGCTAAACTGACCAAGAGTCAACTTCTTATAGATGATGGTATGTCAGTACCATAGTATGCTGGCCTTATGCATGTAATTAGTCCCGGACATTTGTGCAAGACATGTGTATTTATATTTTACATCCAGGTCATTCACAATAATAGTCATTTCAGATGCTTCTTAAATGTTGTGAAAGTACCTTCCTCCACCACCATCTCAGTCAGCTTGTTCCATATTTCTACCACCCTCTTGGTGAGACAATTCTTTCTCATAACGACTCTAACCACATGCTCCTCAGCTTAAACTTACACTCTCTGGTCTTAGACATGTCTTCCATACGGAAGAAATTCAAATGATCTACTCTGGCTATGCCTCTCATAGCTTTGGTATACCTCATTCAGAACCCCCTCAGCCTGCTTTGCTTGAAGGAAAACAATCCAAGCCTACCCAGTCTCTCCTCATAACTGAAACTTTTTATCCCAGGCAACATCTTGGTGAATATTCTTTGTGTCCTCTCCAATGCACCTCTGATAGTGTGAGGACCAGAACTGAATTGATTGATTAATTTATTTATTGTCACGTATAACAAAATACAGTGAAAAGCTTTGTTTACGAGCAGTACAGTCAGACCACAGTATACAGATTACATTGCACAGTGCATGTGCTAGGCGAGATCAATGTTAGCAAAATCAGTGTTACTTGAGGCTAGAGAGTCCAGTCAACAGCCTGATAACGGCTGGGAAGAAGCTGTTCCTGAACCTGCTCGCATGTGTGTTCAGGTTTCTGTATCTTCTGCCTGACCGAAGAGGTTGTAGGAGATCATTGCCAGGGTGCAATGGGTCTTTGATGATGCTGGCAGCCTTTCTGCAGCAGTGAGCTGTGTAAATGGAGTCCGTGGATGGAAGGTTAGCTTCCGTGATGGCCTGGGCTGTACACACCACCTTCTGTAGTTTCTTATGGTCCTGGGCAGAGCAGTTGCCAAACCAGGCCGTTATGCACCCGGACAGTATGCTTTCAATTGTGAGGGTTTTTATGGACATGCCAAATTTCCTGAGCTGCCTGAGGAAGAAGAGACGTTGGTGTGCCTTCTTGACTGTCACATCTATGTAGGATGTCCAGGGCAGGTTGTCGGTTATCATCACTCAGAGGAACTTGATGCTCTTCACACTCTCAACCTCAGTTTTGTGGATGTAGATGGGGCCATGTTCTTCTCCTTTCTTTCTGAAATCAATGATCAGTTCTTTAGTTTTGCCGACATTGAGAGACAGATTGTTCTCATTGCACCACATCACCAACCCCTCTATCTCCCTTCTGTATTTTGACTCATCGTTGTTAGATATGTGTCCCACTATGGCGATGTTGTCAGCAAACTTGTAGATGGCATTCATTTGGAATTTGGCAACACAGTCGTGGATGTACAGGGTGTACAGTAGGGGGCTAAGGATACATCCTTGGGGGGGCTCCAGTGTTGAGTGTTATTGTGGAGGAGGTGCAGTTACCTATCCTCACTGATTGCGGCCTGTGGGTCAGAAAGCTGAGGATCCAGTTGCAGAGGGCAGAGCTGAGACCAAGGTCACAGAGTTTTGAGATCAGTCTGGAGGGGATAATGGTGTTGAAGGCTGAGCTGTAGTCAATGAACAGGAATCTGACGTAAGTGTCCTTGTTGCCCAAATGTTCCAGGGATGAGTGCAGGGCTAGGGATATGGCATCCTCTGTGGACCTGTTACATCAGTAGGCAAATTATATGGGATTGAGGCAGGTTGGGAGACTGGAGTTGATGTGGGCCATGAACAGCTTCTCAAACACTTTATGATTATTGAGGTCAGAGCCACTGGGCAGTAATCATTAAGGCATGTTGCACTTGCTTTCTTAGGTACTGGGTTGATGGTAGTCTTCTTGAAGCAGGTGGAGACTTTGACTTGTAGGAGGGAGAGGTTGAATATCTCTGCCAGTTGGTCCACACAGGATTGGAGTGCTCGGCCGGGAACACCTTAGGTTGACTCCCAGGAAGACCAATCTGACATTTGAAGTGGTGACACAGCATTCCGTCAGTGGTCTAGCCAATGTTTTACAAAGATGTAACAAGACTCCCTTGATCCTATATTCCACATCCTGGCTAATAAAGGCAAGCATCCCATATGCCTGATTCACCATCTTGTTCACATGTGCTGTCACCTTCAGGGATCTTTGGATTTGTACGTCAAGGTCCCTTTGTCCCTCATTAAGCCCTGGGGACCTACCATTCATTACTAACTATAACTTCTGCATTCACATCCAGGTCATTAATGAAAAATATAAACAGTAAGGGTCCCAGCACCAAACCCTGTGGTACACTGCTGATCACAGGCTTCCAATTATAAAACCATCCCTCCAAAATCACCTTTCGCCTCCTATTTGTAAGCAAATTTTTGATCCAGTTTGCCAACTTGCCATGGATCCCATGAGCTGTTATGCTTTGGACCAGCCTTCCATGTAGAACCTTGTCAAAGATCTCATGGAAATCCATGTAAGCAACATTATCTTCACTTCCCTCATCAACATGTTTTAGTCAACTTTCCAAAAAATATTCAGCTAAATCAGTCAGACGGGATCTCCCTCAAACAAATCCGCGCTGACTATCCTTGACCAATCCCTATCTTTCCTATTGCTGATTAATCCTGTCCTTCAGAATTGTTTCCAATAACTTCCCTACCACTGGCATCAGACTCACTGGTCTGTAATTACCTGGCTTATCCTTGCTGCCCTTCTTGAGCAAAGGAACCATATTAGTTATCCTCCAGTCATCTGGCAGTTCACCTCTGGCCAGTGAGGTATTAGATATATTTTCTATGGATAGAGAATAGACGTCTTATAAAGCACAGTACTTTGATTCTGAATTAAATTGGAAAAAGAGAGATGAAAAATTGCAAGCAGCATGCCAGATCATGACTCAGATTTTCCTGCAAATTGGACAGGCAACAAAGAAATAAAAGTCTGGACTAAAATAAACTCTCATATAAGAGTTATATCAAACACGCTGATGAGTAAATTTCCAGAGGAAGGAATTTTGAACAAATCAGAAAATCTAACCAGCTGTTTGCTCTTCTGGCCTACTGTTGGATCACTTACCATTACTCACAGGGATAGCATTGGCACTGATAACTTTATTTCCTGCTTGTAACGGAAGAAGAGGGAAGGTCTTTAAGTAGAAAAAGTGCAGTGACTTGTGAGAGAGAAACTTGCTCAAGGTCAGTTCCAAATTGTGGCTGGGATTTTACTGGCCTTGAGGTGTTGGGCTGGGAGGTGGGAGAACTGATAACATACTAGGAAATTGCTTCAAGTTAACTCTCCAACACAATCACGCTACAAGGGAACTTTCACAGTAGTAGGCTCAGGGCTAGAAAGGCAGGCTGCAACACAGAGGTAGGCAGCCAATTTTGAAAAGTGTAATTAAGGGCCATTGTCTCAAGCCGCTGACATTTTGCTGGCAGTGGAGCAGTGCACAAATTGACTGTGAAGGCTTCAGAGCTTCATGGAGCTAGCCTCCTAGCAAGCTTCCCAGAGCCAAAGGCTTCAAAGCTCCTAAGGGAGGTGGACTGATGGCAGCATTTAAGAAAGCCTGTGCCCAATGCCTGAAGGTGAGGTCTGCTGCCACCATCTAGATTATTTTTTACATTGAGATTAGTTTCCCGAGAGTAACCGCTACCCCCCCACCACCCCCACCACCCACCACCCTATTTTTTTTTTCCAAACCTGTCTCAACATCCCCGGCACTGTCTGCTAATTGTGCTGCCAATGCTCCAGAGCTGTTGTTTTTCTGATTGGACCACCAGTATAACCTGCCCAACCACCCTCCATGGGTTAGCGAGCTGTTGATGTGGTATATATGGACTCCGAAAAGGCATTCGATACAATGGCAAACACCAGACCTGTGAGTAAAATAATTGTGGAGTGAAAGGGACAGAAGCAGCTTGGATACAAGATTGGCTGAGTGGCAGTAAACAGAGACTAATGTTTCATGGGCACTTTTCAAGTTGGAGGAAGGTTTGTAGTGGAATTTCCCCAAGACTCAGGATGGGATCCTTGCTTTTTCTAATATAGTGATCAAGATCTAGGTATGCAGGGAACAATTTCAAAGTTGTGGAAGACAGAAAATTTAGAATTGTAAACTGTGAGGAGTACAGTAAAGAACCTCAAAAAGACACTAAAATGTTGATGAAGTGGGCAGATAGGTTGCAAATAAATTTTAATGTAGAGAAGTGTGAGGGGTGAAGTTTGAGTTGTACTGTGGTGCAGAGAACACGGAGAGACAGCATAAGATAAATGGTCCTACTCTATAGGGTGTACAGGAGTACACAAACCTGGGTGTACATGTGCATAGATCATTAAATGTGGTAGAACAGGTGGAGACAGCTTTTAAAAAAAACACATATAACGTTCCAGGCTTCATTATTAGGGGCACAGAGGATAAGATCAGGGAGATTGTGCTGAACCTGTACAGGACACTGGTCAGAGGTCAGCTGGAGCATTGAGTACAGTTCTTGGTGCCCCGTTAAGAAGGTTATGAATGAATTGCGGAGTATGCAGGGATAAGACACCTCATTTTGGGGATAAATTGGAGAAGTGGAGAGGAGCAAGCTGAGGGAGGTTTGATTGAAGTTTTAAAAATCATGAGAAGTGTGGACAGAGTGGATAGGGAATAACGTCCTGTTTTAAAAAAACTCGAGAATCAAAGGGTAAAGTTTTAATGTTTTGCAAAAAAGCAATTGTGAGGTGAAAAAATACTCTTTCACATAACGAATTGTTCGTTTTTTATGAATGCACTGCTTGGAAGTATGTGAAGGCAGATTAAATGAGGCATTCAAGAGGTCATTAGATGATTCTGTAAATATAATCAACATGCAAGGACTGGGGAAAAAGCAAGTGTTTGGCTCTAAGTCAAAATGTTCAGAGAGCTGGTAAAGACATGATATGCTGAATGGTCTCCTTTTGTAGTGGAACAGTCCTATGATTGTATAATTCTGTGAAATGCCATGCTCTGTTTCACCATTGTAAATTGGATGTCATCCAAACATGCCTTTGTTGAAGCTGTCCTCTTGCAGCTTGCTTATCTCTCCAGTCAAGAAACAATCAGCCAATACAAGCTGATATTAATAGAACTAGACAGAACGTGAACAGTATAATGTTCTGTTTCTTGTTGAAAAGGTCATGCCACTAAACCTGCTAAGGAAGGTGAACTGAAATATAGCACATCCTGTCCACTGCCTTCAATTGTATACAAATCACGTCAGGTTTACATTGGGCCAAACATCTGGTGAGAGGTTAGGTAATGTCTAGAAGAATGGGATGTTAAAGAAGAATGTGAAGTTCAGTTTTCTATTACTTTGCTTACTGTATGGCTGCCCAGAATTAGAACGTTTTGCTCATTTGGAGCCCTCACTTTTGTTTCTGGACCTGAGTTAAGGAATGAATGCAGTAAAAAAGTTTGATGAGGATAGTTAAGTTCAAGCTGCAGTAAGTGGTGATCAGATATAGCCAGACTCTAAATGCTTCTCCAGATTTTGATTGCAGCAGCAGAGGAAACAGTGCACTTACCTGAGTTAGACTTTTATTATGCCAGGAACATAAGAGGCCTGTGTTGTGTTTCATCAATCCCAAAGACTCCAAAGTACACCATCAATGAGACTTTGAATTGACTTATTTTCCATTTGTGTAACTCTCTCCCAGATATTGTCATCAAATCAACTTGGAGTCTCCAAAGTTTCACGAGCAGATGAGCCTGATGCACTTTGTAGAAATAATGTGGACGGACTAACAATCCTTCTATAAGATATACTGAGGTCTTCCTGACTTTGAAGATACCATGTAAAATATAACAATTCACGAGACTTGTTTTTATCCCTTCCCCATTGATCTCTTTGATTTGTTAAAAAACACAAAAGTTAACTAAAATGAAACTTTAAAGCAGGAAGTTATGACGCTATAGAGGTGTCATCATCTAAAAAGAAATCACAAGTAATTTGACAGTAAAGAGGCAGCAATTTAAATATCTTTTCTCCCCCAGATTTGAAAGGACATGCTTTGTGTTTTGAACAATACCTGTTTTAACTCGTATTTTGAGCATTTGAAATTCCTGTTATCTCAAAATTTTGAAGTATGTGGGCATAATACAGGTTGGCACTCCCTAGTGATAAATCGTAGAATCTTACAGCACAGATGGGATGCAATTGAACCCATTACTTCTGGGCGAATTCTTTGGAAAAGCTGTTTTGATTAGTACTGCTCCCCGCCCCTTTCCCGATAGCTCCCTATTGTTTTCCTTTCCAAATCAATATCAGCTTTCCTTTTAAGAATTATTTTGAATCTATCTTAAGCATCCATTGAAGCAGTGTATTTCGGATCATGACTCAAATCAAAGCAAAATACTGCAGATGCTGAAAACTGCAATAAAAACAAAGTGCTAGAGAAAGTCAACAAGTCTGGCACCCTCTGTGGCGAGAGCAACAGAATTAATGTTTTGAGTCCAATATGACTCTTATTTGGAACAGTTCAGAAGAAGAGTCACACTGGACTCGAAATAACTGACCCAGTCTCTCTTCATACATCAGTCCTGTCATTCCAAGAATCAGTCTGATAAATCTTTGTTGCAATCCCCACATAGGGAGCCTGTGCATCCTTCCTGGGATAAGGAGTTCAAAACTGCACACAGTAATCCATGTGTGGTCTCACCAAGGCCCTGTACAACTGCAGTAAAACATCCGTGCTCCTGCATTCAAATCCGCTCACTATGAAGGCCAACATACCATTTACCTTCTTCACTGCCTGCTGCACCTGCAAGCTTACTTTCAGCGACTGGTGTGCAAGGATACCCAGATCTCATTGCACCTCCCCCATTCCCAATCTATTGCCATTCAAATAATAATTTGACTTCCCATTCTTGCTACCAAAGTGGATAACCTCAAATTTTCCCACTCTACACTTCATCTGCCATGTATTTTCCCACTCACTCAACTTGTCCAAACCACACTGAAGCATGTCTGCATCTTCCTCACAGCTCGCCTTCCATCCCAGCTTTGTGTTGTCTGTAAACTTGAAGATATTACATTTAATTCCCTCATCTAAAACATTAAGAAACATTGTGGATAGCTGATGACCTTGCACTCATCCTTGGGGTACCCCACTAGTCACTGCCTTCCACTTGGTAAAAGGCCCATTTATTCCTACTCATTGTTTCCTATCTGTCAACCAGTCCTCTACTGATGTCAGTACGTTACCCCAATCCCTGACATTTTAAATGTAAATGTTAATCTTTTTTGTAAGACCTTATGAAAAGCCTTCTGAAAGTCCAAGTAAAGCACATCCAGGGGCTCTTCCTCCTTAACTATAATAGTTAAATCCTTAAAAAATTCCAGTAGATTTGCCAAACATGATTTTGCATGGCCATATGGAGCATTGGACTGATGTCCAAGTGAATGTTTCTGCATACTTTTGCATCAACCAGTTTCTATTCCCATCTCAGTCCTGCTTCATGAAGTGGTAATCCTGACTCCAATTCCCACCTCTTCCAGATGAAAGTTCTTTTTAAGTGGGCTGACTTTCAGATGACTGAATGTGAAATTGTGAAATGCCCCAATTCAATGTCCCTGACTCTGAAAGAAAAATTCAGCTCATGGCTTAATGAGTAATCATATGTACTGATCACAACAATATTGTGATTCACCATAATGAATGCAAATATAACTCATGCTACAAAATTTTATGATGAGTTGTAAAGGTGGTAAAGCCATTTTAGTCACTTTTCCAACTTCAATTCATGGTTGATACATCTATGCAGCTGGTATAAAACTCAACAGTTGCTAATTATAATGAAAAACTGCAGGAAAAGGGTCTTCTAATTGGAGCAGACATGTTGCAGGTCCCAATCCCTCCAGCACCCTTATGAGCAGCAGGAACTCTGGGTACACTGCTTGACAGCCATGTTTCTTTCTAGGCCTGCTTCCATTTGGACAGAGTCAGAACAATGAAAATCTGACGTGTAGTCTTTAGTAACTATTTAGATCCCAAATCTACAAAATGTCTGACAACAAGATACAGAACTTTATTGGTCTCTAATTATGCATCTCATCCTTGATTATTCTTAATAGTATGACAGGTGCTCTTATGAATAACACACCCAAAAATGAGATACTTTCTATAAAACCACCAAATTCCAACCTGTTCACCATTGTCCCACTTTTTAGCGCTATTCTGCATCCATCTTGTCTCGCAATACATTGACAACTTTTAGTCCAGCAGACTGAAACTCCATATGCTGCAACTCAATCTTTACAGTCAGTCAAACTGTCCATTGCTAAATGATATCAAATTCCTCAAATTAACAATTTCATTATCTCTAGTTTTACAAAACTAAATTTAAAAGGAAAACAAAAAGCTCTGATCATAAGAGAATAAACCAGAACCAATTCCTATATTCCAATGCAGACAAACAGGAGGCTGGAAGAATACAGCAGGACAGGAAGCACGTGGAGGAAAGGAGAAGTCAATGTTTCGGGTATTACTCTTCTTCAGGACCATGTTCTCCTGTTTGGTTCAAGCCTTACTCTGAGACCCGAACACATACCTGACACAAAACTGTCCAGGATGACCTTTCAGTGCAGTAAAGAAAGATTATGAGACATTAAGCCAAGACCCTAATGACTCTCTCTACAGGATGCTAAAGACACTAGAGTATACGTTTTTAAAAAGACAGGGAAGCTCTGTCTTGTCCTGAACAATGTGTCTCCTTCAATCAACATATCTAAAACAGGTAAAATATAATATCTTTACAGTCCTAGAGGACTATAGGCTGCTCTCTCATACAGAGAGACAACTGGTGGTTGAGATTAAGAAGGTGGGACATTCATAGTAGCTTCAGCCAGAACAAGAATTGATCTCATGCTGTTGGCATCATCCTACATTGCAAACTGGCTGTCCAGCCAACTCAGCTAAAATTTTTATCAGTGTAAAGAAGAAGTGACATTTTAGTTCAGGCAATGCATGTTAGTTGTGAGGCCTTGTTTAGAATCTGTTTCTGTTTTGGTTTGGAGTCAGACTGGTTTTATTTCTAAAGTAGGAATTTATAAAATACTACATTGACTGACTATCTATAAATTGTGTGATTTTTGAACAAAATAGAATGTACTGGCAAATACAAATTCACCCCATAGATTCACGTATGTGTGTGTCTTTGTGTGTGTGTGTGTGTGTGTGCGCACATGTGCACGCGTGCGTGAGGGGAGAGAGAGTGAGAGTGTGTGTGTGTTTGGTTGTTTGTGTGTGTGAGGGAGCGAGAGAGAGTGTATGCATGTGTGCGTGGGGGGATTAAAGAGGGGAAAAGTGTGTGTGTGTGGGAGACAGAGAGTGTGTGCATATGTGTGTGGGGGGGTGAAAGAGAGAAAAAGTGTATATGTGTGGGAGACAGTGTGTGTGCGTGTGTGTGAGAGTCACACACACACACCCTCACTGTCCCACACATGTATACACACACATTCTCTCTCTCCCACACTCATACTTCTTTCTCTCTCTCTCACCCTGCCACCCCCATCCACCACTACCCCCCTCCCCCACCAACACACACACACACACACACACACAAACACACACGTGAATCTATGGGATGAATTTATATTTGCAGATACGTTCTATTTTGTTCAAAAAGCACAAATTTATAAACAGTCAGTCAATGTGGCACTTTATAAATTCCTACTTTAGAAATAAAACCAGTCCGACAGCAAACCAAAACAGAAACAGATTCTAAACAAGGCCTCACACCTAACATGCATTGTCTGACCTAAAATGTCACCTCTTCCTTCCACTGATAAAACTTCTAATTCTCTCAGGACAGCGACTTGAAAAGAATTCGGGGACTTACATATACATAGTAATCAATTAAAACCTTCTAACTGATTAAAGATTTAACAGCATCTCAGGTTTGTTTAATACATCCTCATCAGTGGCGTGACCCTTTGATCTTTTACTTATAAATTCTGTAGCTGATACTAACTTACTCTCTAACACCTGAAAAAGGAGTGAGGCTCCGAAAGTTTGTGTTTTCAAATAAACCTGTTGGATTATAACTTGATGTTGTGTGATTTCTGATCTATGGTTAATGCAATTGGTTCTTCAGTGCGAACATCCTGACTGTCAGGTAAGGCAACTAAATGTATCCAAACGATTTATGTGATAGGGAGAGCAAAATAAACACATTTGTCTCCTTAAGTAACTAAATTTACTTTTACATTAGCTTTTACAAGTAACTTTTTTACATTAACAACTCAGTCATGAATTTTCCATCAGCCAACTCATAATGATAGGTAATAGTGAAGGATTTAAACGTGACTATTCAGATCATTGTAGCCCCAACATGTGGATTTGTAGGAAAATTTAAGAAATCTTCTCACACACATCTACCAATATTAACAGTAGACATATCAACTGATGAAAAAGTATCTTTGAGATGGCTATAAAAATGATCCCCTTCACATTTTGGCAATAGAAAAGTATAGAAAAATAGAAATTTATGCATTTTAATTAAAATAATGAGTTTAATCTGCCATGTCCAAATTATGACAAATCATAATTTAAAAGTCTCAAATTTAAGAGCGTATGATGCAAACTAAATTAAATGATTGTAAATTAATTAAAGTCTTTCCCTGGCCTGTTGGAAATAAAGACTTCAATACAGTTCACAAAACAGATAAAAAATACAGTGAAAAATCTGCAGGATGACATTATATATTGGAAGTCAGTTAGCATAGCATGCAAAATAATAAATGAAACAGGAGGGTGTCAGAGAAGCAGAATATAAATTCTGTAAGGAAACATAGGGCTTTTCTTCCACTCCCTGAGCTAGTAAGAACAATGCTGAGTGTGATGACTTAACTGGGTGAGAGATTCTTAGATCGCAAGATCAAATTTCTTGCCGTCAGGTGGTGAGAAGCTGTTAACATTTCTGAGGAAGGGTCGCCGGACTCGAAACGTTAACTCTGTTTTCTCCTTCACAGATGCTACCAGACTTGCTGAGCTTTTCCAGCAACTTTGTTTTTGTTCCTGATTTACAGCATCTACAGTTCTTTTGGTTTTTAGCTATTAACATTTATTTGGATCTCATTAACTTCTTCTTCCTGATTAATTACTTTCCAATTGAGAATCTCAATGACTCGAAAATGCGACACTAATAAGTTGCCCAGGTATCTGTTGAGTTCTGTTCTCAGTGTTGATTCCGGGTGAATTCCCAGCTTTGTCAGCCATTTTCCTTTCCCTTTCTTGACATGGAACTGTTTTAACTGCTGTAGTGCCATGCACCGCATGCTGTATCCCCCACATTTTGAGTCACTAAAAGGATAATGTGTCGGATGAGGAAGTAATGCAGGAAAGGACCATCAATGAGAAGAACACAGGGCAACAGACTGGAGAGACCAAGCGCGCAGAAGCAACTGAATAGACAAATGTTTCCACAATTACTGAGGTGGTTGCAAGCTTTCCATTTGCAAATTCTAATAAAATTTGCATGTTTGGCATACAGCCTTCTGCTTTGTGACTTAGTCTCACTGGTTTCATTTGGTGTTGCTGGTTATTACTGTCGTCAATAAAGATTTTTTCATTTACTATGGGATGCGGGTGTCGCTCGCTGACCAGCATTTATTGCCTGTCCTTAGTTGTTTTTGAGAAGGTAGTGGTGAGCTGCCTTCTTGCATTGCTGCAGTCCATATGCTGTAGGTAGACCCACAAATGCCCTTAGGGAGGGAATTCCATGGATTTCTGGCCCAACAACAGTGAAGGAACAATGATAATTTTCCAAGTCAGGGTGGTGAATGGCTTGGAAGGGAACTTGCAGCTGGTGATGTTCCCATGTTTCTGCTGCCCATGTCCTTCTAGATGGAAGTGGTCATGGGTTTGGAAGGTATTGCCTGAGGATCTTTGTTGAATTTCCATAGTACATCTTGTAAGTAGTACACACTGCTGCCACTGAGCATCAATGGTGGAGGGAATGCATGCTTATGGATGTAGTGCCACATCCTTCTAGTAGTGTGGCAACCAGAATTGAACACAATATTCCAGATGTGGCCTAACTAAGGTTATATAAAGCTGCAACATTACCTGCCAATTTTTAAACTCAGTGCCCCGGCGGATGAAGGCAAGCATGCCATATGCCTCGTTGACTACCTTTTCCACCTGCGTTGCTACTTTCAGTGACCTGTGTATCTGCACACCCAGATCCCTCTGCCTATCAGCACTCTTAAGGGCACTGCCATTTACTATAAATTTTCCATCTGGACTAGACCTTCCAAAATGTATCACCTCACATTTTACCGGATTAAACTCCATCTGCCATCTCTCTCCTCAACTCACCAACCGATCTATATCCTTCTGTATCCTCTGATGGTCCTCATCGCTATCCGCAATTCCACCAACCTTTGTGTCATCGGCAAACTTACTAATCAGACCAGTTACATTTTCCTCCAAATCATTAATATATATTACAAGTAGCAAAGGTCCCAACACTGTTCCCTGAGGAATGCCACTAGTCACAGTCCTCCATTCAGAAATGCACCCTTCCACTGCTACCCTCTGTCTTCTATTGCCGAGCCAGTTTTTTATCCATCCTGCAAGCTCACCGCTGACCCCAGGCGACTTTACCTTCTGTACCGTGAGGGACCTTTTGAAAGGTTTTACTGAAGTCCATGTGGTCAACATCCGCTGCCCTACCCTCATTGATCATCTTCGTCACTTCCTCAAAAAACTCAGCCAAGTTAGTGAGACACAGCCTCCCCTTCACCATAGATAACAAGGTGTAGAGCTGGATGAACACAGCAGGCCAAGCAGCATCAGAGGAGCAGGAAGGCTGACGTTTCGGGCCTAGACCCTTCTTCAGAAATGGGGGAGGGGAAGGGGGTTCTGAAATAAATAGGGAGAGAGGGGGAGGCAGATAGAAGATGGATAGAGGAGAAGATAGGTGGAGAGGAGACAGACAGGTCAAAGACGCGGGGATGGAGCCAGTAAAGGTGAGTGTAGGTGGGGAGTTAGGGAGGATTCCCTCCCCCATTTCTGAAGAAGAGTCTAGGCCCGAAACGTCAGCCTTCCTGCACCTCTGATGCGGCTTGGCCTGCTGTGTTCATCCAGCTCTACACCTTGTTATCTCAGATTCTCCAGTATCTGCAGTTCCTACTATCTCCCCTTCACCACATCACCTCTCGTTAATACGCCCACTTATTTCCAAGTGGGAATAAATCCTGTCTTGAAGAATCCTCTCCAATAATTTCCCGACCACTGACATAAGGCTCACTGTCCTGTAATTAGCTGGATTATCCCTGCCACCCTTCTTAAACAAAGGAACAACGTTGGCAATTCTCCAATCCTCTGGGACCTGCCCTGTAGTCAGTGAGGATACAAAGATTTCTCAAAAAGGCCCCAGCAATTTCCTCCTTTGCCTCTCTCAGTATTCTGTGGTATATCCCATCAGGCCCTGGGGATTTGTCTACCTTAATGTTTTTCAAGACCCCCAATAGCTCCTCCCTTTTGATCTCAACATAACCCAAACAATCTACACACCCTTCCCCAGACTCATCATCCACCAAATCCTTCTCTATGGTGAATACTGATGCAAAGTACTCATTTAATACCTTGCCCATTTCCTCTGGCTCCACACATAAATTCCCTTCCCTGTCCTCGAGTGGACCAACTCTTTCCCTGGCTACCCTCTTGCTCTTTATATATGTATAAAAAGCCTTGGGATTTTCCTTAATCCTGTTGGCCAATGACTTTTCATGACCCCTTTAAGCCCTCCTGACTCCTTGCTGAAGTTCCTTTTGACTTTCCTTGTATTCCACCCTTGCATCATGTGTTCCCAGCCTCCTAGCCTTGATAAATGCTTCCTTTTTCTTTTTGACTAGGCTCACAATATCTCTCATTATCCAAGGTTCCCTAAACTTGACATACTTATCCTTCATCCTCCTTACAGGAATGTGCCGGTCCTGAGTTCCCAGCAACTTACATTTGAAAGCTTCCCATATACCAGATATTGATTTGCCATTAAACATCTGCCTCCAATCTATATTGTTCAATTCCGGCCTAATATTGTTGTAATTAGCCTTCCTCCAATTTAGCACTTTGACCTGACAACTACACTTATCTTTATCCATCAGTACCACTGTTCCCAAGCTGCTCCCCTCCTGAGACGTCGACCACCTAGCCAGGCTCATTCCCCAATACTAGGTCCAGTGTGGCCCCTTTCCTAGTTGGACTATCTATATACTGTTTCAAGAAGCCCTCCTGGATGCTCCTTACAAACTCTGCCCCATCCGCACTCCAGGCACTATGTGAGTCCCAGTAAAATCTGAGAAATTTAAGTTACCCACGACAACAATCCTGTTACTTTTACATCTTTCCAAAATCTGCCTACATATCTGTTCTTCTATCTCTCGCTGGCTGTTGGGAGGCCTATCATAAACCCCAAACATTGTTCCTGAGCTCTATTCATTTTGCCTCGCCGTATGAGCCATCCGAGGTGTCCATTTCACAGTACAGCTGTGATATTTTCCTTAACAAGTAGTGCAACTCCCCCACCCCATTTTTTGTCCCCCTGCATCCTGCCTGAAACATCTGTATCCTGGAAGGTTAAGATGACAATCCTGTCCCTCCATTAACCAAGTCTCTGTAATAGCAACAACATCATAGTTCCAAGTACTAATCCAAGCTCTAAGTTTCTCTGCCATACCTGTTATACTTCTTGCAATGTCCTTTGTGATGTTAAGCTCCGTGAGTGTTGTTGGAGCTTCACCCATCCAGGCAAGTGAGGAGTATTCAATCACCCTTCTGACTAGTGCTTTGTAGATGGTGCACAGGCTTTGATGAGTCAGGAGATGAGTTACTCTGAACTTCAATCCTCTTGCAAAGAATGCCAATATACGATTTGCCCTCCCAACTGCTTGCTGCAACTGTCTGTCTACTTTCATTGGCTGGTGTATAAAGACACCCAAATCCCTTTGTGCATCCACACTTCCCAGTATATCACCATTCAAATAATACTCTTCCTTTCTGTTTCTCACATTAAAGTGTATAACTCCATATTTAGCTACATTTAGCTACATCTTCCATGTGCTTGTTTACTCACTCAACATGTCTAAATCACCCTGACATCTCCTTGCATTCTTTTCACAACTCACAATTCCACCTGGCTTTGTGTTGTCAGCATATTTGGAAATGTGGTATTTTGTTCCCTCATCCGGGGCCACTCAAGCATTGATCCTTGTCATTGCCTGTCAATCAGTAAAAGATTCATTTACTCTCATTCTGTTTCCTGTCTTCAGCCAATTCTTGATCTACACCAATACATTACCCTCTATTCTCATGTGCTTTAAATTAGCCCACTTTTGTGAAGACAGCACTGAAGTACATGTTCAATTCTTCTGCCACTTCTTTGCTGCCTATTGTAATTTCCCTGGCTTCTGACTATGAAGAATTTACATTTTTCTTTACTAATCATCTTCTCCAGATATTTATATAAACTTCTACAATCAGTTTCTATGTTTCCTGCAATTTTACTTTCATATTCTATTATTCCACTCTTACTCAAACTTTTTGTCCACTTTTGCTGAATTCTAAAATGCTCCCAAATCCTCTTGCTCCTTTTTCTGGCAATTTTATATGTCTCCACTTTGGATATAATACTGTCCCTAATTTCTTTCATAAGCCAAGGTCGGGCCACCTTTTCTCTTTTGGTTTTTGCACCAGATAGGAAGGAATAATTACTGTAATTTCTGAAACCATCCTTTAAATATGAACCAGTGCCTATCCACTGTCAACTCCTCGAGTAAGGATCCTCGATCCTTCCTTACCAAATCATGCCTGACACCTTCATTGTCCTCTTTATTTAGAGTTAGGACTCCAGTTTTGAATTTAACTACTTCACTCTTACATCTTAATCAAGAATTTGATTATATTATGGTCTCTCTTCCCTAAAGGACCTTGCACAAGAAGATTGTTAATTAATCCTTTCTCATTGAACAATACCCAGTCTAGAAAAACCTGTTCTCTCATTGGTTCATCAATGTATTGGTCGAAAATAAAATCGCATACATATTCCAGAAAATCCTCCTCTATGAAACCATTACCAGTTTGGTTTGTCCAATCTATACCTAAATTAAAATCACAGTTGTTCTCTTAATGCATGCATCTCTGATATTTTGTTCAATGCCATCCTTTTCATCTCTAATACTGTTTGGGGGTCTATAGACAACTTTCAATAACAGTTACCACCCCTTGGTGTTTCTTATCTCTCCACATACAGATTTAACATCACAATTTTCCAAGCTAATATTCTTTCTCACTGTTACTTTGACTTCATCTTTTACTAATAATGCTACCCCACCGACATTCCTGTTTATCTGTCCTTCCAAAATAATGAATACCCTGGATATTCAGTTCCCATCCTTGAGCACCATGCAGCCATGTATCTGTGATTGCAATTTTATCGTAACCATTTAAATCTACTTGCACTGCAAATTCATCTACCTTATTGTGCATAAAAACCAAAAGGACTGCGGAAGCTGTAAATCAAGAACAAAAACAAAGTTGCTGGAAAAGCTCAGCAGGTCTGGCAGCATCTGTGAAGGAGAAAACAGAGTTAATGCCTCAGGTCCAGTGACCCTTCCTCAGAGGGTTCTGAAGGGTCACCGGACCCGAAATGTTAACTCTGTTTTCTCCTTCACAGATGCTGCCAGTCCTGCTGAGCTTTTCTAGCAACTTTGTTTTTGTACCTTATTGTAAATGCTTGACACATTAAGACACAAAGCCTTTGAACGTTTTTTTTAACCTTGTTAGGTATCTCAGTTTTATTTTTCACTGTGGCTTCATTTTTTTTGCCTTCCACTTTTTCTTCTTACCTTTCTGTCTTTTGTTTCCATTTTTGTTTGTCCTTCCTCCATCTCACTGCTCATGTTCCCATCCGCAAGCTGTTCTAGTTTAAAGCCTCCCCATTAGTGCTGGCAAACTCCCCTTCAACATTGAGTTAATTCTTTAGCAAATACTTTAACACTCACCCCAGTATCAAATTTAAAATTAATTGGATGACCATTAGCCTGTATATTCTGTGCAATATCTGGTTCAGATGAGTCACTTATTACTACTAAGCTATGTTCATTTGTATCTTCCAAGATGCCCTATCATCTATATATTCTAATGAAGGTGTGTCTGGGTATTCTGAGTTTTCTTCCAATGTTTCTTGTTGTGAGGTGTCAAACTCTTTATACACATTCGCATTATGAATTCTTTAGAGCAACCGTTGTTTTGGGTTCTTGTATATTCTATAGAAATGTCCTACTTTCTCATAAGAGTTGCATTGACATGATAAGGCTTGATATTACTTCTTCTTATGTGTTTTTTTAACTGCACATCTGGACCAGTGAGTTCAATTGACAAAGGATTTAAATAGTGGAAGAACTTCTAGAATAAAAATACAGAAGTACAATAATGAATAGTTAGAGTGGATTTCAACAGGGAAGATCTTGCTTGACTAAACTTGAGGAGTCAGGAAGTGAATGATTTGCTGCAGAGTTCTCAGTCATTGACTTTGTTAACAATAACAACAACAGAAATTTATATTCAGATTCAGTTATACTGATCGTTTTGAGAAGTAACAGAGAAAGTGATCAATGATAGTACAGTAAATGGAATTGATCTGGATTGTTCAAAAGCCTTCAGTAAGATACCCACACCAGATTAATGAATAAAGGGACAAGTGGCAAAATTGATTGCTAGCTAACTTCAAGACCACAAACAGAGAGTAGGATCAGATGCACTGTTGAGGTCAAGCAGAGTTAGATAATGGGGTTGTAAGAGATTTTGTGTAAGTGAAACTGAAGTGGATTTGGTAGTGCGAAGTGACAGTTAGCTACAATCACCTTGGTACAACTGAGGAAGTGTTGGTGTCAAGTGTAGGTTGGGAGTTGATTCAACATTCTAGTTACAGTGAGCAATAAACTGATTTGCTGAGCTGGGTGGGGCAAACAGAAGGAATGACAGAAACCAAGTGAGTTGGGTTTTGAGATAACAAGTGTAGAGCTGGATGAACACAACAGGCCAGGCAGCATCAGAGGAGCAGGAAAGCTGATGTTTCGGGTTTGGATCCTTCTTCAGAAAATTTTCTGAAGAAGAATCCAGACCCGAAACATTAGCTTTCCTGCTCCTCTGATGCTGCTTGGCCTGCTGTGCTCATCCAGCTCTACACCTTGTTATTTCAGATTCTCCAGCATCGACAGTTCCTACTATCTCTGAGTTGGGTTTTGATCCCATTTATGTTGAGTGCTCAGCAGGGTAGAATGTGACTTTCTGAGCCACTCCTGGTGTTTCTAATTTCTGAGGAAGAAGTGATAAGATATTTGTCTAATTGAGGTATTTCATCTCTGTTGGAAAGGAGAGAGAAGGTATTGACAGTAAGGAGTATTTTGGGTGTGGTCCCATTCTGGAATTTCTGTAGGTTTGGAGGATTAGATTTTGCATCAAGTTTTCAAATGCTTTCTTATGGGACATGTATTATTCATTTGTATCAGAATTTATGGTTCTAGCAGGAGCTGAGTAGATTCCTGCTTTAACTTTTACACTCTTGCTGGTAGTTGGGATTAAAAAGCAGTTGCTAACACTTTTGTTTTGGGTTTGGGCAGTTAATTGGTCAGTAATGTTGGTGAGTGTTTGGCCAGCTGCCTTATGTGCTCATTGGATGTGTGGGGGGTGGATGATGGATTCTCTTCAGCAAAGCAAGTTTCCAAGAATCAATTTACTGAAACTTGCATACTGAACAGCAACGGCATTGTTCCCATTTCATTGATTGAGGCAGTGGAATTTCTGTGTCAATTCCCACTGTATAACTTTAAAGGAATGTTGCAACAGCTTTCCATATGGCAGGAACTTTTGCAGTCAGTTGTGTTCGATAATAAATCTAGAATTGCCTGTTTCTCTGGATTTTGCAGTGTTTTAACTCTGACATCCAGACAGAAAAGTCCTGTTATAATGCATTAAACTTGGAAAAGCAAGTTCTAGACCTCCATTTTGATGTATGCAAGACAACTCAAAACTCCTTTGCCAGTTTTGCTGATCTTTCCTTCTGAGATAAGAGCCATCTTGAAGAATTGTCTCTTATGAAGCATTGTCATCAAGACTTATGATTTTGTTTTGCAGACTAACAGTAATAAATTAGAACATTCTTGTAAAGACATCTCAGACAGTCAATCATGATGTTTCTTGTGCTACTCCTGTATCCTAACTAATTGTATTTTGGAGATTTAAAAATATATTCTTGCATTTTTTTCACAGGACATGGGTGTCACTGATTAGGATAGCATTTATTGTCTGTCATTATTTGCCATAGTTAAAGTGGTGATAAGCACCTTCTTGAACTGCTGTAGTCCATGGTGCAGATGCACCCACAATGCTGGCTAGGAGGGTGTTGCAGGATTTTGACCCAGAGACAGCAAAGTCATGTAGTTCTGAGCCAGGATGATGCATGACCTGGAGGAGAAATAGTAGATGTGCATCTGCTGCCCTTGTCTTTCGAGGTGGTGGAAGCTGCTAATGTGGAAGGAGCTGGTAAAAGGGTCTTGATGAGCTACTGCAATGTACCTTGTGGATGGCACACACTACTGCCACAGTGCACTGGCAGTGGAGAGAGTGAATGTCGAAGTCAGTGAATGGAGTGGCGATCAAGCTGGGCTGCTTTCTCCTCAATTATTTCAAGCTTCTTGATTGTTATTGAAACTGCATCCATCAAGAGAAGGATAGGGTAATCCAGCACACTTGATGGTGCATAGGCATTGAGGAGTCAGGAGGTGAATTATTTGCCACTGAGTTTTCAGCCACGGACTTTTGTTAACAGTAACAACAACGACACAAAGTTATATTCGGATAGAATTTTTAATGTAGTCAAATAGCTCCAGTTGCTTCACAAGAGTGTTATAAAACAAAGCGTGAGATTGGCTCACATGAGGGGAATATTAATCCAGAGGACCAAAAGCTTAGTAAAGTAGGTAGGTTTTAAGGAGAGTCTTAAGGAAGGAATTAAGGTAGAGGTGGAATGGTGTAGGAAGGATATTCCAGACTTTGGGGCCTAGCAACTGAAGGCAGGACCTCTAAAAGTGGAATAAATAAAACTGGAATGCAGATATCTTAGGTGACTGAGTGACTGAAGGAGATTACAAAGTTTGAAAGGGATAAGAAAATGGAAGGATTTGAAACCAAGGATGAGACTTTTACAATCAATATCTGGGTCTTAAAAAGGAGCAGCTGCTGAGGTAGCAGATGCATTGGTTTTGATTACCCAAAATTCTCTAGATTCTCACATCAGATTAGAAAATAACAGATGTGCCTTCTCTACCCAATGCAGGAGGAACACAGAAAGGAGACAACTATCTTAGCGTCTGTCATAGGGAAATGCTGGATTGCCCAAATTTAGGAGGTTATAGTAGGTCACTTAAAAATTTCAACTCAACCAGGCAGAGTAAAAATGGTGTTTGAAAGAGAAATCATGCTTGACTAATTAGTTGGAAGAAAGACAAGCAATGTGAATAAAGGAGGACCAGTGGATCTGCTACACTTAGCCTTCCAGAAGGCATTTAAAAAGGTGTCTCATCAAAGGTTGAAATACAAAATAAGAGCTCACAGTATAAGGGTTAACATAATCGTATAGTTAGATGATAGGTTAGCTAACCGGGAAACAGAGAATAGGCACAGTTGGGCCATTTTGATTTCTTAGGCTGTGTCAAGCAGATTGCTGCAAGAAAGAGTGCAGGATCCTCTACTATTTAGACAGAATCATACAATTATCATGATGCACAATACGCCACACAGTCTATTATGTCTGCATTGGCTTAGAACATTTTGACTTACAGCCAAGGTCTTGCCATTTCCCCATAATCCTGCACTTGATTGCTATGTAAATAATTATTCAATGCCCTCATGGGTTTTCAATTGAATCTGCCTCCACTGGACATCTTGGCAGGATATTCTAAGACTGAACCACTTGCGTCTGAAAAGGTATTTCCTCACCTCACATTTGACCTTTAGCAAAACATTTTAAAACTATCCATGCTGGTTCTCGATCTTTTTATAATCAGGAACAGTTTCATCTTATCTACTCTGTCCAGACTCCTCATGATTTTAAAAATTTCCGTTAAATTTCTCAGCCTTTTCTTCTCCAAGAGCTATAGTCCCAACTTCTCCGATCTATCCTCATAGCTAAAGTGTGTCATTCCTAGAACCAATTTTATAAACATCTTTTGTACTCACTCCAATATCCTTCCTAAAACATGATGCCCAGAACTGTAAACAATAGTCCATCTGAGGTCTAACCATTGTGCAATATAAATTAAACATAACGTCCACGCTCTTGTACTCAATGCCTCTATTAGTAAAGCCGAGAATATCGTATGCATTAGTAACAACTCCACCTACCTGTTTTACCACATTTAATGACTTATGTACATATACATACAGGTCTGTCTGCTCCTGCACACCCTTTAGCATCGTACCCTTTATTTTGTACTGTCTCTCCATGTGCTAACTCTCAAAGTATATCTCACAATTCTTCACATTGAACTTCATCTGCTAACCCAGCTGCCCGTTTCATCAACTTGTCAATGTTTTCTGGTGTTCTACATGGTACTCCTCTGAGTTTGCACTGTTCCCAAGAGTTCTATCATCCGCAGTAACTGTTCTTCCAAGTTTGTGTCGTTCACATTGATTTTACATCAATGGCCTGGACAAAAGGACAAATTGTATGGTTGCCAAATTTGCTGGTGACATAAAGAGAGGCAGGAAAAATACATACCACCTTAGCCACCTGCCACTCTACTCCCTTGCTCACTTCATCCCCTGTCTCTATTCACTTACCTCATTTATCCGCAGTCAATCTTGAGAAATCATCAAAAAACATTGAATGCTAAATTAAATAAGAAAAACTAACTACACTTAAAATGATGAAATAATAATTAAGTCAAATCATTGAAAGAAATTTAAAAATTATTACATTTACACTTAATGAATATACATAAGGCTAAATGTTTAACTGGCATAGAAAGAAAATGAAAAAGGTATTTATTACCTTTAGAAGTTTTAGTAAACATGCCTCTCAATGTATGTCTCAATAGTATTTACTTCTGCGCTTCGGGGACATTTCCACGTCCTCTGCCATCATGGGATGTTCCAACAACTCCTCCCTTATGCTGCATCAAGGGCTAGACAACAGACTTTGATGGAGGGATCCATCACAGAAATATAACTGGGCATTTTTGATTTTTTTTTTGAAGGTTTGTTGCTAGGATTTGTGCATATGTTTTCTATATGGCAAGCTTGGGATTGCCAAGGCAATAATGGTGTGGGTTGTGTGTTACATGTTGGGGGGTGTGTTCGTTGGTGTCAAACCAAGGGTATGCATTTTTAATTGTTTGCAGCTTTCTGGCAGACAAGTAAATGTTAGAGATTTAATTTTAGTTAAATTCTTGTTGACAGAATTTCCACCTGTCCTGACTGTGAGATTGTGGATAAATCCACTGCAAAGAGGCCATGAGCTGACAGCAATACAACTTAGACAACGTTCAGCTTTGGTCTGAAAGGTGACATTTGTGCAAGTGCCAGACAATGACCACCTCCAAAAAGAGAGAATCTAACCATTTCCTTTAACATTCACCAGCATCATAATTGTGAGATTCTCTAATCTTCTAACATCCCCGGGCGGAGTTACCACTGACAAGAAATATAATTGGACCAGGCATATAAATATGTGTGTGCTGTAGTAACTCACCGTGTCTGTGAGACCATAAGACATAGAAGCAGAAGCATTGAGACAATGGCTGATCTGATAATCCTGTGCCTTTTCTCATCAACGCTTGATTCTCTGATTAAAAATCTGTCTATCTCAGCCTTTAATATATTTAATAACCCAGCTTCTGAGGTAATGAATTCCACAGATTCGCTACCCTCTGAGAGGAAAAAATTCTCTTATCTCTGTCTTAAATGGGCGACCCCTTTCTCTGACATTATGTTCTCTGGTCTTGGACTCTCCTACAGGGGGAAACAATCTTTCCACATCTACCTTGTCAAGTCTCTAAGAACATTCTATATTTCAATAAGATTGTCTGTCTTTCTTCTAAACGCCAATACATACAGGCCCAACCGACTCAACCACTCCTTATAAGTCAGACCCCCATTCCAGTGAACCTTCTCTAGACTGCTTCCAACATCAGTTTATCTTTCATAAGTACTGTGGATATTGTTAATCAGGCACAAAAACAGAAGTTGCTGGAAAAGCTCAGCAGGTCTGGCAGCATCTGTGAAGAAAAAATCAGAGTTAATGTTTCGGGTCTAGTGGCCTTTCCTGAGAAGGTTCTGAGGAAGGATCACCAGACTTGAAATGTTAACTGTGACTTTTTCTTCACAGATGCTGCCAGACCTGCTGAGCTTTTCCAGCCACTTCTCTTTTTGTATCAGTTTATCTTTCCTTAGATGTGGGAGTAAAACTGTTCACTGTTCCAGCTATGGTCTAATATACAGTTTAGTTTTATCAAAACTTACCTATTTTTATACTCCAATCCTTTTGAAATAAAGGCCAACATTTGGTTTCCCTACTACCTGCTGATGATGGATGCTAACTTGTTGTGATTTACACACACTAATGCGTCTGTGCCCAAGCTTTCTGCTGTCCTTCTCCAATTTACAAAAAAAAAATCATTCACAGGATGCAGATTTCTGACTGGGTCTAGCACTTACAATAGCCAAGTTTGTGGATGACATAAAAATAGATGGGAAGGCAAGTGGTGAGAGAAACAAAAAGAGTCTGTAGAGGGATATGGACAGGTTAAATGAGTGGGGAAAAACCTGGCAGATGGAATATAGTGTGGGAAAATGTGAGGTTATCCACTTTGGTAGGAAAAATAGAAGAACTGTATATTATTTACATTTATTGGGGAGGTAGTCAAGTTGTAGTAATGTCAGTAGACTAGCAACTTAAAGGCCTAGGCTAATGCTCTGTGGACATAGGGTTGAATCCCACAATGGTAGATGGTGAAATTTGATTTGAATAAAATTTGGAATATAAAGCTAATATAATGGAAACCATATAAATATCAATTGTCACAGTCTGATTCACTAAGGCCCTTTAGGGAAGGAAATCCGCCGTCCTTACCTGGTCTCTGCTGACACATGACTCCAGACCCACTGCAGTGTGGTCAACTCTTATCTGCTCCCTGGGCAATAAGTGCTAGACCCAGACAGAAATCTGCATCCTGTGAATGATTTTTTTTTTGTAAATTGGAGAAGGACAGCAGAAAGCTTGGGCACAGATGCATTAGTGTGTGTAAATCACAACAAGTTAGCATCCATCATCAGCAGGTAGTAGGGAAACCAAATGTTGGCCTTTATTTCAAAAGGATTGGAGTATAAAAATAGGTAAGTTTTGATAAAACTAAACTGTATATTAGACTATAGCTGGAACAGTGAACAGTTTTACTGAAGAAGTGTCTAGACTCGAAACATCAGCTTTCCTGCTCCTCTGATGCTGCTTGGCCTGCTGTGTTCATCCAGCTCTACACCTTGTTATCTCAGATTCTCCAGCATCTGCAGTTCCTACTATCTCTTGGCTATTGTAGATTCACTTTCTTTACATCCATTGATTCAAATTTATCTATCCTGCTTGTTACCTCCTCAAACAATTCTAGTAAATTTGTCAGGCACGATTTACCTTTCATGAAACCAGGCTGACTCTGCTTGATGTTATTTCTAAATGCTCTGACATTAAATTGTGTTTTAATAGACCCATTAATGGACGATAAGCTAACTATGGTTACTTGGTTTTTATCTCCTTTAATATTTAAATAATGGTGTAACATTGGAAATTTTCCAGTACCCTGGGACTTTTCCAGAATCTAAGGATTCTTGAAAGTTATTACCAGTGCATCCATTATCTCTGTAGCTACATCTTTCTGTAGCTCATCCTAGGATGCATCCTAACAGGTTCAAAGGAATTGAAGTAATGTTGACTTTCCTGGACAAGTACAGCTCCAACACTCAAGAAGCTTGACATCATCCAGGACAAAGCAGTCAATTGATTAACATCATTCATTATTTTAAACATTCTTTTCTTTCACCATAAAAGCACAGTCTCAGCAGTGTGTACCATCCACATGATGCATTGCAGTAACTCACCGAGGCTCCTTTGACAGAACCTTTCAAACCCATAATTTCTAATACTAGAAAGAGAAGGGCAGATGGTACATGAGAACACAACTACTTGCAACTTCCCCTCTAAGTTAAGCAATATCCTGGCCTTCATGCAGCATTCACTATTGCTGGGTCAAAATCCTAGAACTCCCCTCCAAATACACTTTTGGTGTATCTACATTACAAGGACTACTGCAGTTCAAGAAAGCACCTAACCATCTTCTCAATAGCAAATTGTGATGGACAATAAATGCTGGATATTCCTTCCCACTGGGCTGATTTGATGGAAAATTTACAATTTTCCCCTTACATTGCACTGTAACTGTTCAGCATTTCTGGGATTTTATGATCACATATTTAGTAAATGCCCGCTTTGAGATTGTGCCTTCACCAATGAAATTCAGAGCCCATCATTTCCAGATATACAAGAATGGGTGAGTGATTGGATAATTTTAACTGGCCACCTTCCCAGTTCCTGGTTAAAAAAAAGCCATGTTGAAATTGCCCCTTAAGTTCTTTTAGATGTAAATGTACGAAGGGAAATTGGAAGCACAGTCTACTCTACTTCACTCACTTAGCTGTATAAGCATTGGCAACAACCTAGAGCCAGCAGAGAGGAGGATAATGAAAGGAAATTTCATTGGATAAATTGTCAACTTTTGGTATTGCACAGTACAACAAATTCATTCTTTTGAATCTGGTGTACAGATTGAATGATGCAGTATAGTCCTTAACCTGTGGAAGGCTGACAGTCTAGTGCTGGTTTCCAGAAAGCTACAGAAAGTTTAGAAGGGGCCCTCGTGCATGTCTCAAGACACTGCAAGATTACAGAGGGAACAGCAAGCTTGAGGATATGAGCGGCACCATAAACAGTATCAAATGGTTCACCAGGATCTCCAAGTCTCAGGTGTAGAATTAGGGCATTATTTTCCCCTTGTCCAACATCTCTGGAGCAACTGTCCACTACTGAGCAGGGCAGCTTTGGAAGCTAGCATTCTTCTGGGTGCGTAGCACATTATTAAAGATGGCACCTGTGCTTAGGGTATTAGAGTTCTGAGGAATAGCCATTGGGTGGTGAGTTGTACTGGGAATGGCAGATGGCAGAATGGGACTAGAGTCAGTGGGAGCGGTGCCATAGGGGCCTGTAGTCAGTTTCATAAAGCGGCAATAAGAAAACTCACCCGGCATCGCAGAGAGCAACCCTCTGTGAAACTCAATGAAACTGACGCTTAGCCAAACAAACAGAGAATGCAGCAGAGATAGTAGGAACTGCAGATGCTGGAGAATCCGAGACAACAAGGTGCAGGGCTGGATGAACACAGCAGGCCAAGCAGCATCATAGGAGCAGAGAGGCTGACGTTTCGGGCCTAGACCCTTCATCAGAAAAGGGAGAGGGGAAGGGTGTTCTGAAATAAATAGGGAGAGAGTGGGAGGCGGATAGAAGATGGATAGAGGAGAGGATAGGTGGAGAGGAAACAAACAGGTCAAAGAGGCAGGGATGGGGCCAGTAAAGGTGAGTGTAGGTGGGGAGTTAAGGAGGGGATAGGTCAGTCCAGGGAGGACGGACAGGTCAAGGGGGTGGGATGAGGTTAGTAGGTAGGAGATGGAGGTGCGGCTTGAGGTGGGAGGAGGGGATAGGTGGGAGGAAGAACAGGTTAGGGAGGCAGGGACGAGCTGGACTGGTTTTGGGATGCGGTATGCAGCGTTAGGTTTCTCATATGCATCTGTGAAGGTGTTGCTGGAGAAGACATGGCATTGAGAAGAACTCTAATGACAGAGCGGTGCACACAGCTTGGAGGGAGGAGCAGTTTGTGCAATGTCCGCCACACCAACAAATGGTATATATTCCGAAAAGGCTCAGTAACTCTATGAGTGGTTAAATTACACATGCTAATTCTCTGCTAGCAATACTCGCCTTCTGACTCTCATATTATTTCATTCAGAACTAAGAGTCAGGAAAACCCATTTATTTAAAGGGTCAATCTGTAGACAAGATTGTCCATTATGTGAATATTGGAGTGTGAACACGCCAAACCAAATGAAGTTCCTTAAGAAGGTCTCTTTTCCAGAATTTCATAATAAACTTCACATAGAAGCATTGTTACTTCCATTAATTTAGCAATTTAAATAAAACATCTGCAATAACCACTCATGAATAGAGCACCTTTAGTGTGATAAAACATCCCAAGGCACTTCTTAGGAATGTTATAAAGGAAGCAGCTACCTAGCTCACACACTAGGGCAGATGTCCAAAAGCCTGGTCAAGTAAGTAGGTTTCAAAGAGCACCTTAAAGGAAGGACAGCGATAGAAAATTGGAGAGATTTAGGGACAGTATTTTAGCACTTGCGATCAAAGTAGCTGAAGGCATGGCCAAGAAAAGCAGAGCGATTACAGTCAGGGGTTCTCAAAGAGTGTGAACTATGTGAGCAAAAGTATCTCAAAGAGATGAGAAATTGATGGAGATCACAGCGATTAAGAGGAGCAAAACCATGGATCAATTTGAAAACAAGGTTTAATATTTTAGAACCGTGGCATTGCTTTACCAGGAGCTAATGTAGATGAATGAGCACAGGGTTGATAGGGTAAACACAGCTTGGTGCAAGTAAGGAGCAAGGCAGCAGAGTTTTGGCTAACCTAACGTTTAAAATGTAGGAAGTCAGCATGGAGTGCATTGGAGTAGTTAAGTCTGCAGTTAAGAAAGGTTTAAATGAGGAACAAAAACAAGAACAGAAGTTGCTGGAAAAGCTCCACAGGTCTGGCAGCATCCGTGACAAAAGAGTTAACATTTCAGGTCCAGGGACCCTTCCTCAGTTTAACTCTGATTCTTTCTTCACAGATGCTGCCAGACCCGCTGAACTTTTCCAGCAACTTTTGTTTCTGTTTTTGTTCCTAATTTACAGCATCTGCAGTTCTTTCGGTTTTTATCAAGGGTTAAATGAGGCCTGCAGCAGTAGGCAAACTGGGGCATGGGTGAAGACAGACAATGTCACTGAGGTAGAAATAGACAGTCTTAATAGTAGCATGGATATGTGTTTAAGGTAAAACTTGACACTAAGGTCTTCAGTATTCTAATTTAAATGGAGGCAGGAAGAAGACTGGGATAAGTTGCTGGGAAAGCTAAGTTTCAGTTGGGGAACCAAAAGTAATGAATTGTTATATATGAAAAGAAAGTAGTCTTCTCTGGATAAAATTTTAAAATAAATGGTTTGACTATTGTTATGTGTCACTAGCCCTTCAACAACTTGTGTTTTTTTTTTGTCAGCATTTATGGTGTACAGATAGCAAGTGTCTTTGGTAAAAACCCTTTCGGTTATTGGCTTGTGCCTTTTATGGAGTAATCATGATTTTCATGCAAAGATTGATGAAGGTAATGCGTAAGTCTCCAATTTAATGGGATTAGCAAGCACTGTTTCCAAACACTTGGACAGCCTGTCACAGGTCATACTTGCTTTCTAAATGTGAGCCATCACTTCTTTAACAATTCTTGCATTGTCACATTGACTAAACTCTTGAGCTCATTTAAAAGAGGTTTGATATATAAATCAACAAAATAGATAACAGAAGTTGATAAACTATATTTCTTTTAAAAAACATAGCTAGATTTAACAAATCAGAATACCAGAATTTGGTGAGTGGAAACAAGTCAACAGACCTTTAAAAATGCAACGAAGTCCTGGAAGGGTTGGTCCACCCCGCTTCTAAGAGATCCCATTATTTTTGTCAGCAGAGAGAAATGAGCAGGGCATGATTCACTCACTCCTGAGGTTCAAGCAGGCCTCAATTTGGCTAATTTAAAGACTTTAGCCCACAATGTAAGTGTTGCTGTGTATGGAGTAGACATAAATTCTCTTGATGGGTGAATAAGGTCTGTGTAATTGTTATGATTTGTTATGCAGTTTTTAAATGCCCAATCCTTTAAGAAAAGTGACAAAAATAAATAGATTCTAGGTGTCAGTGAGAGGTAAAAAGAAAATCTCTGTTATACAGTCATAGAGATATACAGCATGGAAATAGACCCTTCAGTCCAACTCATCCATGCTGACCAGATATCCTATATAAATCCAGACACATTTGCCAGCACTTGGCCCATTTCCCTCTAAACCCTTCCTATTCATATACCAATCCAGATGGCTTTTAAATGTTGTAATCATACTAGCCTTTACCTCTTCCTCTGGCAGCTCATTCCATACACGCACCACCCTCTGTGTGAAAAAGTTCCTCCTTGGGCCCCTTTCATATATTTCCCCTCCCACCTTGATTTTTGGCTCTAGTTTTAGACTCCCCCACCCTGGGGAAAAGACCTTGTCTATTTATCCTAATAATTTCCCTCATGATTTTATAAACCTCTATAAGGTCACCCCTCAGCCTCCAACACTACAGCAAAAATAGCCCTAGCCTATTCATCTTCTCCCTGTAGTTCAAACGCTCTAACCCTGGCAACATTCTTGTAAAACTTTTTCTGAACCTTTTCTAGTTTCACAGCATCCTTCCTATAGCAGGGAAACCTGAATTGCATGCAATACTTCAAAAAGAGTATTCTGGGTAATTTAAGATGGAGGACAGGAAAAATTTGTGGCAGTGAGAACTGCTCCTTTTCTTTGAGGTATTTTCAGTGTTGGAGCTGATTTCCTCAAATTTTGGAGCAGTATTTACTGTTTTATAAGCTGTTGCATTGTTTTGGTACTTTGGGAAAAAAGATAAAACAATGGCAGTTTGAAAAAGGAGGAATGGAGACAAAGGCAGTGATCACCTTTTGGGGAGTGAATCAACAGAGAAAGAAACCTACACTACTGTCTGACCCAGCAGTGAGCCTTCACAGCTACTGCATCTGCTGTTTGACTTCAGGTACCTCTAGACATCGGAGTTCATCTAAGAAAAATAAACTAACAGCAAAATTCACAGCTGACCTTGGAGAAACCTGTGTGGGGTTATCACAGCAGGGGAGCAGCTAAGTGGCTAGTTCTTTTTATTTTTGTAAATCTTCAGTAGTGTGTAGATTGGGTTCTTTTTGACTTTTTTTAAATTGAGATCTGTCTTCTCTAGCAGTTTTAGTCGCTGTTTGATAACATTTCACCAAAGGGATTTTATGAATGTTTTCTTGATTTCCACTATCTGTAACATCACAACATGTGAGCGGTTCTAAGTTCATTGCTTGATTGATAGCACAAAAATTATTAGATTTGGAGAATGAATAGAGTTTTTTTTAATGAGATTATTCATTTGTAATTTAAAAGGTTTGATTGAGCTTTCAAGAATGGGAGGTTTCTTTAAAAGCAAAGTGTAGTGAGGAATGTACTAGATATTTTGAACTTTATTTTATTTCATTTCCACATAATTCCTGGGGTCTACCCATGTTGGATATCATATGAGTTGGCGTCGAGTGTATAAGTGTTTATGATGGTCAGGGATTGAAATGGAGGTTACAAGTAGGTCAGTTAGCTCAGTTGGCTGGATGGGTTGTTTCAGATGCAGAGTGATGCCATTGATGCGGGTCAAATTCCCACACCAGCTGAGGTTATTATGAAGGTCCTGCCTTCTTAACATCTCCCCTCACATGAGGCATAGTGACCCTCAGGTTTAAAGGACTACCAGTTGTCTCCTTCTAAAGAGTGAGTGAGGTTATTGTGATTTTACGATAAGTAGCCAAGGGAGAGATGACTGTCTGTAGAAAGTTTTGACTTATAAGCTCACTTACCATTGGAGACAGAAAATGTAAGGGTGTACAAATTAATCATTTTTATTCATTTATTTTTACAAGATTTCCTTAGTATATTGCTACTGGAAAAAATAATATTTTAGGATCTTTTGGTGAGTGTAACATGCCTACAATGTTACAATATAATTAACAAATTCATGGAGACCTAAAGTGGGAGCTTCCTCAGGCCTCAGCCACCCTTGTTGCTGTCTATTCACTGCTAACTGCAGGAGCAAAAGTTGTATCTGACAGGACACTTTGTTCCAAGGGAATGTCTTTTGATTCGGGAAATTTCCTTACTCAAGCTATCTACATTATTAGCACAAATTTGGCCATACAGTGCAAAAGCAAGGAAGAAATGACATGTCTATATAAATCATTGGTTACGTTACAGTTAGAATGTGATGTCTGTGCTTGACAAGGTGAGTGGGATAGTGAAGGCAAATAAAGAATTCACCAGGATTTCATCTGGGATGAGCAGTTCTAGCTATGAAGATGACTTAGAGAAATCACTATGCTTTGCAAAATAACTCATCTTATGAGGGGAGATTTACCAGAGATGATTGAAATCTGAAGCAGTTTGATGAAGTAAATAATGAATATTTATTACCACTAGATGAATAGTTGGTTACCATGGAGCATAAATTTAATATCATCACTGAAGGAATGAAGTCATGGATTAATGAGGATATTAGTAGAAGCATAAACTATATAATGTATAAACATTTGAAAAATACAAACAAGCTTTTGAAGAAAAGGCAGGGAAAGCAATTAAGTGGTAACCCTTTCCCACAACTAGCAACAATAGAATGAGTTGAATATCAAACATATGACTTGGCTATACTTGATCCTTAACAGCAGAAATCATTGGTCCAGTAAATGAGGAGGATAATGAGATTTTGAAGTCTTCAAGGATGATGAATAATGCATAAGAGGATGCAATGGAAGAAGATAGGTGAAAAATGAAACATCTGCCAAATTGATTACACTGTCTATACGAAACTTTCCAGTATTTGTACAGCAAAACTTCCAACAAACATTAATTTTACTCTTCTTTTTATATACTTGTTGCTGTGGAATGCTTGAATCATAGCTGGAGAAAGTAAGTTATTCCGCCTTTGCACTTTCCAACTTAATTTAAATGCATATTGTGATTTGCAAAAGTGTTAAAAATGTATCTCTGCCATTCACTGATTTCTCATGAGAATCAATCATTGTCTTCTTTTGTGATCATGCGATATAACAGTAGGGAGCATCTCAAGTGCTAAGGAAAATCCCTCTTGTGGTCTTAACTTGGTCAAGTAAATACATTCCATCTAATTTTGTTACTATTTCTGCCCTTTGATGCATCTGAGAAATTTATTTTGTTTTGCACAAGTGACTGAGAGGTCATGTCTATTTATCAAACAAAAATCTATGTGCCTGGGAACAAGTCTAGGCAAACCATAGACTATCTGCTTAAAAGTACTGATTGTTATTACTATCCCAGCATTAGAACTTAAAATACATGAGAAATAACCATTCTTTGCTTAACATTTATAGCCATCCATTCTCCCTCCCTCACTGCTGTCCTGCAACCATACCAACCCACTCAGTTCATTAATGGTTTCTTAGAAGCTGCTCAGGTGCACAGCATCTCATGAGGTCAATGTAACTCATAGTTTTTCCTCCAAAATACAAAGAGGTTCCATTTTACATGCAGAGTACATTAGGATCTGGGCCAAATAGCTTTCCAATGACATTTTATGAACTTGCCTCAACTCTTTTAGGCATATGATTGACACATTCACTACCTCTCTACAGAATAGAATAGTTTGAACATTCTCGGCCAGAGTATGTCATTTATTTGACCACAAAGAAATACAAAGTTCATGCACATTGTTCTTCTTGTAAACCAACTACATTATTAAATGCTGATTTTAAAATAAAATGTATTTAAGAATTTAGAATTGCCTTATCTGTATCAGATTAATTTGTTGTTTTGAAGACAGTTTTCTGCTTGGGAAACCACGTATTTCTTGATAGATTAAACCATCGGAGAAGCAATGGTGGTGCATGAATTGGTCAAAAAAGGAAAAGCGAAAAAAGAATTAGTGATGTTCTTCTCACAAGACCGCTAATGGAAATTTAAACCTAAATATCAAATTTCAGTATCATTTTGTTTTGATTATGGCAGAACCATCACCTCAAGCCTTTGGAAATGGTCCAGAGGCACATAACAATACAAAAGCAAAGTACTGTGGGTACTAGGAATCTGAATTCAAAGCACAAAATGCTGGAAATACTCAATCAGCCTGCACAGTGCGTAGACATATTAAAAGAGTAAACAGACTGAATTTCTTAGAAGACTTTGAAGCCCATCTGCCAGGGCTTGCTTTGGCATGTGGTTGAACCCTAGCACCAGTAATGGACAGTTATGAGTCATTTACTGGGGCTGCCATCCAATTCAGGATGATAGCTTCCCTCCAAGAGTTGCTGGCCCAGTCAGATGACTGGCATCATGACCAACCACAGCCAGTGAGAAGGTGCCTCAGTGGTGGGCCGTCCTGAAAGACAGGAAAATTTGATTAGGGGAAGCCAGATCTAGGAAGGCAGATGCTGGTAGTCATGTTGGGCAGAGACAGTTCTGGTGTACCAACAGTGCCAGTCAACCATACAAAGCAGGCTGATTGATTGGCACCTCATCCAATACCTTCAACATTTCCTCCCATTGTTGAGGGACAATGGCAGCATTGTGTATGAATTACAAGTTATACTGCAGTAATTCCTCAAGGCTCTTTCAACAGCACTTTTCAAATCCACAGCATATACCACTGAGGGCTAAAGGTAGCAACTGCATGGCAGCACTGTTACCTGCAAGTACCCTCCAAGGGTACACTATCTTGGCTTGGAAATAAATTGTTGTTCTTTCACTGCCACTGGATCAAAAGCCTGGAATTCCCTTCCTGACAGCACTGAGGGTGCACTGACAGAACATGGAGTGCAATGGTTCAATAAGCCAGCTCATCATTAGTTTCTCAAGGACAATTAGGGTTGAGCAAGTGCTTGGCCATCCAGCAATGCCCACATCCCATGAAAGAATAAAACAGGTACAAAGGGAGTGAGATAGTAGGAACAGCCGATGCTGGAGAATCTGAGACAACAAGGTGCAGAGCTGGATGAACACGGCAGGCCAAGCAGCATCAGAGGAGCAGGAAGGCTGACGTTTCGGGTCGAGACCCTTCTTCAGAATGGAGGAGAGGAAGGGGATTCTGAAATAAATAGGGAGAGAGGGGGAGGCAGATAGAAGTTGGATAAAGGAGAAGATAGGTAGAGAGGAGACAGACAGGTCAGAGAGGCGGGGGTGGAGCCAGTAAAGGTGAGTGTAGGTGGGGAGTTAGGGTGGGGATAGGTTGTTCCAGGGAGAATGGACAAGTCAAGGAGGCGGGATGAGGTTAGTTGGGAGGAGATGGGGTTGGGGCTTGAGGTGGGAGGAATGGTTAGGGAGGCGGGGACGAACTGGGCTGGTTTTGGGATGCAGTCGGGGGAGGGGAGATTTTGAAGCTTGTGAAGTCCACATTGATACCATTGGGCTGCAGGGTTCCCAAGCGGAATATGAGATGCTGTTCCTACAGCTTTCAGGTGGCATCATTGTGGCAATGCAGGAGGCCCAGGATGGACAGGTCGTCCAAGGAGTGGGAGGGGGAGTTGAAATGGTTCGCGACTAGGAGGTGCAGTTGTTTAGTGCGAACTGAGCGTAGGTGTTCCGCAAAGTGGTCCCCAGGCCTCCGCTTGGTTTCCCCGATGTAGCGGAGGCCACAACAGGAACAGTGGATACAGTATACCACATTAGCAGATGTGCAGGTGAACATCTGTTTGATGTGGAAGGTCTTCTTAGGGCCTGGGATGGAGGTGAGGGGGGAGGTGTAGGGGCAGGTGTAGCACTTCCTGTGGTTACAGGGAAAAGTGCCGGGTGTGGTGGAGCTGGAGGGGAGTGTGGAGCGGACAAGGGAGTCACGGAGAGAGTGGTCCCTCCGGAAAGCAGATAAGGGTGGGGAGGGAAAAATGTCTTTGGTAGTGGGGTCAGATTGCAAATGGCGGAAGTGTCAGAGGATGATGCGTTGGATCTGGAGGTTGGTGAGGTGGTACATGCGGACGAGGGGGATTCTGTTTTGGTTTTTATTGCGTGGACGGGGTGTGAGGGATGAGGTGCGGGAGATGTGGGAGACACGGTTGAGGGCGTTCTCGACCACCGAGGAGGGGAAGTTGCGGTCCTTGAAAAACGAGGACATCTGTGATGTCCGGGAGTGGAATGCCTCATCTTGGGAGCAGATGCGGCGGAGGCGAAGGAATTGGGAATAGGGGATGGCATTTTTGCAGGAAGGTGGGTGGGAGGAGGTGTTTTCCAGGTAGCTGTGGGAGTCGATGGGCTTGAAATGGATATCGGTTTCCAGGTGGATGCCAGAGATGGAGACAGAGAGGTCCAGGAAGGAGAGAGAGGTATCAGAAATGGTCCAGGTGAACCGCCCACCACTTCCACAGCCAGCAGCTCCAGAGGATACAATAGCACCCAGCCCTGCCGAGTCTTCACCATTCCCCCAGGCCTCCCCCTTACTGAGGACGAACGGTCAGTCCTCAGTAAAGGACTCACCTTTGTCCCCATCCACCCACAGATCAACGAATACAACTCATGTTTGGACATAGAGCAGTTTTTCCACCGCCTCCGCCTCCACGCTTACTTCTTTAACCGTGATCCTAACCCTCCCTCTACTGACCCCTTCTCCCGCCTCCAACACACCGTCTCCTCCTGGACACCATCCCAAGGCCTCCCACCCTCCCTCGACCTCTTCATCTCCAACTGCCGTCGTGACATCAATCGCCTCAACCTCTCCACCCCTCTCACCCACTCCAACCTCTCCCCCGCAGAACGTGCAGCCCTCTGCTCCCTCCGCTCCAATCCCAACCTCACTATAAAACCCGTGGACAAGGGAGGTGCAGTTGTAGTATGACGCACTGACCTCTACATCGCCAAGGCCAGGCGCCAATTCTCCGACACCTCCTCCTACCGCCCCCTTGATCATGACCCCACCCCCGAGCACCAAACCATCATCTCCCAAACCACCCACAACCTCATCACCTCAGGTGACCTCCCACCCACAGCCTCCAACCTCATCGTTCCCCAACCCCACACCGCCCGCTTCTATCTCCTTCCCAAAATCCACAAACCTGACTGCCCTGGTCGACCCATTGTCTCCGCCTGCTCCTGCCCCACCGAACTTATCTCCATCTATCTCGAATCCGTTTTCTCCCCCTTGGTCCAGGAACTCCATACCTACGTCCATGACACCACCCACACCCTCCAGCTCCTCCAAAACTTCCGATTCCCTCGTCCCCAACACCTCATTTTTACCATGGACGTCCAGTCCCTATACATCTGCATTCCCCATACAGATGGCCTAAAGGCCCTCCGCTTCTTCCTGTCCCGCAGGCCCGAACAGTCCCCCTCCACTGACACCCTCATCGGCTTAGCTGAACTCGTCCTCACCCTCAACAACTTCTCTTTCAATTCCTCCCTCTTCCTACAGACAAAGGGGGTGACCATGGGTACCCGCATGGGCCTAAGCTATGCCTGCCTCTTTGTAGGATACGTGGAACAATCCCTCTTCCAAAGCTACACTGGCCCTATCCCCCACTTCTTCCTCCGTTACATTGATGACTGTATCGGCGCCGCCTCGTGCTCCCATGAGGAACTCGAACAGTTCATCCACTTCACTAACGCCTTCCACCCCAACCTTAAGTTCACCTGGACCATTTCTGATACCTCTCTCTCCTTCCTGGACCTCTCTGTCTCCATCTCTGGCATCCACCTGGAAACCGATATCCATTTCAAGCCTACCGACTCCCACAGCTACCTAGAATACATCTCCTCTCACCCACCTTCCTGCAAAAAGGCCATCCCCTATTCCCAATTCCTTCGCCTCCACCGCATCTGCTCCCGAGATGAGGCATTCCACTCCCGGACATCCCAGATGTCCTCGTTTTTCAAGGACCGCAACTTCCCCTCCACAGTGGTCGAAAACGTCCTCGACCGTGTCTCTTGCATTTCCTGCAACTCATCCCTCACACCCCCTCCCCGCAATAACAACAAAAACAGAATCCCCCTCGTCCTCACGTACCAACCTCCGAATCCAACGTATCATCCTCTGACACTTCCGCCATCTGCAATCCGACCTCACCACCAAAGACATTTTTCCCTCCCCACCCTTATCTGCTTTCCGGAGGGACCACTCTCTCCGGGATTCCCTTGTCCGCTCCACACTCCCCTCCAGCCCCACCACACCTGGCACTTTTCCCTGCAACTGGAGCAAGTGCTACACCTGTCTCTACACCTCCCCCCTCACCCCCATCCCAGGCCCTAAGAAGACCTTCCTCATCAAACAGATGTTCACCTGCACATCTGCTAATGTGGTATACTGTATCCGCTGTTCCCGTTGTGGCCTCCTCTACATCGGGGAAACCAGGCAAAGGCTTGGGGGCCACTTTGCGGAACACCCAAGCTCAGTTCGCAACAAACAACTGCACCTCCCAGTCGCGAACCATTTCAACTCCCCCTCCCACTCCTTGGACGACATGTCCATCCTGGGCCTCCTGCATTGCCACAATGATGCCACCCGAAAGCTGCAGGAACAGCATCTCATATTTTGCTTGGGAACCCTGCAGCCCAAGGGTATCAATGTGGACTTCACAAGCTTCAAAATCTCCCCTCTCCCTACCGCATCCCAAAACCAGCCCAGCTTGTCCCCGCTTCCCTAACCATTCCTCCCACCTCAAGCCCCCCCCCCCTCTCCTACCCCCCAACCCCATCCCCCCCCCCTGACCTTTCCCTCCTCCCTGGACCGACCTATCCTCTCCCTAACTCCCCACCTACACTCACCTTTACTGGCTCCAACCCTGCCTCTTTGACCTGTCTGTCTCCTCTCTACCTATCTTCTCCTCTATCCATCTTCTATCCGCCTCCCCCTCTCTCCCTATTTATTTCAGAACCCCCTTCCCCTCCCCCATTTCTAAAGACCCAAAACGTCAACTTTCCTGCTCCGCTGATGCTGCGTGGCCTGCTGTGTTCATCCAGCTCTGCACCGTGTTGTTTTAGAAAGGGAGTGATGTTTATTTGAGGAACTCAGTTGGTCATTCTGTGGGCAGCTGCTCCACGCGGTTTCCCATCGCTGACAATATGGAGAAATATTTCTAACTGTGCTCCTGACAACTATCCACAATATTGCAAGCCAACCTGAATGCCCTCCCATTTCCAATGGGTCAGAAAAATTCAACCTGGCATTTCAGATTGATGACCTTTCATCTGAAGATTTGTCATGTCAGATAGAAGCAATCGTAATCTGAAAGCTAAATATTCCAGAGTAACAAGCCAATGTAAAAACATATTCCATTTTTCTCTGGTTTCTATCCTGTCATGATATTCAAATTCATTAGTCTGTTTTCACTAATTCATCCATAGAATCATTGGAGGGGTTTTCTCTTTTGGCCATGAAACATATGAACAAATCGCTGGGTCTAGAATTGTCACATGCTATATGACCTAAATGGCCCAAAGTAACAAGCTTGAAATGCATGGGCACTACTGATCAGAAAGATGCTGACTATCACATTGGAAAAAGACAAAAACATGACATGCTTTATTCATGTGTGTGTTAAATCCTTTGCAAATATAACTAAGAAAACAATTGCCTAGAGGTCCTTGCACTTACATTGATTGCACTCATGAAAATCAGTTATCCAGACGCCTGCTAACAAAGAAAGTAAATTAGCTGGATTTGCTCTTCTTGACATGAATTTAAAAGCCTCAGTTAATGCTATCAATCCTCCTTGCATCACTGTCACTTCTAGTGCAGCCATTACTGTCTCTTTCAAACTCGAGTTGTCCTGCAAATCCCAACTATGAGCTGCAGTGGATGATCTCCATCCTGATCTCTCAATGATGATTACTTTGAATACAGCAGTGGCTCAATTTTCCTTGTCTTTGTAATGACCTAGCAATGAGGGTTGTACAAGATGTCACCATTTTACCATAATATTTACAGAGGGCTGCAAACAAGTTGTGTTACTAGGCAAGACCATGGCAGATGGAAAGAAATTTGTTGACGTACAAAATTATCCATTTTAGGAAGAAAAGTACAAAGCAAAACGTTTTTTCTATGGTATGAGGCTGAAAAATATTTTTATTCTAAGGGGCCTATTACAGAATCATAGACTTGTTACAGCACGGAAGGTGGCCATTTGTCTTATCGTGTCCATACTGGCTTTCCAAATGAGTTTCTCACTTAGCATCAATCTCCTGCCTTCTCCTTCTAATCTTACACATTCTCCCTTTTCAAATAATCTTCTCATTCCCTTTGGAATGCCTCAGTTGAACCTGCCTTCACCGCTCTTTCAGACAATACATTCCCTAACCACCCACTGTGTGAATTTGTTTTTTTCCTTATATCTCTTTTGCTCCTCTGACGAATTATTTTGAATCTGTCTCGTCTTGTTCTTGATCCTTTCATAAGTGGGAATATTTTCTCGCTATCTAGTCTCTCCAGACCACTCATGATTTTAAATATTTCAATCAAACTCATTTCAGTCTTCTCTTGTTGGAATTTGCAAGAAAGGGAGGCGACCTTACTGAGAGATAGAAGCATCTGAGAGGCTTGACAGAATAGATGCTGGAGGATGTTTCCTCTTGTGAGAAAATTACAATCTAGGAGGCACAGATGTCCCATTTAAGAGGGAGATTAGGCGGAATTTATTTTCTCAGAGGGTTGGTGGTCCTTGGAATTCTCTTCTAGAGAAAATAGTGAGATCGGCTCATTGAGTATATCAAGGATTTAGACAGGTACTTGACTGGATTGGATTTGAAAGGAATGAAGGGTTATGGTGGATGGACAGGGAGGTGGTGTTAACACCACAATTAGCCCAAACATAATCTATTGAATAGTGGAACAGGCTCAAAAGGCTGAATGGCCTACTCCTGCTCCTAATTCACATGATCTTCCTGTTCCTAATTCATATGATCTTATGATTGCTTATAATTATTTTTGAACCAGTGAAAACAGACATTCTACAGCTATTCTATAAAAATATTAATAACTAAATAAACAATGTTTTGATTAAAATTTATTTTACCCTTCTCTGTTATAATGACAGAGTCCCTGTATCTCAAATCTTTCCCTGTATCTATAGGGCTAAAAATTACATTAGACCTGTAACCGAGTATTGGGATTGCAATGGTTGATACTCCAATGCTGTTGAGAAAAATTGTGACAGCACACAAACTTTGGGCTTCTTGTTTATCTCCATAACTGTGGTGAGCAGTCCAGCATGAAATACATTGATGAGATTCTATGCACTCAGCCAAGTTTAAATTAAAACTAGCCTGCATATTATTTTAAAGCCAGCTTGCACCTCTTAAAGGGGCGTTTTGGCTAAAGCAAAGGGCTGGATGTGGTGGTGAAGGAATTCTGGAGCAGGAGGAAATCAAAGTAAAGGAGCTGCCTGCCAAAAAGAAGATTCTCAGGTTCTTAAATTCAACACTGGCAGCTGATGTGCTGTTAGTGGAAGGAGGGAGTAAGGTATCTTTCAGTATCATCAAACCGGCTGTCTAAGCAAGCATTTGGAAGGAAAGAAGATCAGATAGCTACAGAGGTCAGAGCCCTGAGTCTGGTTTGAGAGTGAAGCTACAATGTCAGAGAAAGTTCACTGACCATATTAAAGTGATCAAGTATTTGCATCTTTACATGTCATTTCCCACTAGTCACAGGACCAAATAGAAGTGCTAAGTGGATAACCCATCTCGATCCCCTCCAGAGGTCTCCAACTACACTGATGCCAGTCTTCAGCCAATTTGATTCATTTTGCATGAAATCAAGAAACAGAGATCCTAGATACTGCCAAGTCACTGACAACATTCTGGCAATAATTTTTAAGACTTGCTGCGTCACAAGTCAAGTTTTTCCAATACAGCAACAACGCTGGCATCTACATAATCATGTGGAAAAATTCCCAGGTCTGTCCTGTATGCAAAAGAAAGGGCAAATCCAACCCAATGACTTACAACCTAATCAGTCTATGTTCAACACTTGTAAAGTAATGGAAGGTATCATCAACAGTGCTACCAAGCAACACTTGCTCAGCAATAACCTGCTCACTGACACCCACTCAGCACCTGCCCACATTACAGCCTTAACTCATGTACGGACAAATGAGGTGAATACAAGAAGACAGATGAGAGTGACTGCCCTCAAGATCAAGGCAACTTTTGATTGAATGTGGCATCAAAGAGCCCAAGGAAACTGAGTCAATAGAAATCGGGCAAAAACTTGGCATAGTTTGGAGCCAGCACAAAGAGAGATAGTTGTGGCTGTTGGAAATCAGCCATCTAAGCTCCAGAACATTTTTCAGGAGTTCCTCAGGGTGGTATCCTCAGCCCAACCAGCTTTAGCTGCTTTATCAATGGCTTTCTCTCCATTTCAAGGTCAGAAGGGGGGACGTTCACTGATTATTGCACAGTATGCAGCACTATTCTTGACTCAGTCTATGTCCAAATGCAATAAGATCTGGACAATATCCTGGCTTGGCAATTGGCAACAAGTATTCACACGCAACCCCCCCACCACCACCACCAAATGCCAGGCAATAACTATCTCCAAAAAGAGAGAATCTAACGGTCACTCCTTGACATCCAATGGCATTACTATTACTGAATATCTCACTTTCAACACCCTAGGCAAATACAATGGCTACAGGAGCAGATCAGATGCTAGGAATCTTAAAGCAAGTAACTCAGCTCCTGACTCCCCAAAGCCTGTCCATCATCTACTAAGGCACAAGCAAGGTGTGTGATGGAATACTCCCCATTAGCCTGGATGGGTGCAGCTCCAGCAACACTAAAAAAAATTGACACCATCCAGGACAAAGCAGCCCAACTGATTGGCACCACATCCACAAAAATTCAGTTCCCCCACCACTGACACTTGATAGCAGCAGTGTATGTTATTCACTTAGTCTGCACCTTACAATCCTACAACCATTTCTATCTAGAAGGGCAAGGGCAGCAGCTACATGGGAACACCACCAACTGCTAACTCCCCTCTAAGCCACTTCCCATCCTGACTTGGAAATATATCACCATTCCATCAATGTCACTGGGTCAAAATATTGGTAATCCCTCCCTAATGATTTTGTGTATCTATCTAGAGCAAATGGACTCCAGTTGTTCAAGAAGGCAACTCATCACCAGCACCTCGAGGGCACTAGGGAAGGGAAATAGATGCGAGTAAGCAACATTTCAACCCCGATTGATTTAAAAAAACCCTTATACTCATTGCACCACACCCCCATCACTTGTCTGTCAGCCATTTCTGATAATCAGGAGTCATGCCTACTTTCCATATGGTCACACGTGGCACTGATGGAAGCTTCAAATCCAGAACTTACAACCTCTACACACTGGAAGCTAAACAGTTGTGACATGCACATTATCCAGAATCATATCTAATGACACAGTTTGCTTTCTCACAGACCAAGATGGCACACAACAGATGGGACTAACAGAGAGGTATTGAGACACAGTCGGAGAAATGTGTCCTCACCTCTTTGGAGGAAATCTTCATTATTTGCACAGTAGTCCCTGAGACATTGAGTGTTACTGAAGCCACGCAGGTGTGTTCTGCTTTAAGGACCTTTTCAAATTCTCTTTTTACCTGGACACCACAATCAGGTATAGATAATTTCTTATCAGTCTGTTCAGAGAAGTCATCAAACACCACTGGTGCAGGTGGGACTTGAACCTGGACCTCCTGGATCAGAGCTAGGGACACCAATGCTGAACCACAAAAGCCCCATCACAATCAGGTATTAAGTACAAGCTGCAGCAGGTGTGAATTTGCATCACATGTTTTCCCTCCACTCCCCCTTTCCTCAAGTTAATCCTTCCTTTATACTTTCAGAAGCCCAAACTCGGCTGTCTCAAACGACCAGTATATCCTCACGATGTGGAATGAGAGGAAGAGCAAATATTTGGTGATAAAGCGCCATCACTTGATTTGACACTCATGGCCACCAGCTCAAATATTGGCTAAAGTAACCATGGATACAAGTACAATAGCATAAAATTATTAAAGTTAAATAAGAGACTAGCTTAAATCAATTAAGTTCTAGGTTTGTCCTATAGTTATTAGTGATTGATTGATGATATGGTGTGCAGGATAGTGTGCAGAACTCAAGGTCACTGTGAAGTATTGCACTTTGAGAAATCAAGTGAAACAGCTTGTTGTTATCAAAATCAAAGTCCAATAGAAAGGAATCGGGGACTTCCATAAAAAGATTGATAAAATGTACTCAATGTTGACTCACAGCTTACTTAAAACACTATTGAGAGACTTTTTTGGGTATTAAATCCTAATAATGCCTCACAAATGTCTGCATATTGCACATTCTAGAATAACCTGAAAATTGTTCTTCTTGTTTACCTCAATCTCTTCTGCCATCATAATGAAGTTAGAGAAGCAAATGCAGTTTGTTGAAGTATTAAAATGTCAACTAATATTGTATGACAGAAAGAACAAACTGACACTTTTTGTAGACCTACCACATACTCAGGAAGTTCCTGAACATGTGATAATGAAATAATTACATTAGCAATGCCATTGTTATTTTCTGGTGAGAAAATTTGACAGCAGGTTTGTGTACGGTAAAATCTGTAATGACGAAATGAGAGGAATAATTAGATAAGCTGCTTAGTGATGTTTTAAAGAGGAGGCAGCCAGGAAACTGAGAGAAATGGAGTGACAGTCTAACGATACAGGGTAAGCTGTTCATGAATAAGATGAGAGGAAATGTCTTCAGCCAGAGAGCGGTGTGTCTGTGGAATTCTCTGCCTCAGAATGCAGTTGAGCCCAAAATACTGAATGTTTTCAAGAAGGTATAAGAAAGAATTCTTTGGGCTAAAGGGATCAAAGCATATGGGGAGAAAACCGGAGTGGGGTACTGAGTTGGATTATCAGCCATGATCATGTTGAATGGCAGAGGGGCAAGAGGAGCCGAGTGGCCTACTCCAGCTCCTATATTCTGAAATTGTAAGTTTTTAATTAAATATTCTTGAAAATAATGGAACAGAATTGTGTCTGCTCATGGACAATTGGCACCACTGTTGAGTTCAAAAGACAGCACCTCTGACATTGCAATACTTTTCTTTGCTTGCTGCAATGCCATCCTGGATCTACGCTCATATTCTTGTCTGGGGCTTGAATCCTAGTTGGAATGTTGCCACAAAAGCAAGCACCCGATTTTACCATTGTATATTTGTTAGATTATTGGAGGCTCCATTTTGCTTGACTGTTCCAACAAAGTCCAAAGTAGACATATTAATTACACAAATTCATGTATTTTGCAATGTCAGTCACTTTCTTTCCACATGGCTTCAAATCATATTCTTGCAACATATTTTATCTTAGCTGGATGTGGAGAAGAAAAAGCATTTTCTAAGCACAAATTGTGATTGTTGCCACACAATCCCAAAAAGTTACTTTGAGGAATTTCTAGATGATATAGAAAGAGTTAATTTCGAATCTCAACTTATTTAAACACTTGAAAATGTTTCTGTTGTCATTTAAAATTTGCATACAATTTACTAATTCTGTCATTTTATTTTGGAGCCCAGATGAACCATTTCTTAGTATCACTGGATATCTTAACCAATTGTAGATGAGCCCTCAGATTCCTTCCAAAGTCTGATGCATAGTTTACAAATGCTTGCATTTTAGAAATCTGAAAAAGGTCCCCTGAGTAAAATGTTTGATGAAGTTATCGTTCATTTGCTCTTTAAAGTTATGCTAGGGAATTGAGAAGACTGAGAAGGCAATGGGATCAGTACAGCAACTTGCATTTACATAACACCTTGAATATGGTAAATTTTTCCTTGCTATTTCACAGGAATAAAAGTCAGACAAAATCACCATTGACCAAGAGAAGAAAACCTTCAGACAGGTGAACAAAAGATTGGACAAAGGGAGATGTTTCAAGAAGTGTGAATGCAGTAGAGAGGGACTAGAAGATTTTAAAAAGAAATTCCAATATTTGGGGCTTAAATAATTGAAGACAGAGGACAGAAGTTTCCTCTTTCTGAAGTGGGTGAGCTTTGGCCAGAAAGGTATGAAAATATTGGTGAAAATGTAAACAAAAATCAGATTCTTGACATGGAGAAATTTTTCAATCTGTCTCTTATGCTTTAGCTAATGACTTCAGAATCTTATTATTGAGTGGTGGCTATATTATTTCAATGCATTTACATCTTATACATAGCCCAAAATACGTTATTTACACATTTTCTCCTCTCCTTCTCTGAGAAACTAAATGGCACAAGTTTATGACATGTTAATCATAATGGGCATCTGGTAGTTGCAGCTTGCCAATTCCTCTTCCTACCCATCACCCAACTGTGTCTTGCCCATAGTAAGCCAGCTCTTCCACACCCAGAATCAGCCCAGTGACCCTTCTCTGGATTGTCAGTATATCTTTCCTAAGCCATTGTCTAAGATCTTTCTGCCAAAGTGAAACAAGGCCCCTTTCAGTTGTCAGACCCTCTTATTGCCTCAATGAATGTAATTAGTTTTCTGCATGAGAAGAAAATGCCTTTGTTTTTGCAACTGCAGAGAAGGTCTGAGAAATGTCAAAATTCCAATGTTTAGTTTGCTTTTTTTCTCTGCAAGATTTGTGCAGAACTGATTTAGAACCTTTGCATGTACATACTAAAATACATTTTGATACAAAAAAGCCTTTCCTAAGATAAGGGGCCCAAATATGTTCACAGTATTCCAGCTGTGGTCTGACTAACGCCTTGTATTGATTTTGCAAAACCCGCCTAATTTTATATTCCGTTCACTTTGAAATAAAGACCGACATTCCATTTGCTTTCCTTATTACCCACTCAGCTGATCGTCAACTTTAGGAAGCAAGGAGGAGGGCACGCTTCTATCTACATCAGTGGAACTGAGGGGGAGATGGTCAAGAACATCAAGTTCAAGGGAGTGATGATCACCTACAATCTGTCCTGGACCACCCAGATAAATGCAAAGGTCAAGAAGTCACAACAACACCTCTTCCTCAGGAGTCAAAGGAAATTTGGCATGTCCGTAAAGACTCCCACCACCTTTTACAGATGCACCATAGAAAGCATTCTATCTGGATGCATCATGGCTTGGTACGGCAACTGCTTTACCCAGAACTGTAAGAAACCACGGAAATTGTGACCACAGCCCAGTCCATCACGCAAGCCAACCTTCCATCCATTGACTCCAACAATACTTTTTGTTGCAGCAGAAAGGCAGTCAACATCATCAAAGACCCTCCCACCCAGTTATAATCTCTTCCAACATCTTCCGTCAGGCAGAAGATATAAAATGTGTACCAACAGTACTTCAGTATGTCAATCTCTCAGCTTGGTCTGGTGGCCTCTCGGCCCAGCGTGGCAGTCTCCTGGCCCAGCATGGCAGTCTTTCGGTGGCCTGGTGTGGCCTTCTGGCCTTGAAATGACTCCAGAACAGTCTCCCAGCCTTGAGAACCTTGAGGTGAAGCCCAATGTGGTCTGGAGTCAAGTCCTGGTGTGGACTATAGGCTAGGTGTTGGCGTGTACTGTGTTGGAAGGACGGTTATCAGAACTTTTTATTTCTTTATTTTCTAATTTATTCCTATGACCTGTAATGCTGGACCTAAGATGGCATCGTAAGTGGCAATTTGTAAACTTTTCACTGTAATCATTTGAGTAGATGTGACAACAAAGCTAATTCTAAGAAACTTCAACTGAGCTCCCAGGAAGGCGGAGGAAATCACTGTCCGCAATTCCCAAATTTCTGTGTATAACTGCACATGTGCAAAATATCAGAAGTTGCTGTCAACTTCAGTGCAGGAAAGAAGTGAAATGCTAAGAGTTTTGCCACTAGCATCCCATATAAACCAATATCATTACCATTCCTCTTAGATGATTGAGGAAGTTTCTTCTTTCTTTTAAATCTCGGAAAATCTGAAGCAATTTCACAAAAATACTAAAGTACCTAATATTTCTGATACTTCAGATGTAAAAATAATTCTTTTTTCTTCTGTAGAAATGAGGGGGAAATGAGGCATTTCCTGTCAATTGAATAAGATCAAAGATATTTTGGCACATTACCACCACTCTGGACAATGATCCAACAGTATGATACAGATATTGTGCTAAGATTGTTTCAAAGTACTACGCAGCTAAAGAACTATCAATATATCCATACAATGGCATATGTTCACTACCAGAGCAAACAAAAGGGTTGAAAACCACTCAGACATAATAAATGGCATTCATTTTTGTGCCTGGAGGATTGAAAAAATGTCCACTGCCATCGTATTCTCGGAAACAACACCAAATTCTGTCTCTTTTGTTCAGCTGTTACTACAGTGCATTGCAACATGGAATGTCTGTGCTGAGCAAAGAAGGGTGTGTCATGCTTTAGACATTGAATAAAGGATTAATATTTGCAATGGCATGCCTGTTTATTTGGATAAACATTGCAGCAAATTTACATGAACCATATAATGGACTACATTTCAAGCACGTGCCTTGAATGCCAGAAACAGATTAGCTCCAAACTGTTGACCAAGTTTCAAATCATGCTTTAAACACTGCTGTCAACATCCTCCCTCCTGCATGAAATGACAGCTATGAAGCGAACAAAATCTACGGGAGAAAGGGTAATTTCATAAAGTCACAAAAGAGACCATTCTGTGAGAAGCAGATTCTACCACAAGTGTTGGTTGTGGTTATAAGGTGTCATGATGTTTGTTGCTAACCATGTAACCGCTGATTGGGTTGGTGGTACAGGCCAGCTCACTTGTCACCTTTTTTTCCTGTTATCAGCAAGGGTCTCATTGGCATGAGAATTGGAACCTTCAGGTCATCTTTGCGAACATGCTTGAAGTAGAGTTTCAGACATCCTAATGGTCAACTGGTTCTAGTTACCTCAGTGTATGGAAAATTCTTAGGCAGACAACCATTTTCCATCCTGCAAGTGAGCCTGAGCCAGTAGAGTCACACTACTTGATGAGTGCCAACATACTTGGGAGCTTTGCTTTTGAAAAAGAGTGTTGGATTCAGGGTGTTGCCTTTCTGAGAGTTGCCCAGAATGCTTTGCAAATAGCAAAAATGAAAGTTGTTGAACTTCTTTTCTTGATTGCTATAAGGCTTGCATGTTTCACAGCTATAGAACAAGGTACTAAGAACAGACACTCAGACACCGGCACCTTGGTTGTGGGTAACTCCCAGAGACGATGTCGCTGAGAACCCATAGTGGAAGAATTTTCCAATTACTTCCAGTGGGAATTTTTTTTTTATGATCAATAGTGGAAATGTGACACACTCCACCATTACCACAATGTTCCTCACACATGTCTTCAGCAAAAACAAGGCACAAGACACAGGAGATATCAAGTCAATGATGAATTCTATTGCTCTCTGAAGGCCATTCTGAGGTATATGCCAAATGGCAAAGAGTTATTCATCCCAGGAGATTTCAATGCACATGTTAGATTGGACAGAGATTCACAGTCAATGTGTCTCAGTCATCCTGGGCAGAGTAAGCTCAAGGCTTCTTGAGCTATGTGTCCCTAATGAACTCTACATCACTGACACTTTCTGTCAGGGTATACATTGCCACAAAGTAATATCTGATTAATATGACCTGATCGTCACCAGGAGACAAGATCTGCCCAGTGTTCTTCACATCTGTATCTTCCACTGAGCAGATTACAACACTGACTACTCACTTGTCAGCTGCAGAGTGAAGGCCCATAAGCATATTCACAGCTCCAAACATGCCGTCCATGTCAAGAAATGGCCTCACATGCTACCACTTTGCATTAACACTCAAGCAACTGATGTCCACCAAAAGCTATTATTTTGGAGATGATAACATTGATGCAAATGCCTAATGTAATTTCCAGGAAACATTACTTTTCCCACACACTGCCCCAACAGACTGTCTTTATTTATTTCTTCAAATTCCTGACTGATGTTATTGCTGCCCTCAGCATCAACTCCATTCCTACAGATATCATGTTATTGACACTGAGTGCAGTGACAGTTACATCTCATGTATTTAAATAAAACACAGGAGTTAAAATGGCCAGTTCATTGATGTTGATGAACCAGGAAAGCCTTGCAGTAACCCCTCACCTCTTTCCCGAACCTAATTTAAGTGTTTTATATTTTATTGGCTTTCATCTCAAGCTAAAATTTAAATTTCAGTGCTTGAACCATGATATATTAAGTAAACACCCGGTTGGAATTACAATATTGGTGGCATATTTACAAAACTGCTTAGAATCTGCAACGTTACTGAAGTAATCTGACTCACAAACAAAAGTTTTACTCAATCAGTGTTTATTTGGAGCTTGTGAATTTTCTTGATGTATTGGTGATCTTAAGTTTAGAAAGAAATTTGTTGAAAAAGTTTTCAGCGGCTGGTTATAAGTGTCTTTGTCTGCTTCCTACAGCTGTGTGTGAAGTTTACAAAACATAGCTGATTACTAACAGATTCTGCTGAGTAAACCACAGAATTGAAGGGAAGCCGTTACACAAACAATTATTGTCAAGGCATTAAAAGTGGTGTCATTGCTTTGTTTTGTACATTGCTTACAATTTGACTTCTCAAATTTAATTCAGGTGTGGATTTCCACTATTAGTGGTGAGATTATAAGTAAACTGTAAGCTGCTGGTGGGAATGGGACTAGGGGATGGTTGGGTAGAGTTTGTGGTGGATGGGAATGGTTACATGTCCAGGAGCTGGGAGTGTGGAGCCCCAGCTGATGATGACAAAAGGCCTCATTGACATCAATGCTATTGGAATCCCAGTCTAACGTGGCCTGATCTATCATCTGGGAATTCTTTTGGTACGAGGCCACAACCAGGATTCCATTGGAACAATCTCACATGGAAGAGGAGGGGTCTTGCTTTCATGCTGTGAGATGCCAGAAATAGAGAGGGCAAGAACTCCTTGAGCAGACTTGGGGGAGAAGAGTCCAATTGCTTCTCCAGGACCTCAGGGAGTGTTGACAAATGCACCTTTCACAGCTTAACTTGGCCTCTTCTGCTAAGTCAGCAGCTGCTACTCAGCAGTCAGAGTTTGATGGTGTCATTAGACCACGATTTTGGAGTGCTAAACTCCTGTTTTTATTTATTAGGAACCTTGGTCAACACAGAAGTCAGCAAAGTTGGAATGCTTTGCCAATTCTTAACTTGCATGGCCTAGAATATTCAATTTAATTTTGAATAAAAGACTTAAGAAAGGTATAATTATAGATTGAATTCTAAACTTCATTCCTGACTAGTTGCAGGAGTACTCCATTGTGGGTATGTTTTCACATGTTACAACAGTAACAGGAGAAATTGCTGATAATCAAACTCTATCACTCCAATGAGTTACACCAGTAGTGTCAATATGCTGATTTAATTCCAAAAAGGTACTTTAGTACTGCTATCAAAACATAAAAGAAAAATCCTTCCGACTTCTTTAATGAACTCAAAATGATCTGTTTATTATAAACAAAGCCTATTCTTAAAACACGTGGCAAAATCTTGTTGACACCTAAGCCTTGATCTGGAATTAAAACAGTATTCCCTTATTCCCTCAAACAGACACAACACAAAGAGACAAAAACAAAACCAGAAATTGCTGGAAAAATCTCAGCAGGTCTGGCAGCATCTGTGGAGAGAAATCAGAGTTAATATTTCAGGTCCAGTGACCCTTCTTCAGAACTGATGGTAGCTAGGAAAACGTTGATATTGATATAGACGTTTGGGTGGCGGGCAGGCTGAGACTAAATGAAAGGTGGAAATAGAGCCCAAAGAGACAGAACAACCAAAAGAACTGTGGATGCTGGAAATCTGAAACAACAACAGAACTTGATGGAAAACCTCAGTAGGTCTGGCAGCATCCATAAAGAGAAATCAGAATTAACAATTCAGGTTCAATAACCTTTGTTCAGAACTGATGGCAGACAGAGAAAGGATGTTTTTATATGGAAGATGGGGGAGGGGGTTGGGGGGGGAGCGGAGAGTAATCGATAGATGGAGAAAGGGCCAAAGAGAGTAAAACACAGTTGGGCAGGCAAAGGAGTGGTTAAAGGTCAGTCTGGGGACAATGAATAGCTCCTAATGGGAGCTATTAGTAGCTGACAATGGGTTGTGTGTGGTAGCAGCCCATATAATGACAAGGCATAGTGTATGGGGGTGGGGAAAGTATGGGCAAAGGTGCTCAAGCACTAAAATTGTTGAACTTAATATTAATTCCAGAGAGCTACAGTGTCCCCAAGTGGAAAATGAGGTGTTGTTCTTCCGCTTGTGCTGAGCTTCGCTGGAGAACTGCAGCAAGCCTGAGACAGAGGTGTTGGCCAGGGACAGGTCTCCATACAGAAGTTTGCACATTCTCCCCGTGTCTGCTTGGGTTTCCTCTGGGTGCTCTGGGATCCCCCTGTCCCCAGTCCAAAGATGTGCAGGTTAGATGGATTGGCCATACTAAATAGTGTCCAGAGATGTGCAAGCTAGGTGGATTATCATGGTAAATGCAGGGTTACAGGGGTAGTGTGGGTGGGTGGGTGTTTGTTTGGGTGGGATGCTCTTCCGAGCGATGGTGCGGACTCAATGGGCCAAATGGCCTCTTTCTGCATCTCAGGGATTCTATGGTTCTAAGGTAGTTACATTAATGCCTGTGCTTTGCAGAACACCTACGCTTGGTTCGCAATAAACAACTGCACCTCCCAGTCGCGAACCATTTCAACTCCCCCTCCCATTCCTCAGACGACATGTCCATCCTGGGCCTCCTGCGGTGCCACAACGATGCCACCCGAAGGTTGCAGGAACAGCAACTCAAATTCCGCTTGGGAACCCTGCAGCCCAATGGTATCAATGTGGATTTCACAAGTTTCAAAATCTCCCCTCCCCCTACCGCATCCCAAAACCAGTCCAGCTCCGTCCCTGCCTCTCTACCTCCCACCTATCCCCTCCTCCCACCTCAAGCCGCACCTCCATCTCCTACCGACTAACCTCATCCCGCCCCCTTGACCTGTCCGTCCTCCCTGGACTGACCAATCCCCTCCCTAACTCCCCACCTACACTCACCTTTACTGGCCCCATCCCCGCCTCTTCGACCTGTTTGTTTCCTCTCCACCTATCCTCTCCTCTATCCATCTTCTATCTGCCTCCCACTCCCTCCCTATTTATTTCAGAACCCCCTTCCCCTCCCCCTTTTCTGATAAAGGGTCTAGGCCCGAAATGTCAGCCTCTCTGCTCCTATGATGCTGCTTGGCCTGCTGTGTTCATCCAGCCCTGCACCTTGTTGTCTCTATACTTGGAGAGGGGTGGACACGCAATGCCCATCAATGCTCTTGATGTCCTGAGAGATAAGTGGGCACCGAGGGTATACAGTACTTTATTTTCCCCTTGAATTTTGATGTAGCCCCCTTCCATTCTTCCCACCCCCACCTTTACTTTTAATGGTTTTTCCCACAATGTGCCTTGCTTGTAAATGTTCAATTGGCTTCCTGGATGATTTACTGGTGTTACAGAGAGGAGTTCGAACTCCTCTGATAATTAGACTGAGACACAAGCCCCCAATCTTTTATGGTGGGATTAGAGTTTCCCTTCCAATAATTACTCCCGAAACCCAGAGAAGCTCACCTTGCCTTTATAATCTGTTAAAAAGAGTGGTTAAATGAAAGAAAATCCCTGATGTTCATTTGATAAGCAACAAGTAGCAATTTATTTATTTAACCCTAACAGTGAACAAATTAACAGAATTACTAACATACCAAACAATTCCTCTTTAACTACTAACTATTCCCTAACTGAACTAAATTCTACTGGTATGCTGTTCCAATAAACACAAGTCCCACTTATAGAAACTCAAGTAATAAGAAAATAAATTGAAACTTAATCTCTCAAAGTCTACATGCCTTTCTTCTGCTGTTCTAAACAACTTTCTTCCAGCTATCAGGGACGTTTTCTCTATGAAGCCTTCTGTGAGGCCTCTTAGCTAGAAGTGCCATGGACCTTTTATGGATGGATGGTGCTTTTTTAGAGATCCTAGTAAAATCTTGTGAGAGATAGATGCTTATTTCTCAGATGATGGTTTGTTCTCACCCCGATTTTCAAAAACCCTCTCCTTATACACCTTGGATGACATATCATTTTTCTTATAATAGCATTGGTCCAAGGTTGTCAAAACCATCAGGATTTAAATTCAATTGGCTTTCAACGGCTAAGTACTATGCTTAAATTAATTGGCTGATTCCAGCTTGATGCCAAAACATGAAACAAGCCTGAGGTTTCTAATCACATTGTCAATTGATACATGTTTCAATTTCAGAACTGACTGTACACCTTCAGCTACATATAAACACACTCATTTCACTGTCTAAATCTCTAAGCTTAGAAAAGTACTTTACCACTTAAAGGAACCACGCACTCTTCTCCCTTTTTTTTAACAAATTCTAGCTCCCTGCCTTCTAATTCATGATTACTCTACACAACTTCATAACAGTGGTTAAAAGTATAAAAAACAAGAAAAGTCACGACATTTTGGTGGTGGGAAAGTCATTTGCTTGTGTGTGAAAGCATTTCTGGATATGAAAACAGAAAAAAAACAGCTGGGTTCTATTGGCCATGGGGGATTGCACCCCCTGTTTAGTTCTTTGAAAAATCTTTTGTTGTGCTTATGGTTGCGCTTCAGCCTAACACTTCCGATCTTTGGTCATTGGGTGTTGAGGGCTGTTGGCAAGTCAGAAGACTTCCTCGTGGGTCTGCCCCTGCACCTGGTCAAGATGGCTATTAACAGGTCCAGGCAGCGGGCTGTTGAAAGGGTCATATTTGCCGACTGTTTGTCCTTTTCCATGGGCTGCATTTGTGCCCGGATGTCATTGGAGAGGGAGCACATGGTGTTCTTGATATCTTTGGAGAGAAGTGAGCACCCCAGGGAATGGACTGCTTCATCTCTCCCTCCAACTCCATTTTGATTTATCCCCTTCTCCCTCTCTATTACCTTTGATAGGTTGCATTTCTATTAGTGGACTTTTCACATAAATTATTCAATTGGGAACACAGGTGACTAACTGGTGGAGGTTAATAGATGGAAATAAAAACACGTCATTTGGTGATAGGAAAAAGAAATTGTTCAGTTGTGTGTAAGAGCACTTCTGGATATAAACAAAAAAAAGAGCTAAATTCTAATTGGTAATTTATTCAGATTTACTGGACATTTGGTTGTGAAAAATAAAATTTAGTGGTGTGTAAAAGCATCTCTGGATAGAAAAAAAGCTGAGTTTTTCTTCAATGGAGATTGATTTTGGACAAGCAAACAGTTCAGAAAGGAAAAGTAGGAACAAATGTTTGTGCTATGTTATAGATTTACAAGAAAAAATTGTTTTACGACCTAATTCAACATGTTGTTATTGGTACAAGAAACATCTTGCTTTTTTCCCTCCTGACTGAAGTTCTTCTTCTGTTCCCTGTTCTTACTTTGTGCCTGTCTGTTGAAAGTTAGTGCATTTTAAACCTTGCTAGGTACTAGCTTTGTGCAAGGTCAGATGTATCTCTGAGCTCTGTTGGACTTGCCAACACATAAACACCTAAACATTGCTTGGTTGGTTTCGGATTGGCTAGCAGATCTGTGCTCTGATTTGTTTTTTAAGGATGATGGTCAACTTACTGTTACAGCCTGATTAGTTCCCTAAGTGTCAGTCACTTGTGAGTGGCATCTTTTTCATATAGCCTTTTGCCTATTAATTTTCCAAGTTTATATATATTTTCTAATCAATCTGTTTAGAGATGATATTCTGCAGCACTGGAGCATGTGGACATGAACCTGGGTGTCCTGGCTCAGTGCTTGGGACACTAAGGTACCATACAATAATTTGTGTGACTACTTAGAGAATGCATAGTATCATCCTAATGACTAATATTGTCCCAAATATCTATTTGGTACTTCAAAGTGTTCCGGTGAGCCATCAAGTAATATATGTTAGTTAAAGGAGCCATTTGTTAATGTGTGACTTAGCAATGACTGATGGTGTTTAAAACTAGCTAACTAAAAATAATCAGAGAGTACAGGTTGATCCAACATAAATTCTGCTTATAGGGACAATCAGAGTGTTAAAACCAATGATATACATGTAAGTTAAGACATAATGCATTCAAATAACACAGATAAAAGGTACATATATATACATACACACGTAACTATATAACTACAAGACTAATTACAGAACTTAATACCAAAGTAATGTATAGACCTGTTACATGCTTTAAAAGAAAATGAATGTTTCTCTTTAATGTATTTTAAATTACAAAATTAAGTCAATTTAGGACATATTTGTGTCTTGATACCTAATGTGGTTTCACTTGAAGTGTCCTCATTTGTCCTGTAATCAAGCAAGCCAGAAAAGCAGGACTTTTCTACAACTGAGTTTATACTGGCCAGGGGCCTAATTGAAAATCTGGTTTGAGAACACAGCTACGGACATGAGGCACGACACCGGCATCTTACGTTTTGACAATAATTAAACAAATTATGATATTAATACCTTATCACGTATGTTTAAACTACAATTAACTGTTGCAAAACAAATTGAATCATATAATCTGCACCTTGTGGATGAAAATGCCTGGGAATTTGATTCCTCACATGATCTTGCAACATCTTATTAATTTATCTTTACCACCTGATTGAATTCAAATCCAAATTTGCATATATAATCACCTCCTTTCTACAATTCTTTACAATCTTTCTTTGGCCTACTCTAAAACTCAAGTTCGACTTCAATTATTTAGTTCATCCCTCACTTGTATGCATCTTGCGAAAGTTCCAAATTTTTCCCAACACAATTACTGCTAGTAATTACACAAATTCCATTTTTTAAAATTCCCTTCAATAGCTGTATCAATGATTACCCTAATTATTACAAAATCAGTAACTCTAGAAAATATGTGTCAAAGCCTCGATGATCTAAAAATTTCTTGTTGATCTTAACCATGCTGTACTGTTGTTCTCTAAACTCTGTGTATTTATGTTTCTGTATTTTAGATTATGGATTGAAATGGGAAAGGATTGTTTTAAAAACCAAGGATTGTGGAAATGATTATTGCACAATTTAAAAGCAAGTTAGCTGACAATCATTGTAAGTGCTGTTTACATTGCTGTTTCTTCACAGAGTGGGAGTTGTCATGACAGATAAGCTAGAGCCTGAGGATATGTACCAACAGAGATTTAGCCAACAAGTGGTTGATTGGTTTATGGAATGGTGACCAGTTTGATGACTAAGGCTTCCTGTCTGACAAAAACTATCTGGTTGGCTCCCAGATAGCTGAACAACATGTGGATGTGAATATTTGGTCTCAAGCCATTGGACTTCTGGAAAGGAAGCCAGTTTATTTACCCTCATCATTTGCTGTAAGCTGTTGCTTTTAATCAATCAGTCAGAAATGTTCTAATTGTGAACTAATCACACTGCGCCTCCTACAATCAAGTGAGAGTACCTGGAGGAGGAAAATTGAGGAGAAACAGGTCTCGACAAGGCAAAGGGACCATCTCAGTGACCCCTGTGGACAGAGACCATTGAACTGCCTCCTCTGACTATCCCTCTGTCTATGACACCCATATTTCTTTGTGACTATCTGTGTTTGTTTAGGGCGGAGTTTTATGAGGGATTAGAGTTTTAACTAGTGGAGTTATATGTTGATAGTTTGAAATTGTTTGTATTCAGAAGTTGTTTAATGTATAACCTATGATTTGTTTTGTTACAGTGTCCCTCCAGTGGCTGTCTAATCTGGCTGATATTTATTTAAGATAGTGGAAAGAGGATAGGTGGCAGCACATTACCAACCACAAGCCACTATACACCAATATCTATAATGGTTAATCCCAATATTCTAATGCATGCTTGCCTTAACTCTAACTCACACCATCTTTCAGAACCATTGAAGGGCTTTTACGATTCATTACAGAGTTTGCAATGCCTTTTTTTAATTGAGGAATAAAACATTCCATCTGGTTCCAGGCCTTGTTTTGTTTGGTTATTAAATTCCAATCTTTACATAATGATTAATTTCTCTTTGTCGCAGCTGTTGAGACAGTGGGATCTAAGCTGGTTGATTTATACCCAATTCTTACACAAAGTCATTGTGGAAGATTGTGTAATACTGATGAGGATTACTGGAACTACTCAAAACCATGCTTGGAACCTCCAGTTTCCCACAGGACAAGATGTTACTGCTCCATTATTTCATCATTGCTGTTGACCACATTCCCCTTTATTCTCTGGGACATTAGATGCATGATCTGTGCAAACTTTACAGTTTATTTTAAAATTCCAAAAATAACTGATCCTCTTCTTTAAAATATCTGCAAAGAATGTCCATTAAGGGAAGTAAAATCACCAATTTGTACAGCTAACCCTCTCATTAACTTGTCCAGCATGTGCTTTTTGATCACTGCTTGTGTCTTAACCGTCTATAAATGAGCATCACAACAAAAGCATAAATTGCTGGAAAACTCAGTGGGCTGTGGAAGGGGGACATATCTGCAATCTGCCACTCTTCCATGACTGCATTTTTCAGAAGGCATCTCTGCAGAGAAAGCAGAGCTAACGTTTCGGGTCCAGTGGCCCTTCTTCATCAACAGGTGCTGCCAGAGCTGCTGAGGTTTTGCAGCAATATTTCTACACACATTGTAATCACTATGTATTTCTGTACAGAATGTATGTAGGGTGATTGGGCATGGAAGTACCATAGGCTAGCATAGAGGATATGAGGGACCAAGTATGTGGATGGAGAGGGATAGAAATTTTTGCTCTTTGTTCTTTTTTTTTGTTTACTATAAATTGGCATGTTTGGTAATCTAGACACCACCCACGCCCTCCACCTCCTCCAGAACTTCCAATTCCCCGGTCCCCAACACCTCATCTTTACGATGGATGTCCAGTCCCTCTACACCTGCATTCCCCATGCAGATGGCCTTAAAGCCCTCCGCTTCTTCCTGTCCCGCAGGCCCGACCAGTCCCCCTCCACTGATACCCTCATCCGCTTAGCCGAACTCGTCCTCACACTCAACAACTTCTCTTTCAATTCCTCCCACTTCCTACAGACAAAGGGGGTCGCCATGGGTACCCGCATGGGCCCAAGCTACGCCTGCCTCTTTGTAGGTTACGTGGAACAATCCCTCTTCCGTACCTACACCGGCCCTAAACCCCACCTCTTCCTCCGTTACATTGATGACTGTATCGGCGCCGCCTCGTGCTCCCACGAGGAGCTCGAACAGTTCATACACTTCACTAACACCTTCCACCCCAACCTTAAGTTTACCTGGACCATCTCTAACACCTCTCTCCCCTTCCTGGACCTCTCTGTCTCCATATCGGGCAACCACCTAGAAACCGATATTCATTTCAAGCCCACCGACTCCCACAGCTACCTAGAATACTCCTCCTCCCACCCACCTTCCTGCAAAAATGCTATCCCCTATTTCCAATTCCTTCGCCTCCGCCGCATCTGCTCCCAGGATGAGGCATTCCACTCCCGTACATCTCAGTTGTCCTCGTTTTTCAAGGACCGTAACTTCCCCTCCTCGGTGGTCGAGAACGCCCTCAACCGTGTCTCCCACATCTCCCGCACCTCATCCCTCACACCCCGTCCACGCAATAAGAACCAAAAAAGAATCCCCCTCGTCCTCACGTACCACCCCACCAACCTCCGGATCCAACGCATCATCCTCCGACACTTCCGCCATCTGCAATCCGACCCCACCACCAAAGACATCTTTCCCTCCCCACCCTTATCTGCTTTCTGGAGGGACAACTCTCTCCGTGACTCCCTTGTCCGCTCCACACTCCCCTCCAGCTCCACCACACCCGGCACTTTTCCCTGCCACCGCAGGAAGTGCTACACCTGCCCCCATACCTCCTCCCTCACCACCATCCCAGGCCCCAAGAAGACTTTCCACATCAAGCAGATGTTCACCTGCACATCTGCCAATGTGGTATACTGCATCCGCTGTACCCGGTGTGGCTTCCTCTACATCGGGGAAACCAAGCGGAGACTCGGGGACCGCTTTGCAGAACACTTACGCTCGGTTCGCAACAAACAACTGCACCTCCCAGTCGCGAACCATTTCAACTCCCCCTCCCATTCCTCAGACGACATGTCCATCCTGGGCCTCCTGCAGTGCCACAACGATGCCACCCGAAGGTTGCAGGAACAGCAACTCATATTCCGCTTGGGAACCCTGCAGCCCAATGGTATCAATGTGGATTTCACAAGTTTCAAAATCTCCCCTCCCCCCACCGCATCCCAAAACCAGTCCAACTCGTCCCTGCCTCCCTAACCTGTTCTTCCTCCCACCTATCCCCTCCTCCCACCTCAAGCCGCACCTCCATCTCCTACCGACCAACCTCATCCCGCCCCCTTGACCTGTCCGTCCTCCCTGGACTGACCTATCCCCTTCCTAACTCCCTACCTACACTCACCTTTCCTGGCTCCATCCCCGCCTCTTCGACCTGTTTGTTTCCTCTCCACCTATCCTCTCCTCTATCCCTCTTCTATCCGCCTCCCACTCTCTCCCTATTTATTTCAAAACCCCCTTCCCCTCCCCCTTTTCTGATGAAGGGTCTAGGCCCGAAACGTCAGCCTCTCTGCTCCTATGATGCTGCTTGGCCTGCTGTGTTCATCCAGCCCTGCACCTTGTTGTCCTGGTAATCTAGACTGTTGTGGAAATACTTGTTGTGACTGAAATTAATCATGGTCTCAATCTATGAGCATGATTGTGGTGGAATTTCCATAATCTAAACAGTCAATTTAAGCACCATTCTTTTGATTGCTTGCCTGGGGTAGAGAAGACTTTCTTTCCCTTTTAGTCAAGAATCATTTTATTATTTGTTGTGATTCTTCTTGATGATTCTACAGCTGGGAACAAGACTGGAGCAGTAGTGTGGGTGTAGGAAATGTCCAGTTACCCATTGTCATGCACATGAGGCAGACTTGATGGAACAGCTTGTCTTTTCCCACCCAAAATGTTAGAATGGTGAAAATCCCAGCAGCATTTCCAGACAAATTAAATTGATCTACAAGTTACATTTTGTACGATCAATGTAGTCCAAATACTGGACAACTTTCTCTCCGTTTTTAAAACAAAAGTTAATACAAATTATTAAACAGCTGCTATAAACAAATATCAATGTACCTTGAAATTGTTTGATATTTCTAGCCCTGTGATACACCAGCTCGATCAATATGATTAATTCCATGAAATTCAATGTGAAACTTAAACAGGATGTTTAATACCGAAAAACCTGCTTCGCTTTGAAATTCCAAATTTAGCAGTGAGACTGAGCTGTTGAAGTGGCATGTCAGGGGACTTCACCTTACCTTGACAAACACTTGGACATATGACACTGAATGTTTCTGTGGAGGCTGTCACTGAAGCAGAAAGCGGGATGTTAGGGCAGCATTTGGACAGTAATGGCAATTAACAATGGCTCCAGAGCAGTCACCTAATTAAGAACAGCGGCCTGCCCTCAAGAGCTGTCAGGAACTCTCAAGGCCAAGACAATCTTGAAGACATGTACGTTTCTTTGGAGAAGCTATGACCAGTGCACAGGCCCAGGTAATTGGGTATATGGAGTATTGTTGTAGCTCAGCTCAGCTCTCTCAGCCAAGAATGCATCATAAGCCTTAGTTGGAGACCATAAATCCATTAGTCTGTTGAAACAACTGTGACCCAGAGTAAACATAGCTTGATTGATACTTTCCCTCTACAACCTATTCAACAAAGGTACCATATTTATTTATAAGATTAGGAGAGATCAATTGCTTGCAGTGTCTGTTACTGGTGCCGTAAAGGGCTTGAACGACTGACACTTTTACTGCGTTGTTGTAAGATCAATTTTTAGGAATGAATGCCTGGATTTTTAAACCCTTTCTACACACATTGTAATCACTATGTATTTCTGTGCAGAATGTATGTAGGGTGATTGGGCATGGAAGTACCATAGGCTAGCATAGAGGATATGAGGGACCAAGTATGTGGATGGAGAGGGATAGGTTGGCATGAAAGATATGAGGGGCCATTGGAGATGGGTGGGCATAAGAGAATGTGAGGTGGTATGTTGGGTAAGGGCTGGAAGGTTGAAGGACATTGTTTTTAAAAATAATTTTGTTGTAATTATGACCATGTATAAAATGGGATGTCTTTTAAACAGTCATCCTCCACATGGCATAGCTGTGTGACTGACTCTGAACTGTTTTCGTGGACAGCATGCTTGATTGCAGCTTCTATCTGTACCTACCTGCTACTTACTGTCAAGGCATGCTGGGATATTTCCTGACTCCTACTAAGTGCCTTGAATGTAGAAATTCAGCCTGATGTCCCAGCAAATCAAGTAAGTATTAAAGGGGAAACCAAATCTGGCGCCACAAGAAGAGAGTGTTGTGATTGAGAGAGAATAGAATCTCAGGAAGGACAATAAGGGATTGAGCTAATTTTTTGGGGAAGTAGTGACATTTATTTTACGTATAATTTTTTTCTATTTTTAAAAATCTATGAATTGTGAAGTTATAAACTGGTTGCCATTTAAAAAGTAGGCTCTCTCTCAATGCATCCAAAAGTGAACTGAGGAGCTATAATATTGGAAAGGTTTAAATTGTCCTTTGCAATAACCTGACAATAATCTTTGCATTATCATGTAAAGATATGGCCCAGGTATGCAAAACAGTTTTACAAACTCACAAAAAATGCCCTTGAGTTCTTAATGTGTCAGATTTCTTGGGGATCAATCCTTGAATTCTACAAGACCAGTTGCCGCTTGCTAATTTTAATAACAGCAGCTCTTTCAAACTACTGAGACAACAAGGTGCAGGGCTGGATGAACACAGCAGGCCAAGCAGCATCATAGGAGCAGAAATTGAACTGGTTTTGGCTGGGGTTTATGTGTAGAAGGTTGTGCACTTGGAAGCTGCTGGACTGGAAAGCTATGCTTTAGCTTTATATCCAATTAAAGAATTGTTGAATGCTCTGAGAAAAGAACCCGATTTTTTTAAAACTAAGTGCATATTCCATGGAGCCTGCTGGAAGTGTTTGCATTTGACTGGTGACTTTGGAATTCAAGCAAGATGCAATGCCATGTGCCTGGAAGGAAAAATTCCATTCAAGGATTCCATGAAGACCTGGTAGTCATCAATGGAATGGTTATCAAACTGTTACAACTCTTATTTTCTTTCTAATTTATCCCTTAACTGTATCTGTCTATTGGTGTGGGACAGTGGGTGTTATGATCAATGAAGGCTAGGTTTAAGTCATAGACATTAAATAGATTACCTTGTTTTGCTTTGCTTTAGTAAGTTACAATATGAATAATAAATTGTTAAGTTCTGTTTAATTTATAAGTGTTTTGTCTGATATCTGTTATTCTTGCATTTTGGTTAGGAACAATTGAGCCATTTTGAGGGTCATCGAATGTTTTAATTTCATTGTGTTGTAAATCCAGTGTTAGCGAGTCTGATTTTTCTGGCTAGCTATCCCTGTGTCATAACAGGGAGGGCACCAGTGCCAAAGGATGGGTGTGGGTCACACTGTGGTCCTTAAAGATGAGACCACTGAGCTGTTTGTGCAGTGCTAAAAATTACACAACTGCACCTCATGTACAATAACGCTCAACACTGGAGCCTCCCAAGGATGCGTCTTCAGCCCCCTACAGTACTCCCTGGACACCTGCGACGGTGTAGCCAAATTCCGAATGACCACCATCTACAAGTTTGCTGAATACACCATTGTGGTAGGATGGATATCAAACAACGATGATCAGAACACAGGAAGGAGATAGAAGGCTTGGTGATGTGGTACAATGAAAACAAACTCTGTCTCAATGTTGGCAACACTAAAGAACTGATCACTGACTTCAGAAAGAAAGGAAGAGAACACACCCCCATCTACATCAACAGAGCTCAGGTTGGGAGGGTAGAGAGCATTAAGTTCCTATGAGGGACGATAACCGATGACCTGTCCTGGATCTCCCATGTAGACACGACGGTCAAGCAGGCACAACAAAGCCTCTTCTTCCTCAGGTGGTTCAGGAAATTCGACATGTCCACAAGGTCCCCCAACAACAATTACAGATGTACACTTGAAAGCATCCTATCTGGGTGCATCACGGCTTGGTATGGAAACCCCCTGCCCAAGACTCTAAGAAACTACAGAAGGTGGTGTGCAGACCATCACAGAAGCCAACCTTCTATCCATGGGCTCCATTTACACCTCTCGTTGCCGTGGAAAGGCTGCCAACATCATCAAAGACCCTTCGCACCCTGGTAAT
>NC_063338.1:33885080-33932546 GCF_021869965.1 Rhincodon typus | reverse complement strand
CTGCTGTGTTCATCCAGCCCTGCACCTTGTTGTCTTGGATTCTCCAGCATCTGCAGTTCCTACTATCTCTCTTTCAAACTACCTCCTGGTCACTGATTCTAGCATTGAGTGCACCATCTATGCTGCCTCGTCGGTTCCAGCACTGATCGTCCTGTCTCCTTTTCCCCTCCTCTCCCTCTCAATCTCTCCCTCTTGCCTATCTTTGGCTGACCATGTCACATGTTCACTTTCCCTCCTCTTTCCTGTTTGCTGCTTCACTCACTTGAATCCTTGGTGCAAGTGCTCAGTTGAGAGACAGCAAGGGGGAGAAAGTGGGTGATGGAAAGTGAAAGTCTATGGTTGGAATGGAGTGACAGAGGAGTGATGAGCTGGAGGAAGGCTAGAAACAGAGAGAGGTGGTGAGCAAGTGGGAGGCAGTCAGTGCAAATCTGAGGGGATATCTGCCACTGACAGATAAATGGGTCAGACCATGTGGAGAAGCTGCCCTTCTCCATGCTTCACTCCTGCACTTTCTCCCTCTTGTCCTTGCAGGAGAAATGGGCATGCAGCACGCAGGAGCGATCCAGACTGAGCTCTTCTCCCTTCTACTCTGGTCCTTTTCTGATGATGACATGAGACTTCCCTTGTGTTATGTCTTCTCAAGTGTCACTCCCCTTTGCGGTGTCATATTGTTCAGCTAGCTGCATTCTATCACCATGCAGGAGACACTGGCTGTTGTACATTATAGAGTTCACTAGAGCAGTAAAAGCAACATAATCTCTCTCCTTGATTGCAAGTGGCTGTTGTTTAAATGGCAATCAGTGTCAGTTTATGGGTCTTGCAGGGGCGATAAGGTTTCTCTTGCCACTCTGAATCCAACTGTGCAGCTGGGGACAGAGAGTAGGTCTGGAGTTCTCATAGAGTGAAGGAGCTAAGATAGACTTGAATCAGTCAGTTTAAAATTATTGAGATAGCTGCCTGGAGAGTATTCATAGAGAGGCAGGTAGTTCTTTTTGTGATCACACACCATCTGGACATCTATGGAGTTGTAGGCTTTCCTTTTTATGGATCTATCAGGTCTGTCATGGGGTGCCTTGAGAGTAGCATGGACGCAGTCAGTCACCCAATGACTGTGGGGACAACTGGATCCTCTGGCATAATTTAATCTCTCTGCATTTGCAAGGTCACGTCCACCTGGGAAGGTGACGAAGTCAGCTACCATTGCAAAGAGGGCATCTGTGAGGGCACCAATGCTGTAGCAAGACTGAGAGATCCCACAGAAGTCAGCAGTGGAACACTAAAATAATCCCTTGGTGAATAAGTCGATACAGGGTGGAGCTGGAAGAACACAACAGGTCAGGCAGCATCAGAGGAGCAGGAAAGTCGATGATTTGGAAACATTGACTTTCCAGCTCCTCTGATGCTGCCTGATCTGCTGTGTTTTTCCAGCTCCACACTGTATTGACTCTGACTTCCAGCATCTGCAGTTCTTGCTATCCCCTCGGTGAATCACCTGAGTGCCACCATCACCTCCAGTGCTACCAGCTGGAAACATTCCCTGTAAGCTGCATGGATGCTCAAAGGGTCCATGCATGTTGGTTGGCATGGCGATGCACTTACTTTTGTATGTCTTCTCCAGCTGCTAGTGGCCACAGATGGACCTCAGAGGTCCGAAAAGTGGCTGGACAAATTTGAGGGAACATAGCTGGCAGGGGCTGGAGGTGATTAGTGCATCCTGAAGGTTCAGCATTAAAGGAGGTCATCGTTACTCTTTAGGACAGTTGCAGTTTCTTCCTGCACTGGTGCTTGAACAACTCCAGGCAAACAAGCCAGTTGAGGTTACACTAGGGTGTTACTTGAGAGTCCTTCTTCTTTGTCCTTGGCAGCTGAGGTTTAGTTTCTTACTGACTGGCAAACCATCCTTTTGCCACACACTCCTGCTGCTGCATGGGCTCAATAGTCTGCGTGTGTGATGGAGCTGGGTCCATTTTCGATGGCACCTGATACATAAGGTAAAGTATCTGAAAGGGGAACTATTGAAGATGACATTAATCTCCATATAGTCTGATGATGTTATATTGGCTTGGGTGGGAATAATATAGAATGGCTGAGGACATCATGGAGTGAAAACCTCATGCATAGGCCTCCTCATAGTTATAGGATAAAAAAAGTGGGAAATCATCCCTTTTGTCCTCAAAAAAATGTGAAAGCTACCATTAAACAGTACAGAGATATACATTGCTATATTGCACAATGTTTGTCTTAGCAATGTAACTTGTCATTGATTGCTACCTTGCAATAAGCTACATCTTATTTCAGATAAGAAGTTCCACCAATTGTAATTCAATTGATGACAGTAATCCACCCCATCAGTGGATATCATTGCTAAAACCACAAGGAAACAATAGTAAGATCTCCATTGGATCCAAGGGAATTCCAGTACACCTAGGATTGCTGGATATTTACAGCTTTAAACACTTTATGGTTTTAAGTTAGTAGCTGCAGTAGCAGGAACAGTGAAATAACTGAACAATGAGATGACTCAGGGAAGATCAACAAAGGGGAAATACCGATCGATGGTAACGAATGAAAAGTGTGACCAGTAAGAAGTGCAGGTAGGAAAGAATGTATGAAGGCTGCAAGCATAAGAATTTATGTGGGAAAGTTGCAGAAAAAAGTGAACATTCTTTATTAGATCTTAAAACGTGGGAAATTATCTATTTTGACCAGGAATAAATGGAAAAGTCCCATTTTCTCTAAAGCAGGCAGAACACAGAAAATCAGGAAACCACTATCTTGTCTGTAGGAGGTGGGAAACGTCCATAATGACCACGAAAATGCAAAAAAAACCTATGATCATAGAATCCCTACAGTGTTGAAGCCAGCTATTTGGCCAATCGAGTCTACACCAACCTCCAAAAATCATCCCACCCTATCCCACACTCTATGGGTGTACTTAGCATGGCTAAACCACCTAACCCACACATCTTTGGACTTCAGGAGGAAACCCACAGAGAGAGAGAGAATGTGCAAACTCTACACAGACAGTCAGCCAAGGGTGGAATTGAATGTGGGTTCTTGGTACTGTGAGGCAGCAGTGCTATCCACTGAGCCACTGTAAGCAGTACTGAAATAGAGCATTGCTATATCACATTGTTTAAAAGCCATTAAGAGAAAACAAGATTGAACAACATTGCTATATTGTAGAAACAAAAATCTCCCAAGCAAGAGAATAAAGAAATGTGGACGCATTGCCAGATCAATAGCCTTTAAAGAAAGGAGAATAAAGCAGCATTGAGATCCTGCAGAATATAAAGGCTTTTAAAGTAAGAAGAAACACATTTGGAAGAAATGGCACAAGAAATAATATTATCCAGTAGATTTACTTTCAGAGATGAACTAAATAGAACATAAGATTGGACATTTTGGGAAAAAGAGCAGTTTCTAAGACACAGAATTGTTTCCAATCTAAATACTAATTCACCAACAGAACAAATAAATACTATTGTGTTCAATAGGATGAATAGATCCCTCGAGATTGGTAGCAAACTGTAACTACAGAGAAATGAAATCACACTTCATAGGCAGAAGAATCGCAGTTGGAATTACAGATGAGATTTTCGCAGATTTTTTTTTATAGTCCAATAAGGTTTGACTTTGAAGAAAGCTTTTCAGGTTATACTAAATGCAGAAAGAAGGAACAATCACAGGGAAATACGAAGAGAAGGCCAACCTTATCACAGGAGAGCTAAGCAATCCATTCAGTTCATAACATATAGACATCCTAAAGATACACATGACAGAACAGCTGGCGACAGATACTAATACTCACTGTCAGAACTGTCAAACATAAAAAGCCCCAAAGGCACAAGGAGCACCAGTTATTTCAAAAACAATGTTTTGTGGATAAAACTATTGGTCCTTTCTAAAGTATAGGTCAATGTAGATCATAGCTAAAGAGCGACAAAAAGCTAAATAGCTACTCCAAGAGAGATGTTAATATGGAATAGCTCCTGGTATTAGCAATGTGTTCTTATGGGAAATTGCTGATCCAACCAACTCAGGTTTGACAGACTCTCATTTAATTCAAAATTGATATAGGGGTTAGTGTTCATGTTTTACCTGTTTATTTAGAATGAAGTGGTGGGGAAGATGTGAGTTAGTGCCAGAGAATGAAAGCAACACCTTCTTTTCACTCTAAAAACTAATTGGTTCCGGTCCTTGCAAGCCATTGTTACAATGGAGGAACAACAGCAAATTGTACACAGTAAGTTTCAACATCCAGCAAAAAGTGGTTGGACTTTGTACAACTCCCCCACCCCCGAGGTTAGGAAGTCAGGTGGGAGGTGCCTTGCAATGGTGCCATGCTGTTGCTTGAACCTGCACACTCTCTTCTGCAGGGATTTTACCCACAGCAGGGAAGGCATTGGGCAGCCTGCTTGTCCATGGGCAAATTAATGGCCACTTAAAGCCTATCATTTGCCATCACTTGAATTTTTCCCATGGATAGAAAGGCCTAGGCCAATCGTTTAATTTACCCATGAAAATCAGGTAGCCTTGTGACTGGATCAGGGATTGTTGGCTACCGTGTGAGCACCCTATGCCCAATGGTGCCGACCAACACGCTCACCCTCCCCCCCGCCACACCACCCCCTCCCCCGCCCCCGCCCTATCCAGTTGACCTCTGCCAGCCTGGTTTGAACAAGACCCAATTGTTGGCTTCATTGGTATCTCCTATTCTGGGATTTTTTGTACTCCTAGCAGTCAACACTCCAGGATAAATTTTCAAAGAAAAGAAAGCTACTGGCCATCAGATAGGCCACCAGCTCTCTGAGAGACAAAATACCTGCACTTGCTGGAATCCAAGGTAGAGAAACAAGAGGCTGGAAGAACACAGCAAGCCAGGCAGCATCTGGAGGAAAGGAGAAGTCAATGTTTCAGGTATTACCCTTCTTCAGGACTAGAGAAGGGTAATACCTGAAATGTTGACTTCTCTTTTCCTTCAGATACTGCCTGACTTGCTGTGATCTTCCAGCATCCTGATTGTCTGCCACCAGCTTTCTGAGCCTAAACTTCCACTCCGGTAGGATTGGCAGTCCCATCTCAAACATGACAATTTTAAAATTCACCCCGAGATTAAATCCACTTCAAAAGGCAGGGTGTCAATTTAAGATTTCATTCAACAAAAGGTTCACCCATCAATACAGCAGGCTTTCAGCGCTGTATTGAATTATTAGCCTAGGTTATGTGTGCGACTGTTGTAATGGGACCGAATTCACCTCCTTCTGTCTTAGAGGTCAGAATTATCACTGAGAAATAAACGAACACAGGAAATGATAATGGGTTGCCAAGAATAAAGATTGTACTATTGGCTCACATTGTTCCGCCTTCTTTATTTTTTCTTTGTACTTTAACAAGACTTGGCAGATCTGAAACTTTACAATGTAACCCAATACGCTGAAAGTGACTTTGATCGAAGTACAGCTACATAGATAGCTTGGATTTATGTTTCAGAATGCACCGTAAACTTATGAGCTAATAAAATATAGATTAACATTACGTTTCAACCGCTTTACATAAAACAAGTTTCAGCATCTGTTGAAAGTCTGGAATGTTTTCTGTTTGTTCTGTCAGCAGAAAAAGTGTGCAGCCACATAGATATGATCAAAATAAACACTGTTAAAGTCATTACGTGAGAAATGGTGCAAAACCTTACTGCGTGCAGCTGTATGGGAAAGGAAAGCTTTCAAAAAATACATAATCCCTTTTCCATGATTAGTCCACATCAAAATTGTTTGAATGAAGTTATACTAAACTAGAGCCATAACTACATCATTGCTGACAGGGGCAGTGTCTAAAATGGGGAAGAGTCTCTTGTGTAGATTCCAATAGACTGTGGATTAATGGCTAGAACTGTGCTGGTGACTGAATTTTCCTTTCAACCATGGCAGAGTGAGGCCAAACTTTTTGGCAGCACAAAGTATGTAGCAGAAACCACAGTCATAAGTACCCGTCCACAGAAACAAGGTTATAGCAGGGTCAACTTCTGCAGCAGCTTGTGTGATCGCGTATTTGGGTAAGTGGGAGCGAGTCTGTATCCGGGGATCTGAATCCTTCCAGAGAAAAATACAGAAAGACCAAAGGAAGGTAAAGAGACTGAATTGTTAACCATGTGAGGAGACATGATTGGGTTGTGAAGGAGTGTAATGAGCAGACAGATAAAAAGCTATACATATATATGCGAACGAATGATTTTACAAAGATAAGTTGGACCGCAGCAACAGGTAAAGAATTTTCAGTCAGAGCTAAAATAATTGTCCCTGAGGAAAGGAACAGAAGGAAAAGCAATATGAAGTTATTAAAGAATAGGCGAAAACTGAGAGCACTGGAAATCTATAATCATACAGTCATACAGCATGGAAATAGACCCTTTAGTCCAACTAGTCCACACCAACCATGTTCCTAAACTAAACTAGTCCCACTTGCCTGCATTTGGCCCATATCCCTCCAAACGTTTCCTATTCATGTACTTATCCAAACGTCTTTTAAATTTTGTAACTGAACCTGCATCCACCACTTCCTCTAATAGTTTATTTTACACACTAACCACTCTCTACGAAAAAAAGTTGCCCCTTATGTCCTTTTTAAATCTTTCTCCTCTCACCTGACAATATGCCTCCTGGTTTTGAACTCCCCCAACACTATAGAAAAGACCCTTACTATTCACCTTTTCTACACTCTTCATGATTTTATAAAACTCTATAAGGTCACCCCTCAACCTCTTACGCTCCAGTGAAATCATAATAGAATTTTTGAGATATGCACAGAAGACTGACTGGCATCTGAAAGGGAAAGCTAAGAAATGTTTTGGCTGTTTAACTTTCAACAAACTGATGAAGTAGGTAGTATGATTTAAGAGCAATTAGGCTCTTTGAGATACTAATTACAAATTGTGCAAAAATCACAATCAACATAATCTCCTGAGCTTGCAATAAAATTAACCACCTAACAATTGATCTGCAATCAATCAATTTTGCATTATGCATGTACCAAAAGAGCTTAGCTTTCCAATTGGCTTTATTTTACTGTAACTTAAAATCAAAAGTAATTTGGGTTCCTGTCATTAAAATAACATGAATGACAAGTCCAAGCAATATCTGGTAGACTAATAACAGGAGCTAGTGAATTATCTAATAATGATCACTTTCTCCAGTGTCCTTAGGAAATTGTTGCTGCATTATAAATCTATGTTCATCTTTCCCATTCCCTGTTTGAGTCTCAACTTCCTACCAAAATAGCTTTAACCAAAGTGGTGACTAACCTAACCTATGGCACACTACAAGGCACACATTTTGTTAACAAGGCTGTTATGTGGCACTTCGTCAGACACTTTCTCTAAATCTGTTTCAATAACGCCTATTGCATTCCTTTCATCAATGTTGTCTGTGAGTTCATCAAGAAAATCAATGAGTTAGTCAAGCACACACTCCTAGTGCAAATCCATGCTGACTATCCTCAACTCAAACCTTTCTAGGAGTCTTTGGAATAAATTTGAACTGTTCACTGTTTCTAAAACCTACCCACCATTCATGTTAAACCATCTGGCATGTTGTTCCCAGGGCTGTGACTGCCCCTTAGTAAGATTCTTTTTTGAATTAAAGATCTTTTTAAAATTCACAGGTAGTAAATTGTCCAACATAGCGGGAGGCAATGGCTTTGTGGTATTATGTCTCAACTATTAATCCAGAGACCCTGATAATGTTCTGGGGACTCACGTTCGAATCTTGCCATGGCAGATGGTGGATTTTGAATTCAGTTTTTAAAAAAATCTGGAATTAAGAAGCTAATGGTGACCACAAAAAGCCATTGGTGATTGTCAGAAAAACACATCGTGTTCACTAATGCCCTTGGGGGAAGGAAACTGCTATCCTTACCTGGTCTGGCCTCTGTGTGACTCCAGACCCACAGTAATGCGGTTGACACTTAATTGCCTCTGGGCAATTAGGGGCGGGCAATAAATGCTGGCTGGGCCAGTGATGCCCTCATCCTATGAATGAATAAAACAAAAGTGGCTCTCGACTGACATTTTCCTCACTATTGTTACAGCCCTCTGAGTCACTAGTACAGTAAAATAGCCACTATTGTGCAGTACCCACAGAGAAGCAGCATTTGGAAGATGGCACATTACTAGCAGAATAAGATAACTTTGCCAAAATATTTTGACATAAATAGCTGAAAAATGCAAGTTGGATTGAAAACCTTGGATGTTATCAGATTGTGTTCTGCAACAGCATTTACATGAAACAGATGGTGTAGTATCTGTTCTTGTTCTATCTGGATCTTTTCAGGAAGAATTGGGATGGCCTGCACCTCAGAATTCAGACAGCAGTTCACTAATGCATTAGAAAAAGGAGACTAGTGCTCCTTTCAGGTGCACTACACCCTTAAAATTGTTCACAATGAGACCAACAAAAAGGCAAAAAAGATGAAATGACACCCAGTTCTACAATTTAACAGGGAATTCACAAGACATATGAACAAAATGCATGTCACACTCAAATTTCCATTGGATAACATCCTCAATTTCAGGAGCAGGAGAGACTTTCATCGAAGTTACATACAACTAATATGAGTTCACTAATCTTGCAGTCCAACTACAGCTTCTAATCATTTAAAACCAGCTCAAACTAGCAGGACATGGCTATTTATTTGCCTGAAACCAGACCCATGGACCAATTTCTCTGCTTGGAACACAATCACAGCAGGACACAACCAGGAGGATAACAGAAATTCTTTAGGGGTTTTCTCAGAACGTCTCTGAAAATGTCAAACATCCCTGCTAACTGATGGGTGCCTCTTGCCTATGACCAACCAAAATGGAAAATGTTCATTTGAGAAGTCATCAAGTAAACAAGTTGTGAATACACAGAGGAAAGTTGAGGGATTTAGTCAAAAATGTGCTTTTCCTTGCAACTGAGTTTAATTTCACCAGTGCTCTTTTATCCAAGATTACTTTATTACTCTGAGTTCTTGGAATTTGTTTGCCTTCCAAAAATTGTGTCATATAACAGCCATTGCGATGAGTGAGATTCTATTTCTTTTTTGGATTTACGTAAAAAAGACGAATAAGCAAAGATGCTGTATTTATATAGCACTTTCATGGCCTCAACTGCTTACAGCAAGTGAATAGTTTTATGTGAAGTATTACCATGATTGTAGGGTAGGAAATGTGGAAGCCAAATCATATACAGCAAGTTCCCATAATCAGCAATGAGATAAATATCCTGACAAAGAAATATTGGCCTAGCAATGAAGGGAAGCTCCTCCTCCCTTCTTTCAAATGATAGTATGTGCTCTTGTACGTCTACTTGAGCAGTCAGATTGAATGCTGCATTAATGGTGTATATTAAAGACATCAGTATCAAAAACAGCATACATTAACCTACAAAGACTAAGTGCTAATTTCAAATATCTTGTACTTAGAATATTTATTATGAAATCAATTTAATGTCAAATTTAACATAACGGAGATAATTTAGGCCTGAGCAATGGAAGATAATAATTTAGCATTTTGATGAATGTACTTCATATTTACTACTTAAATACTTCTATTAGTCATGTTAAGCATGCTATCTTTACTATAAAAGGGTATAATAATAAGCCCTTAGAAACATACAAAGTGTTCGCCTCTGGCAGAGGGAACAGACATATTGTGATTTTAAGTGACTATGTGACAGATTGCCTGGTAAAATTGAATCAAGTTTAAAGTTGAGGATGTGTTGTTAGAATTCCTTCAGTTCATCCTGCTGAGATAGCACTAAGCCTTTTTCAATTGGCCTGTCGAATTTGTATTCATGAATCTATTTAATAGGACCAGCAAGTTAGAACAAAATACCACTTTAACCACCTATTTAATCCTCAAATTTCCATTATCTTGTGTGGTCTTCATACTATTAGTACTGTTGACCTCAATAGCTGGATATTGTGGAATTGAAAAACTCTTATTGTAAGGTGAATACTTTCCTAAGTATGTTATGAACCTCAGCTGCCTTTTGTTTATTCTAAGTCTTTTACTTGAATTTATGTAGATGTTCTCATTCCTTCAAATTTAGACTAATGCATCTTAACTGTCCTTTGTTATTTTAGCTGATACGGGTCTAATCCTATTAATTATTTTCAATTCTTAAGATACTGTATCACTTTGTGCCACACTTAGTAAAGTGTGGACAGTTTGACAAAAAAAAATTGGGCGAAGATGTGATGATAAAAGCGTTGTGGTTGCAGAATTATGGGTTGCAAAATACCAACTCATACCTGATCATTGGAAGAAATGCCAAGTAGCTACTTCACAATATACTCTGGGAGGAGTAATTTAAATAGAAAACTTTAACACCATAAAATTGACAGGCAAGCTGGAATAAGGCAAATTGTTTTCCTAGCGTTTGTGTGGCAACTATAATGTAACAAACGGGCTTTCCACATAATGCAAGTTCAGGACGCTTGAATAGAACTCAGTAGAGAAATCATTGAATGTAATAATTATTAAAGTGAATCCTTTATAATCATTTTGACAAGTTTTGATGATAAATATACATATACAACTTCACATAACCAAAGCTGCTTATTATCTTCTGATACAATGGCCTGTGATTTCCAAAGGCCTGATAGAAGTTTCTAAAGCATAGATGGGATTAGATGGTATCCTGCAGGATTCCCAGCACTGCAGACTCTGAAGGAATTACCTGGGAAATTGAAGAATCTGCAGGTGACACATGTAATCTTCTGAAAGTAGCCATTGAACTGGGGAATTTGAAGGATTCCAATGATTAGTGAATAGTAACTCCGGAAAAGTTAGACAATTAAATACCTAGTCTAACTCCTGAGGGTAATTGTTGAACTGACACACCAGTTAACATCACAGAACCACAATTATATACCACCTAGATCCTGATTTAACATCCCCACCCCACCCCACTCCCTCACTCCCTACAGCCCAAAACCAGTGACCCACCACTCTCCCGCCTCTGGACCTGACACCGTTCCACAAGCCCTCTTAGCCCATGCGGCTTGCATTCCCTTCATCCGCCATTGGACCTGATACCTCTCCATGTCATTGGTCCTTACCCCACATTTCTCTGCTGCAGGACCCAATGCCATCACACCCTGCCTCTGGACCTGACACGCAGCGGCGGGGAATGAGATTGTTGGTGGGTCTGGTGCAGGTGGTGGCTGAGGAGAATTGACCCAGCGGTGAAAGATGGCACCTGGAGAGAGTGCCAACTTCGATGTTGCTTGGATCCAGTGTAGACGGAAGCAAGACGGTAGAGGAGGGATGGCAGAGCAGGCATCATTGGTGATGAGCTGCCTTCAGACTGATGGACTCTCTTTAAGCTTTATCTTGCTTTTTTTTCTTATTCTTGAACTATTCAAAATAGCACCGGATCATGGTGAAAGTGGAAAAGCTTTTCACTGTATTTTACTGTTTTTCTCACTATAAAATACACATGACTATAAAAATCATTCCTTCATTCATTGCTGCCATAAACCATAAGAAATGGAGCAGGAGCAGGTCATTCAATGCATAAAGTCTGCTCCAGATTCAATGAGATCATGGCTGATCTGACAGCACGCAACTTCACTTTTCTGCTTTTTCCCTATAATCCTTGATTCCCTCACTGTTTAAAAACCTGTCTATCTCCAACTTGGTGTTACTTAATAAAAACCAAAAGAACTGTGGGTGCTGTAAATCAGGAACAAAAACAAAGTTTCCGGAAAAGCTCAATGCGCCTGGCAGCATCTGTGAAGGAGAAAACAGAGTTAACGTTTTGGATCCGGTGACCCTTCCTCAGAAGTAAGTAAGTGATACTTAATGACTCGGCTTCAACAGCCTTTTGCAGTAAAGAATGTCACAGATTCATACTCCTCTAAGAGAAGAAATTCCTTCTTATTTCTGTCTTAAATGGGTGACTCCTTATTCTGAGATCATGCCCTTTAGTTTTAGACTCTCCCACAAGAGGAAGCAACTTTTCTACATCTACTCTGTCAAGTGCCCAAAAAATCAAGTATATCTTAACAATATTTCCTCTATTCCTCTAAACTACAATAAGTACAGGCTCAACCTACTCAACCTCTCCTCATTAGATAATCCCTGCATACTTGATATCAGCCTTGTGAACCTTTCTGGACACTTTCCAATGCCAATATATCTCTCTTTAGATAACAGGACCAATCTATTCATAGAGTTCCAGCTGTAATCTGATTAATGCCTTTTATAGTTTTAGCAAAACTTCCCTGCTTTTATATTCCATTCCTTGTGAAATAAAAGCCAATGTTTTATTTGCCTTCCTTATTACCTGCTAGAACATAGAACATAGAACATAGAACATTACAGCGCAGTCCATCCCTTCGGCCCTCGATGTTGCGCCGACCTTTGAAACCAATCTGAAGCCCATCTAACCTAAACTATTCCATTATCATCCATATGTTTATCCAATGACCACTTAAATGCCCTTAAAGTGGGCGAGTCTACTATTTTTGCAGGCAGGGCATTCCACGCCCTTACCACTCTCTGAGTTAAGAACCTACCTCTGACATCTGTCCTATATCTATCGCCTCTCAATTTAAAGCTATGTCCCCTCGTGCTAGCCATCACCATCCAAGGAAAAAGGCTCCCACTGTCCACCCTATCTAATCCTCTCATCACTTTGTATGTCTCTATCAAGTCACCTCTTGACCTTCTTCTCTCTAACGAAAACAGCCTCAAGACCCTCAGCCTTTCCTCATAAGACCTTCCCTCCATACCAGGCAACATCCTGGTAAATCTCCTCTGCACCCTTTCCAATGCTTCCACATCCTTCCTATAATGTGGTGACCAGAACTGTACGCAATACTCCAAGTGCGGCCGCACCAGAGTTTTGTACAGCTGCAACATGACCTCATGGCTCCAAAACTCAATCCCTCTACCAATAAAACCTAACATACTGTACGCCTTCTTAACAACGCTATCAACCTAGGTGGCAACTTTCAGTTATTCTATGCACATGGACACCGAGATCTTTCTGCTCATCCACACTACCAAGAATCTTACTATTAGCCCAGTACTCTGTATTCCTGCTGAACTTGGATGCTGAATTTTATGGTTCATGAACAAGGACTCCAAAATCTCTCTGTGCCGCACCTTTCTTCAGTTTCTCCCCAATTAAGTAATATTCAGTTCTTCTATGTGTCCTGTCAAAGAACATCACCTCACATTTTCCCACATTATATTCCATCTGCCAAGATTTTGTCCATTCACTTAACCTGCCTATTTCCCTCTGCAGACTCTTTATGTCATCTTCACTAATTGCCTTCATACACAGTTTTGTGTCATCTGTAAGCTGGTGGTAGTACATTCACCTTCATGATTCAAATCATTAATATTTGCAAATAATTGTGGACTCAGCACTCCACGTATTGCAGGCTGCCATCCTGAAAATGCCCTCTTTATCCCAACTCTGTCTTCTATTAGCCAATCCTCCAACCACCTTGGGTTCTTATCTTATTAAGTAGATTTATGTACAGTACCTTACCCAATGCCTTTAGGAAATTCAAAAAAGTATTTCTACTTGTTCCCTTTTATCTATCCTGTTTGTCACCTCCTCAATTTTCCCTTCATGAAGCCATGCTGACTCTGTGATTTTAATATGTACTTCTAAATTCTCTGCTATTACACCTTTTATAAGAGACAATAACATTTTCCCAAATACAGATATTAATTGAAATAACTCCACAGAGACTGGTGTCCCGTCATCAAGTTACCCTTTATTTACACGTAGACAGTCCTTAACACTGACGCAGCTCCCTCAGAGCCAGCTCTCAGAGTGAACAGGATGTCTGACACTGCTGTTTATATATATAAAATATTCTTTTTTTTCCCCAACTGAGGAGATTCTAATCTCCTGTTTATATTTTGTTTTACTACTGCCATACAGCACCCTTGTTGTGCCTGTGCACACTCTTGTTTATATCTGTCAGCCAGGGCTCTCTGATTGGATTCGATTAAGAACCCTAATCAGGGAATGCATATTCCATGAGGTCCATGTGGCTGACCTCATTATAATCATTACATTAAGCTAACTGGCTGACCTGTTTTTTTGTTTTGTCTCTCTACTGCTATGTAAGAAGAGTGTTACGCTGGCAGTTTTCCAATTGTCTGGATATAGTGGGTTTGGAGGCAGTTTAAAAGAGATTTACTAGGTTGATTCCTGAGATGAAAGAATTGACTTATCAAGAGCCGCTCTTCTGTTTAGGCCTTTATTCATTACGGTTTGGAAGAGTGAGGGGTAATCTTATTGAAACATAAAAGATTCTGAGGGGACTTGACAGGGTAGATGTTGAGAAGACATTTTCACCAATGGGGGAGCCTTGAACCAGGGCACATAGTTAAAGAGTAAGGTGACACTTATTTAAAGCTGAGATACAAAGAAATTTCTTCTCTCAGAGGGAAGTAAATATTTGGAATTCTCCACCAGAGAGTTGTGGAGGCAGATCACTGAAGTATTTACAGAGGAGGCAGATCAAATTTTGAAATATGAGTGGGTTAAGGGCTATATAGAACTGACACAAAAGCAGAGTCGAGGCTTGGGGCAAGTCAGCCATGATCTTATGGAGTATTGGGGCAGATTTGAGGGGCTAAATGACCTACTCCTTCTCCTGTTTCTTGAGTTCCTGTATTCCTCTCTTCTAAAGCAATATTCACATTATAAGTGTAGTGGTAAGATTGAGTGTAGACTGATGGGTTCCTTATCTATGGGCACCCTGTGTGGAATGAAGGATGGCGTGGCCTGTTTGGAGGACCTCCTTCTGGGCCTAGCCATGGTGACCATCAAATAAAAAACGAAAGAACTGCAGATGCTGTCAATCAGGAATAAAACCAAAGTAGCTAGAAAAGCTCAGCAGGTCTGGCAGCATCTGTGAAGAAAAAAATCAGAGTTAACGTTTCAGGTCCGGTGACCCTTCCTCAGCACTGATGGTGGCTGGGAAAACGTCAGTTTATTTGCAGAAAATAGGGAGGGGGATGGGGTAGGGAGTAAATGATAGGATAGAGCCTAAAGAGAGAGAAGAGCAGTTGGTCAGACAAAGGAGTTTATAACGATCCGGCTGGGAGGGTGAATAGTTGTTAATGGGGGCTATTAGTGACTAATAACAGGGGGTGTGTAATGGCAGGCAATGTGGTAACAAGGCCTGATGTGTGGGGTAGGGGGCTGGCACATTGGAGAGTTTAGGCCCTAAAATGATTGAACTCGATTTTGAGATAGCAGGAACTGCTGATGCTGGAGAATCTGAGACAACAAGGTGCAGAGCTGGATGAACACAGCAGGCCAAGCAGCATCAGAGGAGCAAGAAGGCTGATGTTTCGGGCCTAGTTGAGTCTGGAGGGCTGCAGGGTCCACAAGCGGAAAATGAGGTGTTGTTCTTCCAGCTTGCGTTGAGCTTTGCTGGAATATTGCAGCAAGCCAGAGACAGAGATGTTGGCCAGGGAATAGGGTGATGTGTTAAAGTGGCAGGAGATTACACTTCGGAGAACATCTATGTTCTGCTTGCAAATCACATGGTCCAGGGAGTGAGCAGTGGAGGAGGTTGTAGCCCCTGACTGTCTGCCCTTCTCTGTGTCCAGTATCTATGGAGAAGGAGCATGCAGAGTCCACTGGAACAAGAGAGGCCTTCAGGGTCCAGTGACCTCTTCAGCAGCAAGGTTGCATTATTGCACCCAAAGGTGACATGTCAATCTAATTTCAATAGGTTTCCATTACAATTCTGTACATTTCCATTGACTGTATGGTTTTTATTTTTGATGCATGTCCCCAGCAAGGGTTATCTAACTTGGTCAAGGTTTATTTAAAAGAGTAGACTGATGGGGCAGTATTTGGCTGGGTTGGATTTATCCTGTATCTTGTGGGCAGATCAAATCTGAGCAACCTCATCATTGGCTGGAAATAAACTGGATCAGCTTGAAATACATCAAACCATGATTTGCCACACAGCAGACACAACCTTTTACAACATTAATATTGATATTATTTCAACAAATTGACATGATGTATGTTTAATTATGAATGTAATAGTTAGGTAAGGGCAGTTTGATTATAGCATGTGATTTGACTCCGTGGTCCAGTTCCAACTGTATTAATTGCCTAGAATTAGACACTTCTATAGCTCCAGATTTACTAGGAATTTAACTTTTTTAAAATTTATTCATTTTGTCGGATGTTAGCGTCGCCGACTGGCCAACAGTCATTGCCCATCCCGAGTTGCCCTTGAGAAGGTGGTGGTGAGCTGCCTTCTTGAACTGTCGCAGTCCACCTGCTGTGGATTGATCCACAATGCCATTAGGGAGGCAAGTCCTAATTCAGAACTGAACATCATCTTTAGCCCCGAGTGCTGTACGAATAGTGGCCGTCGCTCCTAGTGGCACTGCCAGCTTTGGAGAGCTGTGAGCACCTGCTCAGCCACAACTCGCTGTGCTGGGACATCCAATCTCAGAAGGGTGGAACCCCTGCTTCCGGGTCTGTCAGCCCTTCAACATCTGACACATTCTGCTGGACAGGTTGCTGCAATGTAATTAACCAAAGGGGTAGGGATCACGGTTCCTGAAAAGTCAAACAAAAGATGTTGTTAAAGTCTTCCGTTCCCTACATTATTGCAACTTGGGAATTGCAGGTGGGCTTTGAGAAAAATGGTGTTCAAAGTGTCAGCTGTCTTGTCTAAAGGCACTTCCACTTCTCACCCTTCGCCCCCAGTGACTCAATTGCCATTATGTTGGCCCATAGTTTGATGAAATCTGGCCCCGTACAGATATAGTTGAGACAGATTTTGGCAAGGACCTATTATGTCTCAAACCCCAGATATCACCATTTAATAACAAAACTAGAATGCATACATGCCAAACAGCATAAGTGATTCTACACCCAATGGTACTGCAGGCCTGTCACTTCCAGTTGTGAATAATGGTGGACAGCTCACTGGAGGATGAATTTCGACAAATATCTCCTTCCTAAATGGTGGGGGAGCCCAGCACATCAGTGCAAAAGATAAGGCTGAAGCATTTGCTACAACCTTTGGCCAGAAGTGCCGAGTCGATGACCCATCTTGGCTTCCTCCAGTGGTCCTCAACATCACAGGTACCAGTCTTCAGCCAATTCGATTCTCTCCACATGATATAAAGAAATAGCTGGAGGCAATGGATACTGCAAAGACTATTTGCCCTGACAATATTCTGTCAATAGTACAGAAGAATTGTGCACTAGAACTTGTCATATCTCTAGCCAAGCTATTCTGGTATAGCTACAACAATGGCTTCTACCTGACATTGTGAAAAATTGTCCAGGTAACTGCTGTACACAAAAAGCAGGACAAATTCATCCTGGCCAATTTCTGTCCCACCACTCTACTCTCAACCATCAGTAAAGTAATGGAAGATGTTCCATCAAGCAGCACCTGCTCAACAATAACGTAGTCACTGAGGCTCATTCTGGGTTCTGCCAGGGCCACTCAGCTCCTGATTACAGTCTGGTTCAAGCATGGACAAAAGAACTGAACTCCAGAGGTAAGGTAAGAGTGACAACCCTTGACATCATACGACTGAGTGTGGCATCAAGGAGCCCTAGCCAAAGTGGAATCAATGAGAATTGGGGGCTAGAATCAGGTGAGAGGAGTGTCCTGGCGTGGGGCAAGTTGCTAATGTGGCGAGTTTGGTAAGATAGGGCCAAAGATCTCACTAGGCCTTGTAGGGAGAAACCATCCATGAAACTTAACAAAACTGACATGTAGCCAAAAGAAACTAAGTTTTAATTCATTGAGTGTGATTTACTGTAATATCGAAAATTAAAGAACATTCTGAATTAATAGTAATCATCTACAGTTATTAAATGGAAAGATTCTTAAATCACAAGAGTTAACTAGTGAGTACTTTTCCCAGCCTAGAATGGCAAGGTAAAAAGATAACAAGAAATAAGTTGTTCCAATTATAAATTAAGGGGCTTTACGATTTATTTGATTAAAATTGCAGTTTCAAATTTGTTCTGAAGAAACAGTTGTAGTTTGCACTATTATATTTAAGTTTGTATTAATTAGAATGGAATTTCAGCACATTTCCAAATCATAGCCCCTTTGCTACAGCTAGACGTGACTTTTCCATGGTCGTTTGGCTGACGACAATGTTCTCACTGGGTGTGTATTTCTTGCAGTTAATTGCATTTTTTTTTCCCAATGGGTTATTTGCTGGATTACAGCACTGTTGTTTATGCTTGTGCCAGAAATAAAAAGATTGGTTTCTGAGTAAGTTTAAAGCAGTATCAAAATCTCACCAACCCAGCTCCTTTTATGTTTTCTGACTATTCGCTTTGTTGGCAAAGAGTTTGCTTTTTGAATTTTTATCAGAACACTGGTATAGATGCTGCTGCAAGACTCAACTTCATAGTTTATAACTCAGGTCATGTTTTGGAAAGCTGATCTCTCAGGGACTGCTGCGAGGATGGAAAAGGCTGAGATCTGGCCGTTACAATTATAATGCTTCATGTCACATTCCGTACAGAAAATATTAATCAGTCTTGTGATAAATCAGGAATTTTCATGTTGACTTCAGTCATAGCCCAACAAAGAACCCAATATGGGATTTTTATCTGGACCGAAGCCAATTGAAAATTGAATGTTTCCTGATTCTTGTTTGATAGTGCTAAGATAACCAGAATCAAACATCCTGTGGGTGATGAAAGCTTTTTCTTTTGACTAGGGTTTCAATTGCCATGCATATTGTACAAAAATATGTTCCTAGCAAATATTAATTTTTAATTCATTGGCTGGAGACATACAAATTTTACAAAAAGGACTATTTTAACCAGCTCAAGGACATTGACTGAAACTAAAAATAAAGGTTGGCAGTCTGCATTACTATGTAATCCATATTACACTCCATTTGGTTGCAAATGCAAGGTTTATGCAGATCCAACCGGAGACAAAAGATTGCTGGAGCGTTGTAAATAATTTTCTTCTTACCTTGTCAAAAATAAGGATCCATAGTATTTAAACATGGATAAAAATAATGAACCATTCAGAAATTAATTTCTTAGACAAAAGACCCTGATTTTCTTATTTTGACTATGCAGGCATAGGCTAATCAAAGGTACCTCTTGGAACAGATAATGGATTTTTTAACTGTAGTGATTGTAACACGGTCACCCAGGAGGACATCATAGAATATAACATCTTCATCAATGTCTGGAGCAGTACCAGAGAGGGACCATGCAGCAAGGCGGATAATTTAGCAACGGAGCGTGGCAGTGGTTGGGACCCAGCACAAGTCTGGATGGCAGAGTGGCGCCAGCAAAGGATGGCGGTCATCAGCGGCGAAAGATGGTGGCAGCGGCAGTTGGTCATGAAGGATGATAGCAGCAGTAGGCAGCGACGAAGCAGTGGTCAGGGCTGAAGCCTTGTGAGTGACGCCAAAGCTTGGCATGCCCCATGGAGATCAACAGTGCTGTCAGCGGCAAAGGCAGCTGATGAACACAGGCGGGTCTTAGCCCAGTCTGGGGAAGTGTGCCCAGCTAGGACAGAGTGAGACCTCTTGGGGAAAGCTTGGAGTGTCTGCAAGCCCATGGCTTACGAAAGGACTGTAATGTTTGACTTTTTAACTTTATTTCTTTATTTTTCCATTTTTATATTAAGAAGAATGAATATTTTAACTTATATCTTTGTTTTTCTACTTCTTTAACTAAGAGTTTGCAACTAAGTACCTAAGATGGCACCTTGTGTGGTGACGTTATCCACTTTTCACTGTACTCTTGTACCCTGTATTTGAGTACGCATAGTAATCAAACCTAAATCTAAATCTATGAATTTAAGTGATTATTCTTGATGTATCAGACATGCCACTTTAAGCTCTGTGTTCTGCTAAAAACTCCGCGTTCTTGTGGTTTACATTTGGAAAGCTATAAATATTTTTGGTAATGCATTGAAACTGTCTGTGTCTTTCTTTCACATTATTCTAATTGGGAACTGGTCAAGGCCTATTATTTAGGGGTAAAAAAGAGTGGTGGTGATATGGTACAGTTCACTCAATGTTTTTGTGTTGTATGACAACATTTATTTTTATGAGCACATTGTAGTCTGGAGTTATGGGCAGTTATGGTCAAGGCTGTAACTTTCTTTCTATCATTTGGCCAGCCAGGAATCTTTCGCAGCCTTACCACCTGCTATTGGTATGTGTTGGAAAGATTTAGTTAATACTTAATCCATTTGGCCATATGATAAAGCAATTTTCTAGGCCTTCAACTCATGGTAGGACCCAAATGTGGAGCTTTGGCTGAGAGGTATGGATGCTACTCACTATGCCATGAGAGCTCCTCTTAAATAGATCACAAGCAAACAAATCAATAAAAAGCGATATGTTTTGGCATGTACAAGGTTTGGAGGCCCAAGGACGATAGGATGAAGAGAAACACAAGAGTAATGAGAGGTTTCAGGCCACAAAATTTGGCTGATGTTACACCAGCTACATAGGACCACCCTCCCATCATCATCCATCCCACCTCACCTAATGCTTTTTAAGGGATTTACTGTGGGATTCTGAGGTGTGTGCTTTTAACTTTTTATTGTTGCTTTGGAGTTAGTAAAGGATGGTGTTTAGTTTCTTTGGAGGACTTCTGAATTGGTTTTGGAGTCAGCAGAGTTTAAACGTCTGTCAGCAGAAAAATAGCTACGACTAATGGTTTGTGTAGTGTCACCCCACTACCAAGGACATTTTTCCTTCCCCACCCTTATCTGCCTTCCGGAGGGACCGCTCTCTCCATGACTCCCTTGTCCGCTCCACACTCCCCTCCAGCCCCACCACCCCCGGCATTTTTCCCTGCAACCGCAGGAAGTGCTACACCTGCCCCTACACCTCCCCCCTCACCCCCATCCCGGGCCCCAAGAAAACCTTCCACATCAAACAGATGTTCACCTGCACATCTGCTAATGTGGTATACTGCATCCGCTGTTCCCGATGTGGCCTCTACATCGGGGAAACCAAGCGGAGGCTTGGAGACTGCTTTATGGAGCACCTACGCTCGGTTCATGACAAACGACTGCACTTCCCAGTCGCGAACCACTTCAACTTCCCCTGCCACTCCTTGGACAACATGTCCATCCTGGGCCTCCTGCTGTGCCACAACGATGCCACCCGAAGGTTGCAGGAACAGCACCTTATATTTCGCTTGGAAATCCTGCAGCCCAATGGTCTCAATGTGGACTTCACAAGCTTCAAAACCTCCCCACTCCCGACCTCATCCCAAAACCAGCCCAGCTCATCCCTGCCTCCCTGACCTGTCCGTCTTTTCTCCCACCTATCTGCTCCTCTCACCTCAACACCCAAACCCCACCCCCACCTCCTACCTACCAGCCTCATCCCCGCCTCCTTGACCTGTCCGTCATCCCTTGACTGACCAACCCCCACCCTAACTCTCCACCTACACTCACCTTTACTGGCTCCATCCCCGCCTCCTTGACCTGTCCATCTCCTCTCCACCTATCTGCTCCTTTATCCACCTTCCATCTGCCTCCCCCCTCTTTCTATTTATTTCAGAATCCCCTTCCCCTCCCCCATTTCTGATGAAGGGTCTAGGCCCGAAACGTCAGCCTTCCTGCTCCTATGATGCTGCTTGGCCTGCTGTGTTCATCCAGCCCTGCACCTTGTTATCTATGACTAATGGTAATATAGTTACTGTCCCACTTGGCCTTCAAGTGCTCCCTGAGTATCTACAGTGTGTACAGTCCCTTGTAAAACATGCCCTCAGCTTTCTATTCACAGCTGCTCATGCTGTATAGGCCGTTGCTCTTCCTTCTCCATCAAGCACGATGGCTGCTCTACCAGGCTATTCATGACTGCAGTCAAACCCTTTAGAAGGCAGCTAAACACAGTGAGTACAACAATCCTTACTTTCAGTGTCAAGTGTAACTTTCCAGGATCAGATCAAAGACCGAAGTTCCCAAAGTAGTCAGTGACCTGAAATGTCACACCAGCAATGAACCTAAGTAATTACAAACACAATACTGTCTCAGGATTTTGTTCGAGATCAAGGTTTTCTGTATAAACATTTTATAATTCACAGGGAGGTAAAAATCAAAGTGTTGTCTAGTCAAGTTTGGCCTTGGAACATGCCAAGCAAGAAGTTACCCTTTCATTGTTGTCATTTATGTTCGTAAGATAGTTGTGGTGAGGTTTAAAATGTCAAAGATTAGGTACTGTTTTGTTAGGATGATGAGGTAGCGAAAACAGATGACTGACAAAACAAAGAACACAATTCAAGAGAGGCTTCCAGGAGCTACAGGTCATTAAGAACAGTGAAGTAGAGTATTTGAAGTGCAAAGTAATGTCTAGATTTTTAGAATATTCTCAGAATAAGCTGGGCATGCTCAGGTGAAGGTAGGCCAATCTGACTCTGATACAGGTACTGTGTTTATTTGTATCTCAATATCTTATGTGTTTCAACCTTTTGCATTTTAACTTCTTTATTTCTAGCATTGTGGCTTCCTTTATAACTGTAAAAACCATTCTTTCTCAGCAAAGAAGGTTTACTTCAACCTCATAGAAGCAAGGACTGAACCTAGTGAAAATTACTTATGGGTACTGGATAAATCCTTTGAAACCCTGGTGGAGATTTAGAGTTATAGAGTCATACAGCATAGAAACAGGCCCTTCAGCCCACCATGTCTGTGCTGACCAACAAACACCAAACTACATAAATCCCATTTATCTTGCACTTGGTCCATTCCCTACTATTGCCTTGACATTATAAGTGCTTCTTCCAAGTCACAAGTTATTAGGCAAGTCATTGTCATCAGCAGTCCCTTGAAACAAGGATGACTCTCTTCCACTTTCGGGTTGAGTCTGTAGGTGGCTGTACAGACTGATGCAGTTACCGCAGGCTCTGTTATGCTCGGGGCAGGTGGTGGTCACAGGAAGGGGTGGGTGCGGCGTTCGTGTGGCAGCACGCTCCTTTCACTGTTTTCGTCTGGCTTCCATTTGTTTCCTGACGGCAAGTCTCAAGGTGCTCATTGTCTTCCTGCACGCTGCTCTTTCATTTTGGGCATTCTGATTGCCAGGTGTCTGTGAGAATGCCACACTTCACCGGTGAGTCTTGAGGTTATCACTGAAGTGCTTCCACTGTCCACCTGGGGCTAGCCTGCCATTTTGAAGTTGGGAGTAGAGCACCTGCTTGAGCAGTCTCATGACCAGCATAAGGAATGATGTACCCAGCCTATTGTAGCTGATCAAGGGTGGTCAGTGTCTCAGTGCTGGGGATGTTGGTCTGGTCAAGGACGCTGGCGTTGCTGCATCTTTCTTCCCAGGGGATTTGCAGGATCTTGTGCAAGGCAGCATTGGTGGCACTGCTCCTGTACCTTGAGATGTCTGCTGTAGACAGTCCATGTCTCAGAGCCATATTGGAGAGTGGGAACCACCAGATCTTGGTGTTGGATCTGATGTTGTTGTTCCCGAACACCCTTTTCTCAGGCAGTCGAGGAGTTCAAAGTTGTCAAAGTTCGCTAATGCCTCCCCATGGGCCTTGATGATCGAGGGTTTGCTCCACAGTGCTAGGCCAGGTTGGTGGAGAACCTTCATCTTGCGGTTGATGGGCTAGTAGCATCAAACAAAACATCCTTAAATTAGCAAGGGGAGACAGAGAATGGTGGCGGAGCTTTGCTTTTCGGACTGGAGGCCTGTCACCAGCGGTGTCCCATAGGGATCAGTTCTGGGTCCTTTTCTTTTGTCCTTTATATTAATGATTTGGATAAGAATATTAAAGACGTGGTTAGTAAGTTTAAGGACGATACCAGAATTGGTGGCCTAGTTGACAGTGAAGAAGGCTTTCTAAGATTACAAAGGGATCTTGATTGAATGGGTCAATGGGCTAAAAAATGGCAGATGGAGTTCAATCTGGATAAATGTGAGGTATCAGGTTTGGCAGAACAAACAAGGGTAGGACTTAACCAATTGATGGTAGGACCTTGGGTAGTGTTGTAGGACAGTGGGACCTAGGGGCTCCCTTCACCTGATGAAGGGGCTACACCCCAAAAGCTTGTCGTTTCAAATAAACCTGTTGGACTACAACTGGTGTCATGTGACTTCTGACTTTAAAATATTTAAGGTTGAAAATTTGTTAAGGCCTACATTTTGGGAATGGAACACTTTTTGCAATCAACTCCTGTCCATTAAGGCAGTGAATATGTAAACTTGTATTGCCTCCTCTTTTAACTGATTATAGCATTAAATGGAAATCATCCTGCTGGCCTTTTGAATGCAGGAGGGTCAGCAAGGTGAGCTAATAGCCTAAGGTGTAACAAATCTGCTCCTCTTAAAGAAACCTTTCCTCTTAAAAGTGAGCTGCACTTAGTAGAAAGGAGCTGCTACTAACTGTCTGTGTTGACATTAATTGCGAAGAGTTACAAAATTGGAACACTTAGAGAAGAGACAAGGCTCCTTGGTTCACAAGTTGCATTGGAAGCTTCAGTCAAGGAGATGGAAAATAGGAGCGAGGTTACATTTTCACTGGGGGCTGAGAGATCTCAAGGATTACAAAGGGAATGTGAGCTATTGAGCAGGGATGTCCATACCCAGAGTTTGGTCCAGTGAGCCTGATAATAGTGCCAGAAGGAGTTGATTGATATCACATAGATAGTCAAGATCAGTTTCACATGATATCCCCTGCTCTTGGGATAGTGAGGTAAGAGCATCCTGACAAATGAGGGATCTTCTTTGTGGAGCCTCTTTCTCCGTTGCAAAACATTCTTCTTTGCAGTCTACGTCTCCCCTTTCCAGGTGATATTGCAAACCCAGAGGCAAGGAAACCACAACCTGCAAACTGTCTGCAGGGTTGTGTCTGTGTCCTTCCCAGATGTATGAGGTAGCTCATCACAAACCCAAGCCACAGCATTCCCAGTAATTTTGCTGCAGTGAAAGTACAGTTAAAATCAGATAGTCAGATATCTGACCCTGTAAATCATGTTAACTGGAGATTCTCACAGTGCTGATCACTTAAGTCTAGTTGAAACATAAGCATTACAGGAGTTCAGTGGCAATTTGCAGACCAAGGTTGTGAAAAGTATATCAAATTACCTGAAACTGAAGCCTATTGTCCCAATCAACACAAGCTGACAGAGCATACATGAATGGCTGCACTAAGACCCTGCTTAACATGGGGTTCTGCACTAGCTGCAACACTTTGCGGCTTCAGGATACCTGACATGACAACTCAAAATTGATGTTTTGGTCTGTGTTTTCAAAGGGTCCTCCGTTGGATGTGATTGTTCCATTACAGAACTCCAAGCAGAAATAAAACAAGCAACTCTAGGGCAGGCCTGGACAACAGTAGGTAATGTTTTCTTTACTTTATGGAATTTGCTTCATCTTCACATGCTCAATTCATGCACAGGCAATGAATTCTATCCTGGTGTTGCCAAATTACATAATCCCTTTTTCCACCTGGTTTCTGATGACTGAATGTTACAAGGATACTGATCAGCCTGTAGCAAAGAAAAATCTTTGTGCCCACAGTTGCCCTGTTTTCTAGAGGGAACATTTTGCATCATTAACTCCCTGACCAAAGACTTCTGCTTTCTTCTTTTGGTTGATAAAGCAAAACTGTTCAATTTGATCTTGCCATTTTCAGCAGTACTAAGTGTTAGATTCCAGTATACATGCTCATTTGTCATCTTTAAGGACAGCTATTCCAATTAATTGAGGTAGCATTAAGGAGGAATTTAATGGGGTCCACTGGAGCGTGCATGATGCTATGGAAGTCCGATCCCTGTATTATATGAGGGGGAGGTGCAAATGGAGAGGATGGGAATGGGTCAACATGGATATTCCTGCCCACATGCAGCCAGATATCAATTAGTTTAATTAACAGGCCACTTAGAACCAATTACCACTGAGCACACAGGGATTTGATGGTAAAATGATTCATACAAGTCTCCCCTCCTGAAAACTACCCAGCAAATCCTGTGCAATCAAGAGTCCAAATGAAGAGATTTAGTGCCCAAATGAAAGATCCGGCATTGGTAAGGGATGGACTGTTGAAAACCAGCCCTACTGTTATATCCACCCACCCTTTTAAAGCGACCTGTTCCCCATGATCCACATCCCACCTCTCTTATTGGTCTCCTAGGATCCACAGTGATCTCTGGTAAAGGTCTCAGAGTATTATTGCCAGTGGCCTCTGCTCTTGGGTGTGCTCTGCCAGTGGAGAGCCGCTGGCCTGTTCAGCTATCCAGGAACCAAGTGAATAGCTGTTGTCGTGGTGATAGATTTTATCACCCACAACTGGTCATAATATCACAAACTAATTGGCACCCTGTCACCAGCCAAATCTCACTTTGTAACACACCCCTGGTGCCAACCTGCCTACAAACAGTTTTGCCCACTCCTTGAACAAAGCAGCCATGTAAACACATCTTACAATGAGAAACGCGATCAGAAATTGCTGGGAAAACAGTGGAGAGAAAGCAGAGTTAACGTTTTGGGTCCAGTGACCCTTCTTCAGAACTCAGCAATTCAGCAATTTCTGATTTTAATTCTGATTTCCAGCATCCACAGTTCTTTGGTTTTGTGTTTGCTACATCATACAATGAGTTTCACCAACTTGCTTTTTAAAAGTGCAACTATTTCTTCCTCAACTCTTTCCTGGAAAATAGTTCTTTTTCTACTTAAACCCACAATCAAAAATACAGAAAATTAAAAGAAAATGTCCTTTGCACAATCTTTTTGGCATATTTGATCCAGAGCTGGGTTTTTGAAACATATCCTCTCCGTCATTAGGATTAACTCTTTGTCAAACCATTATATTGCCTATCCTCATTCATGCCTCTGCTCATTTACAATGGATGCCCTCACCAATGCTTTAGTTGTTTTCAGACTTGATCATTCCAATACTCTTTTGTCTCCCCTTCCACATTGTGTGAGTTTTAGTTTACCCGAAACCCAAATGGACAGATCTCAATTCATACCAAATCACAGTCATCATCCCCATTTTACTGACTTAGCTACATTGGCTCATGTGTGGTAATGCCTCTAATTTAAAGTTCTTATCATTTGTGTTCAAATCCCTCAATGATCTTACCCCTTCCAATATCCAACGGTATGTTAGTAGCTGCTCAACTAGTAATCCAGTAACCTGTTCTTCCTCCCACCTACCCCTCCTCCCACCTCAAGCCGCACCCCCATCTCCTACCAGCTAACCTCATCCCGCCCCCTTGACCTGTCCGTCCTCCCTGGACTGGCCTATCCCCTCCCTAACTCCCCACCTACACTCACCTTTACTGGCTCCATCCCCGACCTGTTTGTTTCCTCTCCACCTATCCTCTCCTCTATCCATCTTCTATCCGCCTCCCACTCCCTCCCTATTTATTTCAGAACCCCCTTCCCCTCCCCGTTTTCTGATGAAGGGTCTAGGCCCGAAACGTCAGCCTTTCTGCTCCTATGATGCTGCTTGGCCTGCTGTGTTCATCCAGCCCTGCACCTTGTTGTCTCGGTTCCTACTATCTCTAATATTTTGGGAGTATTAGTTCAAATCCCACGATAGCAAATGGTGAAATTTAAATTCAATAATAAAAAGATAACTCAATCAATTGTTACAAAGACCTGATTCACTAAAATTCTTCAGGGACGGAAATCTGATATCGCTACATGAGACTCCAGGTCCACAGCAATATGATTGACTTTTAGTTGCCACTTGTGCAATAAATATATAGTAGTAAACTTTGTTTGATAATGCTTGTTTAAAGCATTTTGAGGCTTTTTGCAATGTTAAAGAAGCTCTATTATTGTAATTTCTGGTTGTTGGGTAGGAAGGCAGTAGAGAGATAAAGAAAGAGATAATAACAGAACATTCTGGAAATACTCATCAGGCCAGACAACATCTGGGGTGAGAACAGCATTCATAATATTTTGATTTTGTGCAGATGAAAATCAAGGACTTGATATCAGCTCCGAAGAAGAGTCATGTGTTAACTTTGTTTCTCTCTCCCCAGTTGGTGCCAGACCGGCTGGGTTTCTTGGTAGTTTCTGTTTTTATTTCATATTTTCAACATCTTCAGTGCTTTGCTTTTACCTGGTATTATCTGTTTCTACTGTTCTTTCTTTTCCAACTTTGTATCAGGGAATCAAAGCAGAGGAAAGACTAGGTCATTAGCTTTCAGCAGTGGATACCAACTTCTGCAGCACTTCTCCCAACTATTTTGTCTAACCAATGAAAGATTTGTGTAGTTATCGTTATGGTTGAAAATCAGAACCACACCCTAATCCCATCCACTGGGAAATAGGCATTCCAGGTTAGATACATTAAAAACTTTAAAGAAATTAGTCTTTTTTTTGATTTACAGAAACTCTCGGTTTTCTTCATTGCAGGTCTGCTCATAAGCCGTTTTGAATATTGTGCTGCACAACATCTATTCGTGCTTTTATTTTAGATGAAATGAGTTATTGTTTGTTTTAGATTTGCTTATGGTAAACTTTCAGAAATAAAGTAAATTAGCTGGATTCATTAAAAGAAGTTTACTATTTGTACATCTGCAGTTTATTAAACAATATAATTCAAAGCCAAAATGGAAAAAAAAAGGATACCCATGTAAGTATCAAATTTCAGAGAGAGGCGGGAGATATAGCATTGCCAAACTTTTTTCTATTTAAAGCTTTAGAAGCAGAAGAAAAATTGCAATTTGAACTGAAGCTGGTGCTGAAGAAGGACGAACATACTGGTTTGATGTTACTTCAGTGAGAATTGTCCTCCCATTTGCTTTTATGTGGTGTCTGTGCTTAAAATTTAGACATGCAGCATTTTGTGCATTTGTGGTCCTTCCTACTTCTTGTGATAATACAAATGTCATTAACATCAGCTCAACTTGGTGAGTGTCATCTTTGATTTCTTTCTGATTCTGTAGACAGACGTTATTGTTAATTAAGGCCACAGTCAATATACTACATGTATGAGAATGATCTTTAACATTTTGGATTATATTTTTAAACAAAGCTAGCTGTCATTATATTCCATTTATTGTGCTGCACATTTGTTATTTACATGACTGTTTTACTCTGTCTTAAGCAATTCTTATTTTACAGTTTTTTTACTGATGTTTGGTGACTCATGTATGGATGTAATACAAAATGATACGCAGTTGCTTCCTGTGATGTGGCAACTGAGGTCATTTTTTCCTCTTTGTCTTGACCTGGATACTGAGTGTCATCTGAGTGTTGAATATTGAGCCTGCTCCTGTCTGCACCCTCTTTTCAAACATGATAATTAAAGATCACTGGAGGATTGGGTTTCAATTACCCTAAAACTTACTACTTTGACCAATTGTTGTTCACTTATTCAAATTTCTCTTCACGTGATTCAATGTTAAATTCAGTAATTAGTGTGCCTTGGGGCAATTTTACTGTGCTAAAAGTGCTACATAAATTTTAATTGTTGTTTCAGTGTATTATCGTGCTGTTCTGTTTGGCTGACAGAGTAGACCAGAGTTTGAGAATGGAATATTTTGGGCTTTGTATGTCTTAGTACAACACAGTAAATACAATGTGTATTTATTTTAATCAAGTGAGATTTTTATGTTATAAGTGTTAACAATCCAGCTGATTTTCTTAAGAACAAATTCAGTACGTATATTTTGATCAAATTATTCTCTTTTTGCCTTATTCTTAATGAATGTTGCAACTCATAACGTCGTACTGGATTGGACTTTGGCACTTTTTCCTGCTCTCAGTCTGACATAGTACCTCATTGGAAATTTAACTGTTTGTTTGTCTTGTTCCTAACTTGGCTTTCCATACTGTCTAAACTGGGTTTTAAATGGCTGTGCTTTCTTAAAGTTTGGGAGAAACTTACTAATACGATAATTGTATTCGTACATGACTTCCACTTTCCGTAGTTCAATAAATGTTGGACAATGCAGCATGGCATTTTAACCTTTAATATACCATCAAACTTAACATGGTTCACATTGAGGCAAACAAGTTTACACATCAAAATATGTTCTGGTTGACATAACTACATGTAATCAACAGTATCAGACAGCTCAACTGTGATATTTGCTCCTTCAATCTACCCAGTTTAGAGAGAGAGCAGTAGTCTCTAGACTACTCATATCAAGATCATGTTTCCTGCTAAAGTTTAAACTGCTTAGGTCTAAGGACCAAATATTGCAGTTGAGCTGTCTGATACAGTTGGTTACAAGTAGTTATGTCATAACCGGAACATATTTTAACGTGTCAACTTGTTGTCTTAGCATGGTACTGAGCACAACATCTTCTAACTCGACTATATAATTCTAATGGGAAGTGTGAAATGGCTTAACTATGAAAAATCACACAAACTATCCTGATGACATTCGAAAAGTAAGAATTTAGTTGAATAAGTTTCCTTCATGTTGAGAATGATTGCTATAACTCTGGGAGGAATGCAATAAGAAGTACTGTGGGACCAGTGCCACTGTCGTGCTAATGCATCCTTGCTGTAAAAATGAAATAGCACATAAAGTCTGCTCAAGAAATATTTAAAGCAGCACATGTCTGAAAGTAATAAGCTCTATATAGTAGAGAAATTGTTATTACTGAATTGGAACAGTGGAGCCTGGCATGACGAAATAAAAATCAAGAGGATATTGTAAAAAAAATCTAGAATCTCATCATTTGTTTATTTTATCATGGCACTTATCATGGAATAGCTATATAGAGGCCATGACTAATCAGGCAGATCTGAGATTGCATATTTCACGGTAAGTAGATCACCTGCTGACTCCTAAAGCCAATCTACTACCAACAAGGCACAAGTCCAACATTCTTCACTTAGCTGGATGAAATGGCAACAGCAATCAAGAAGTGCAAGGCCATCCAGGACAAAGCAATCCTTTTGATCAGCATGCCATCCACAACCTTGAAAGTACACTCCATCCACCATAAATGTACAATGTCTGCAGAATATCCCACTCACAAGCTGCACTGCAAAGATCTTCAATGCATCTTCAACAGCATCCTCTGAACCTGGGATCTCTACCACTCAGAGAGACAAGGGCAGCAGCTGCTTGTACTTGCAAGTTCTTTCCAAGCCACACATCACCATTCTGACTTGGAACTGTATCATTCCTTTACTAAGTAAAATCCTGGGCTTCCCTCCATAGTGGTGCTGCAGATATTCTGGCAGCATAGAAATCATGGGAAGTTGAGTTAACATTGGGTTTCTGAACGTAATGACTTTCCCTGAATGAAGCCATCTTGTAAGTTATGAATGGAGTTGAGGTATTTTCCTGGAGAAAATCAGAAACCAGATATGTTTATGGAACATCAGCGTGTCTTTGCATCCAGTTAGCATTGACCCATGATTGACGACACATCCTTCTAACTTGGAAAATAGAGTGTGAAGTGATGGGCAGGTTTTTCCTTGCAGGAGGTGGGGTGAAAAATGGTAAGAAGAGCAAATATTTGGCTGAGTTGGCCCTGGAGAGCTATTCACCCCCCTTCTCACCATCTCAGTAATTAGGTGCAAGGTGGAAAAGTCCATTGGGGAATTTTTCTGCTTATCAACACTTAAGGTCCATAAGTGGTCAATTACTGAAAATTTATAGACCTCAGCCAGCTGAATGCATGCTCTTTTAGCAGGTGAGAAAAGTGGCTGCTTTCCAGATGGGAAGACCAGGTCAAACTGCCTGCCAGAATGATGATGAAGGCCTCCTTTTACCCTAATCTTGGATAATTTGGAGAAAGAATTGGAGTCAAGGGGATGGCCATCTACCTGCCCTTCTGATCTCTTTCCATCCACGACTCCACCCCACAATAAGTGAAGGAGCAAGACTGAACATCTTGTCAACAGAGGCTGTGAAGAGTAGGTCTTAACCAACGGTTTTCAGGTCCCAGAGTCCTCTAGCCTCAGATTGGCTCACAACCTCCGGGTGAGGCAAGACTCCACTGTTGAGGCTACGATTGGACGAGATGCTCAGCTGTAATTTCTTAACATGTTGGTTGAAGGTTGATGTGGTGAGTTTTCTTGGTGTTGCTGATAGTGAGTCAGCCACCAATGAACAACCCCGCTCCCACGTTCAGGCTACAACTCAAAGAATCATAGTCAATATTTGTCTGATTGTATACAAATATACAAGTAATGATCAAAACTTACTGCATTCCTCTGAGGAAATCTATTCTATCAACAGATGAGTCAGTAAAGATGTTTATTGCTAGTAGTAAAATTTGTAATGCTTGTTAAACAGCCCTAATTTAAACTAAATGTTAGCCAAACCCACTTTGCAATGATGTTGACTAAGTCCAGTTCCTTGTCTGAACTATGCTGATGAGGACAGGGAGGCCCAATAATTTGTAGCTGGAAAATCACAGTAGGTCAGACAGCAGGAAAATCAACATTTCAGGCCAAAACCCTTCATTAGGATTGCCCAGTCCTGATGGATTATTTCTGCTATTGTTCTCTGTGTCCTCTTCTCCAGCTTTTCCAGTTTTGTATCTATACCCCTCTTCAGATCCCTATCAGGCTTCCTGGGAGCAAAGTTCACAAAGCCCACTTCTTCAACTGCCCAGACCTGACAAAGGGTTTCAGCCCAAGATGCTGACTTTCCTGCTCCTCGGATGCTGTCTTACCTGCTGTGCTTTTCCAGCTTCACATCCATTGACTCTGGCTTCCAGCATCTGCAGTCCTTACTATCTCCAAGACAATAACTTGTAGATGTGCTTTGGTTTTTAAAACCTGCAGATGATTCTATCAGATTCATGGGAAGACAAGCTATATAGGCCCTGTTGAAAAACAATTTGGTCTTGTTTCTCTCGGTTCAAGTGGTCATGAGATTAGAAAATTGTAATAATAGTTTGCAATTAGATTAATACAGCAAAATACACTAATGTGGTTTACAATAATGAAAGAAATGATTTTGGGTCAGCTGCTGAACAGACCAAACATGAGATGGTCTAAGTAGCATCTCAAAAGAAGGGTTGCCAAGGATGAGATCTTTTGGGGTGGAATTTCGAGATGTGGGATCAAGGCAACTGAAGGCACCACTGTCAATGATAAAAGAGGTGAAAGACCAAGAGACAAGGAGAAGAAAGAGTTCAATTGATAGTTTGTAGAGCTAGAGAAAAATAAAGAAATAGGGAAAGGAGACTTATATCATATGAAGAATGAACAACAGTTGTCCATTCAGACTCTTGAATTTGCTGTAACATTTATTAAGATCATGACTGAACTGATTGTACCCTCAAATCCACATTCCTAACTATCTCTGATGACCTTTCAACTTTTCGCTTGAATGGATTTAAATGTGAGAATGAACATTTTAATTTCTAATGTTTGGCCAATGAGGCAGCAGTGATAGCCACATAAGCTTAAGGGTGAATCTCCTACTTCTGTAGGAGGCAAAAGAAATGATGATATGGAAGAACTTAATTGGGTGGCAATCAAAAAATATGTTTCTCCCTGGCAAGATACGCTTCTATATTTATATTCTCTGACTTTCCTAAATGCTCATTAAAAGGACCAGAATTGACTAGTCACTTATTAGTGCCTTGCCAGTGACATCGACATTCTATGAATGGATTTAAAAAAAGATTCAATGAGGCAGACATGCTGTGAAAATATTATTGCTAATCAACTTCAGGACAATGATACATGCTTGAATTCTTTGATTATTTTTCCAGTTGGTTGGGAGGCCATTGGTTCCTCTTTGAGGCATAATTCATTGAGTGACACTGTTTCATTTTGCACCATTGTTTTAAATGAAAGGTACACTTTTATTTTATTGTGCTGGTACTGTGATTGTTGAGAAGTATCACGTTGCATGCAAAACCTGACCCTTACGTAATTGCACACAACTGTACCTGTACAACTCTGTGTACTCCAATGATCTGGAGACAAGCATGATTACATGCTTTGCCTCAAGTAAACAGCAGGTAGATTCGGACACAGAAACACTGGAACATGTTCTGCAGTTCTCCTACATCCTCTGTTGTGACTAATTGCTTTATTCCTTCACTGTCCCCACTGTCTTGGAGACCCAGCCAAAGCAATAATCTTCCCCTTCTGCACTTTTCTCCATTACTTACATAAATGGTTCTGTGGTGTACAATCCCAATGCTAGGCTTCCCACACTAGCTTCATTGGTCAAGATTACTGTTCCTGTAATTAATCTTCTAGACCTTGACTGTAATCCCCAATAATCCCCATTAATCCCCATTAATGACAAAAAAGATCAGCATCACATTCCAATGAAAGATGATGCTCCATTCTTTTCACTTGGGACAACCATATAATAAAGTAATGAACAAGCTTTACCACAATTAAGTCAATATATAATTAAGATCACCCGGGCCACACATGTGCTCTCAAGACATAGATTCATGCAGCACAGAAGATTCCCTTCAGTCCTTTAAATCTGCGCTGATTTATCTACACTCGTCTCACTTTCCAGCACATGGCCCAAAGCCCTTAATGTTATGACATTTCAAGTACTCATCCATATTTTTTTAAGAGGTTGTTGTGATGGTTCCCATTTCAACTACCCTCCCAGGCAGTACATTCCAGATATCCACCATCCTCTAAGTGAAAAGAAAATGTCCTTAAATCCCCTCTGAGCCCCTTGCTCTTCACCTTAAAATACGCCCCCTAGTCATTGACAATTCAACTAAGGGGAACATTTGCTTCCTATCTCCACTGACCACACCCCACCTAATTTTGTACACCTCAATGGCATCCCCACTTAGTCTTTTTGGCTCTAAAGAAAACAACCTGAATGTATCCAGCCTCTCTTTAAAGCTAAAAAGCTCCAATCCATCCTTCTGAATTTCCTCTGCATCTTCCTCAGTGTAATCGCATCCTTCCTATACTGTGGTGACCCAAACTACACACACTACTCCAGCTGTGGCCTGTCAAACAGCTCCAAAATAACCTCCCTGCTCTTATAATCTATGCCATGACTGACAAAGGCAACTGTTCCCAATGCCTTTGTAACCTCCCCATTGACCTGTCCTTCTGCTCCCCAAAGATCCCTCTGTTCCTCTGAGCTTCCTAGTGTACTGCCATTCATTGAGGACTCCTTTCTCTTGTTACTTCTTCCAAAGTGTATCATCTCATATTTTTCAAGGTCAGATTCCATCTGCCACTGATTTGCTCATCATAATCCATGTATGTTGCCCTGTAACCTAACACGTTCTAAGAACCATAGAATTCCTACAGGTTGGAAGCAGGCCATTCTACCCATCAACCCTCCAAACAGCATTCACCCAGACTCACGCCTTCTACCCTATCCCTGTAACCCTGCTTTCTCCATGGCCAATCCACTTAAGCTGCACATCTTCGGTCTGTGGGAGGAAAGCAGAGCACTCGGAGGAAACATGGGGAGAATTTGCAAGCTCTACACAGTTACTTGAGGATGGAATCAAACCCGGGTCCCTGGTGCTGTAAGGTAGCAGTGCTAACCACTGAGTTACCAGGTCACCCATTATTATTCACTATTAATCACCTGCCAATCTTTGTGTCTTCTGCTTAACATACTTATCATCACCCCCACATTCTCATCTACATTGTTTATATATATACATCACAAACAATAAGTGACCCAGCGCTGATCCCTGTGGTACGCCACTGAACACTGGTCTCCAGTCACACAACTTTTTATCACCAACCTCTGTGTCCTGTCACTAAGCTAATTTTGAATCCATCCTGCCAAATTACCCTGATCCCATGTGTTTTTATCCATTTTATGAGTCTCCCATGTCAACTATTTCAATGGTATTACCCTCATGTATACACTTGGTCAACTCCTTGAAAAATTCAGAAAAATTTGTTAGGCATGGCCTCTGTCTGACAAAGCCATGCTGCCTGTCCTTGATAAATCTTGTTTCTCCAAGTGGAGATTAATTCTCTTCTTCAGAATTTTCTCCAGTAGTTTCCTGACCATTGAAATTTGACTTACTGGCCTATAGTTCCCAAGTCTATCTCTCCCTACCTTCTTGAAAAGTGGAACCATATTAGCTGTCCTCCAGTCCTCTGGACTTCCCCTGTGTCTATAGAGTCATACAGCACAGAAACAGACCCTTTTGGTCCAACCAGTCCATGCTGACTATAATCCCAAACTAAACTAGTCCCACCTGCCTTTGCTTGGCCCATATCCCTCCAAACATTTCTTATTCATGTACTTATCCAAATGTCTTTTAAATATTGCATCCACCACTTCATCTGGAAATTTATTCCACACACAACCCAATCTCTGGACACAGTACTCCAGAAGAGGCCTCAACAGTATCCTGTACAAGGTCAACTTAATGTCTCAACTCCTATTCTCAAGGGTCTGAGCAATTAAAGTAAGCATATTAAATGCCTTCTTAATCACCCTATCTACATGTGACACAAACTTTAAAGAATTACATATCTGAACCCCTAGATCTCTCTGTTCTACAACATTGCCCAAGACCTTATTATTAATTGTATAAGTCTCACCTTTGTTTGTTTTTTCAAAATGCAATTCATTTGTCTAGGTGCCGCTCCAATATCTACAGATACTGTGGAGGCAGTTTGCTTATGGCTATAGCCCAATGACTATGATGAGTTTGGTGGGTATCTTCTGGCATTTAAGATCTGAAGGAACCTCCTTTTTTTGATGAAGGAGCAGTGCTCCAAAAGCTTGTCATTTCAAATAAACGTGGTGTCGTGTGACTTCTGACTTTTTTTTGTTGTCAGCCTAGGCCACAACTTCAATTGAGATGTTATTGAATGGCTGAGCCAGGTTTTGTCCAGTGGGAGACATGTCTGGGATGTGGCAGGTGGTCTGTGTGCTGGTGAGGATTGCTCAGCACAGACTGCGTGATTCAGTAGGCTCCCAGTTGGTAAAGTGTTGTCTGTAAGGCCTTCAACCTGGCCTTCAACCCCATAATGTGCCACCCAGTCCAGAAGGCACACTTTCCAACTTGAATGTGTCAGTAGTTAGCTGAAAACTGGGTGATCACAGGAGAAAACTCATCCTCGGCTTAAGTGGATGTGATGACTCCTAGCTCGCCCATGACAACTTCAGACTCCATAATGGAAACAGTAGATTTATGACTGAGTTGACTCACCAGACTGGGAATAAATCTGAATGTGGCATAGACACATATATGGATTTCGGTGGCAGATACAGGCAGGGTTTGAAGATGGACAATGGTGAAGAGATGAAGGTTGCTGGTTTTCTGATAGGGAAGGCATTTGGTTTGAAAGTCAGTTCAGCACTATACAGAATGACGAGTTTCCAAGCTGTTTAGTTCCCCCAAAACAGTGATCAGGGAGAGGAGATGGAATCAATGGCATGGATATGGTGTTAATGGCAGGGATTGAAGGTCCCACAGTCTAGTTGGAGAATTCTGTGTTTTATCCACAGCTAATTGTGCAACAGTTAGTTTGACAATACAAAGGAAGGTTGAAGAATGGCAGTAAACAGGGAAAACTGGACAGATCAGCATGCAGATAGAAGTTAGCCTTACATTGTTATTAAGGAGAAACACGTAGATGAGGAAGATCTAAGGATGGATCCTTTACAGATGTATGGATGAGGGAATGATGACATCGCTGGATGTACTCTGCCACACTTGGGTAGGTTAAAATGGGACCAGGTGAGTGCACATCCAATAGCCAAAGAAGCATTGAAGGAAGATGATGCAATGTGTCACATAGCATCAAGAAGTAACAACATGACAAACTTCCATGGCACGACTAAGTATTTTTTAGTAGGATAATTGGTAAAGTGCATTAAGGTGTAAAAGTGGACTACACTGAGTTTGGGGTTAAATCATATAGCTGAAACAAAGTGGAAACTTAACTTTGCATCTGATCTATTTTAAACCATCAAAGTGAAAAGGCACTTTGTTTCCCAGTGCTGATATTTTTCTCCAAGAATCATAGAACCATGGAATCCCTACGGTGTGGAAAGAGATCATTTGACCCTTCAAGTCCGCACCAACCCTCCGAAATGCATCCCACCCAAAATTCCCCTACTGTATCAACATAATTCCGCATTTACCATGGCTAACCCACCTAACCTGAGCATCTTTGGTCTGTGGGAGGAAACTGGAGCACCCGGAGAGAACCCACACAGACACAGGAAGAATGTGTAAACTTCACACGGACAGTCACCCAAGGCTGGAAGTGAACCCAACCACCCCAGCAAACCACGGCATTTAAATAACAAACAGGACAGAACACCAATGCTTCACTGGAGGCGCGCTGATGATGTTACCTAGCAGGGTGACAAAACGTCTGCAATCAAACACACCGGCTCGCCGAGCAAGTCTACAACCTCATCCACAACCCGAGCTACAAATCTTCTCAAACTTTAAATCTATCTATCTCTGTCTTAAATATCCACAACCTTCTGTGGCAATGAATTCCATAGATTCACCATTCTCTGGCTGAAGAAGTTTCTCCTTACCTTCGTTGTAAAGGGTCTTCCCTTTACCCTAAGGCTGTGCCTTCCGGTACCTCGGGTCCCTCGGTTCCTACCAATGGAAACATCTTCCCAATGTCCACTCTGTCCAGGCTGTTCAGTATTCTGTAAGTTTCAATTAGATCCCCCGTCATCCTTCTGAACTCCAATGAGGATAGACCCAGAATCCTCAAACATTCCTCATACGTTAAGCCTTTCATTCCTGGGATCAGTCTTATGAACCGCCTCTGGACCCACTCTAGGGCCAGTACATCCTTCCTGAGGTATGGTGCCCAAAATTGCTCACAATACTCTATATGTGGTCTGACCAGATCTTTACAAAGACTCAGAAGTACATCCCTGCTTTTGTAATCTAGTCCTCTCAAAATAAATGCCAACATTGTATTTGCCTTCCTAACTATCAACTCAACCTGCAAGTTTACCTTAAGAGAATCCTCGACTAGGATGCCCAAGTCCCTTTGCACTTCAGATTTCTGAATTTTCTCCCCATTTAGAAAATAGTCAATGCATCTATTCTTCCTACCAAAGTACATGACCTCACACTTTCCCACGTTGTATTCCATCTGCCACTTCTTTGCCTACTCTCCTAACCTGTCCAAATCTTTCTGCAGCCTTCCTGCATCCTCACACTACCTGTCCCTCTATCTACTTTTGTATCATCTGTAAACTTAGTCAGAGTGCCGTCAGTTCCTTCATCTAAATCACTGACCCTTGTGGAACACCATTAGTCACTGGCTGCCATCCTGAGAAAGACCCTTTGTCCCCACTCTCTGCTTTCCGCCAGAGCCAATCTTCTATCCATGCTAGCACCTTGCCTCTAACACCATCGGCCCTTATTTGACTCAGCAGCCTCCTGTGTGGCACCTTGTCAAAGGTCTTCTGGAAGTCCAGGTGGATAACATCTTTTGGGCCTCCTTGGTCTAACATGCTCAATACTTCCTCAAAGAATTCTAACAGATTGGTCAGGCATGACCTTCCCTTGATGAAACTATGCTCACTTTTCCCCATTTTACCATGCGCTTCCAAGTATTCAGAAATCTCATCCTGCACAATGGACTCTCAAATCTTACCCACGACCGAGGTTAGGCTAATTGGCCTGTAAGTTTCCGTATTTTGCCTTACTCTCTTTTTAAACAGGGGTGTCACGTTAGCAATTTTCCAGGCCTTTGGGACCCTCCCTGACTCTAGCGATACCTGAAAGATCACTACCAGCACTTCCACTATCTCTTCAGCTATCTCCTTTAGAACTCTGGGGTGTAGTCCATCTGGTCCAGGTGATTTATCCACCTTCAGGCCATTCAGTTTTTCTAGCACCTTCTCCTTGGTGATGGCCACCATACTCAGCTCTGCCCCCTGACTCTGTTGAATTTTTGGGATATTACTTATGTCTTCCACTGTTAAGACTGACGCAAAATATTTATTCAGTTCCTCAGCCACTTCCTTGTTCACCATTACTATTTCTCCAGTGTCATTTTCTAGCGGCCCAATGTCCACCTTTGCCTCTTTGCACTTTATATACCTAAAGAAACTCTTGCAATCTTCTTTTATATTACTGGCTAGCTTGCCCTCATATTTAGTCTTCTCCCTCCGTATTTCTTTTTGTATTGCCCTGTGTTGGTATTTGTAGGCTTCCCAATCTCTGGCTTCCTACTGACCTTCGCTACATTATATGCTTTCTCTTTTGCTTTTATGCTGTCCCTTGTCAGCCATGGTTGCCTCATCTTCTCTTTAGCACGCTTTTTTTTCCTAGGGATGAATTTTTGCTGTGTCTCCTGAATTACTCCCAGAAACCCCTGTCATTGCTGTTCCACTGTCTTTACTGTTGGCTTCTCTTCCAGTCAATTCTGGCCAGCTCCCTCCTCATGCATCTGTAGTTGCCTTTATTCAACTCTAATATGATTACATCTGATTCCACCTTCTCCCTCTCAAATTGCAGAGTAAATTTTATCATCTTATGTTCACTGCCTCCTAAGGGTTCCTTCACCTTAAGGTCTCGTATCAAGTCTGCCTCATTGCACAACATTAAATTCAGAATTGCCTGTTCCCTATTGGGCTTCACCACAAGCTGCTTCAATGAGCCATCTCGTAGACATTCCACAAATTTGTCTCTTTGCAATCCTTTACCAACCTGATTTTCCCAGTCCACCTGCATATTGAAATCCCCAATGATCACAGTAACCTTGTCTTTCTTACACACCTTTTCTTTCTCCTTTTGTATCTTGTGCCCCAAATCCTGACTACTGTTTCAAAGCCTTTACATAGCTCCCGTTATGGTTTTGTTTTTTATCTTTGCAGTTCCTCAACTCTACCCACATAGATTCTACATCATCTGACCCTACTTTGTTTTGTGCTATTGATTTAATTCCATTTCTTACTAATAAGGCAACCCCACCCCCTCTGCCCACCTGCCTGTCTTTTCAATAGGGTGTATATCCTTGGGTATTCAGCTCCCACTCTTGACCCCCTTAGCCACGTATCTGTGGTGCCCACACTTCATATCTGCCAATTTCAATCTGTGCCACAAGCTCATTTATCTTATTTCATACACTGCGTGCATTCAGATACAATACCTTCAGTCCTGTATTGACTGTCCCTCATCTCATTGCCATCCCTTTATCCAGTGTATTTGAAGTTTGATTCCTAACCCATTCCAAACACTCTGTCCTATTTTATGTGCTGGAAACTTTAATAACCTCTCCTGTGTTCCCTCGTCTTTTAATTTTTTTCATACCTTTCCATGCAATTGAATCCACCCGCATAGATGTTAACCTGCTGCTTTGTTTCCCAATGGACATTATACTTCTTGGAGTTTTACCCTTCCCTTTGCGCCCCATCGCCTTCATTTCTTGCTTTTAATATGTACATTCTTATAATGATTTAATCCACCAGGACCTGCATTTTATGTATTTATACATTATGAATGTTTCCAGTGAAGATTTTAGTTAGGAAGTTTTGAATCTCCAGCTGTTTTAATTCCGCCTTACAACCGAAGCCAGCTTGAAATGGTATTGTATATAAGCAGCTGCAGGGACAGAATGTTGTCTTTATTTTATAATTTTTTACATTAAGTGTTTAATATCTTTAAAGTCGGCCAGTCTTTTGCTTTGGAGTGCAAATAGGTGTTGGCTGTTTTAAAAATGTAAAGATTTTGCTTGGGATTGAAATGACAAATCTAAGTTTTGCATATATCATACTTAACAGGTTAAACAATAAAAGGAAACAAGTTAACTTCACTGGTCCCTTATTTTTTAAAAATGTAGTATATGCACAACTGCCTCATCTTCATAACTGCCAAAAGGTGAAACCATTTCAATCTTTGTACATATGGGCATTCCATCTTTCTTCAGCTGCCTTTGTATTCAAAACCACCATAACTGGATCTATCTCTACTGTTGTTCTCTGTTACCTAAAAGGAAGCCAAGAAGCCCTCATTGCCCATCACTTACATTGAAATCCTGGCATGTATTCAAAATTCCTGTTATACATAACATTAAATTCAAAGAATGAACCTAAAGCTGCAGCAGTCTCTATTGTGGAGCTACTGCATATATATCTGAAGAAATAACCATAACATCTTATGGATTAAACTCAGCCAGTCAGAAATAAACGCACAAAATGTAACAATACACCTAGTCTATTTTAAGTTAATTGATGAAATGAAACAATTTTTGTTTCTGTAGTTTATTTCGACCAATGTTGCTTGTTGTGCTTATAGAGTGAAGGATAACAGTGCCTAAAATATGAAAATGTTTCAGTCATCTATTTAACCCTTGGCAAGCAAGTGGGTTAAACAATTAATGAGCATGTTATAATTACTCCAGTTTTGATTATAGACTTCCTTATTAAAATAATACCTTTTGCAATCATTGCCATATAAAGTAATACAACCTCCTTAATGCTGTAACATCCTGTTTTTTGTATCACAGAGTCATTCAAATTGGCAAATATTTAGATTGGTCATACTCTTTGGAATGCAAGCACAGGTTACTGATTCTTTAATCTGTGCCCTACAGTTGCGTGTTGTTAAAATTTATGTTTGTGGACGTCATCCACAACCCGAGCTACAAGTCTTCTCAAAAACTTTAAAACTTATATGTTTGTCTTAAAATTAAACCATGTCTTTGCCTATGTAACTGGCTGGATTTTTCAGATATTTTCTCTGAAAATCCTTTATGAAAACAAATTGTGTATTTAGTCGCAAATTTGTAGCTAGCTGGTGGTTATTTAGTAAACAGCTCTAAATTATTAACTTTAAAAAAAATCATGGAATGTGGCTATCACTTGCACAGACAGCACTCTTACTTATCCTTAATTACTATTGAAACATTGGTAGTGAGTTGCCTGCCTGAATTGCTACAGTGCATGTGATGAAGGTGTTTCCTTAGGAAAGGAGGGTATTGTGGATTTGGGAATGGTGGGGAAGAGGTCTCCTCATTATTACTGCCACACACACAAACTTCTACTATATATGCACCAAAAGGCTTGAGCAGCAAATGTTTGAATCAGGGTAACAATGTATGACAATAATGTTGAGGCACCCGAATAACTTTCACATCCCAATGTTTGGAGGATGCTATTAAAATGTTATTTCTGTGTGGTGCATCTGTTGAATGGTCATGTGACTGAGGAACTGCTTTTGTTTCTGATATCGCCCACAAAGACTCATTGGAACCGCCCTCGATGGATTCAGGCCCAAAAGCTGTGGTGTCTCCGTGTCCGCCGCGTTAAGTAAAAACCGAAAAAAACTGTGGATGTTGTAAATCAGAAACAAGACCAGAAATTGCTGGAAAAGCTCAGCAGGTCAGGCAGCATCTATGGAGAGAAGTCAGAGTTAACATTCTGGGTCAAGTGACCCTTCCTCAGAACCATTAACCCTGATTTCTCTCCTCAGATGCTGCCAGACCTGCTGAGTTTTTACAACAATTTTTCTTTTAATTCTGCTACATTAAGGGCTGCTGCACTAATGAATGAGGAGCAAGCACAAGCATGCGGAAGCTTAGGACGAGAATTAATCTTCAGTGGAAGTGTAAGCGACCCCTACAGCGGAGGTTCCAGTCCATGCAAATGAGAGATGGGCCGTGGTGCTACGCTCTGTCCAGATGGACACGAGAAAGCCTTTCTGCAATGAAACATCTCCTTTCATTGGGCCCAATGTGGGACATTGCACGGCCCCTTTGACATCAGGTTTCTGTACAGGTCATGCCTAGGGTTTTTTTACTGATACTACCCAGACAGAGGATGCCTCTTGTTTCTTGAAATCTCTGCTCCAAACAACTAGAGGATGCACTGAGCCAAGGGATGGACAATAGGGATCACTGAGATCCACAAAATTCTGGATGTTTTTCAGACTGAACAGCATATGACAATGCAGCAGTATCAGCCATAGCAACACAGACAGGGATTTCTTTCTGATTATAGTTTACTGGAAGTGAGTTGCATGAAGTCACCTTTCGCTGCCTGTAAAAGTTTTGACATTGCCAACCCCAGCAACCTGTATGTGGTCCTAACAGCAAATGCAGCTTAAAGCTTTGCTCTTTCTGTGCAGTTCATGCTCTTTAATACAAAGTAAAGTAACAATTGAATGGAAACCTTCACAACATCCAATATTCTGTCAATCGATCATAACAAAGTTTCACGCTAGTATGAGCAATACGGAAAGGAAGGCTGTCATTCAGACAGGGTTAGGACATGGTGTGCTTTCACCTCTGCCTGGGGCTCTATAGGCGCCTCTCTGTCTCCTTGTGAGGAAGGGGCACCTGGAATGACGTCAAGGTCCCACATCCAGAAGTTGCTTTGGTGTTGAACCCTAATAAATGGTATGATGGATTGCACAGCCTTAGGCCACTGAGGCTGACCCTTTATTGCAGCCAACAATCTCTCAATGGAGGCAGCTAGACACTGGAATGTCAGCAGCAACATCATACAAACAGTGTTGCTCGAGTCCTCCAACCTTCCAGTTAATTTGTCCAGTGCATCTGACAATTTTGTCTGCTGTGCCTGCATCAGCTTTTGCATTTTTATAAAGTCACAACCAGCAGACACCATAGAGTTATCTCCTGCCAGGGGCTGAGCAGGTGCCTGGTCAATGGGGAGTCCTTCGAGTGCCAGTGATCTGGGGCGTTTCTTCCTGTGGAGATGAGCAGTGATGTCCTTACACCCAGGTGATCCCAAATGTAATCTAGCTCATGTACCAGTGCAACCTGCGAGGTCAGCACCTGAGGTTGTAGGAGACAGTTTTGCTGGTGGATCTTCCGAGGGACCTTTTCCTCAGAGGTGGAGAAGGAAACGTCAGCTGGCACTGCCTTTTTTTCGGTGGAGACTAGCCAGATGCCACCAGTGCCTGCAGGAGACAAAAGAGAGAATGAGATATGAAATAGGCTTTGAACATCACAATTGCTGAGAATACATACACAGTGGTGATAATGGGAGAACACCACAGCAATAGGCACCAAATCCAACTCGATTACTGGGATCTAGAAGTTTTGGCATCACCACATGATCAGTCACATTCTTTCCTTGCTAGGGCAATAGCGCTGCCTTTATAGAGGTTGGCGGGGGTGGGGAGGTCACTGAAGAGATAGGTATTGGGCATTTCACCACCTATCTTGGCTCTTTCATCCCTACTGTGGGACACTTTCTCCAGAAATGAGAGAAAGAGAGGGATGGTGTGAAATGAAAGGAGCTGGCACCACAGTAGTGCTGGTCCAGGTGGGGGAAAGGTGGTTTGAGTGAGTGAGTAGGCAGTGCAGAGGGCATGCTGTGTCAGTTGGCTGGGCGGGTAGGTTTAGAGTGGGTGACAGTAAGTGAGGGAAGGTGTTGCATGTAATAGTGAGAGTGATACAGCCTTGGCGGGTGCAGTAACAGAGATCGAGTGGGAGGTAGCAGAGAGAAGACTGTCTTGACTTCATGAACCTTCTCGCAGCAATGTTGGGCTTTTCTCCAGACTGTTAGTACCTCACTCAGCTTGATGACAACCTTGAACATGACCAGCAGGGTTTGGCAGTCCTGAGAAAAGAGGTCAGCTCTCCTTTGCAACATATGTTCTACTGCGACCTCCAAGTCCCAATTAGCAAAGCATAGAGCTAACTTACTTCTGTTTGCCATTTCTGAGACAATTCATAATGAACCATGCAGCGCAGCCTCAGGACTGACATTGCTCTACCTGCTCCACAACTGCATTTTAGACATGGAACAGTGCTATCATCCCAGAGGTCCAGCAATAGTGAGTACATCAGCCTGGAGCAAAAGGGAAGATAGTGTCAGTAGGGTACCATATGGGTGTGATGCATCGCTAAGAAACAGAACTGTGTGAGAAAGTTTAATAAGGCACACCGAGACAAAATTTACCATGAAACCTCCTTAAATTGACACTTAGTCAACTTCTGGTTAAATTTAGCACACAGACTAGCTACTCATTTAATCTTATTGTTTATGGGGCTTTACTGTTTAAATCTGCTGCTGTATTCGCATACTTTCAACAATGACTACACTTCAAATGTACTTTAGGAATGAGGTGCTTTGGAGTGTTCTAATAACGTGAAAGGCACTTTGTGAATGCATAATATTTTCTTTCTTTAATTGCTAATTTATAGTTACGTTAAATGGCAAAAATCAGCCCATGTGGGAAACTTTTCTCAACATCATTATCATAATTAATGTTCAAATTTTATATAACATATCAGGGATTACTTTTCTTGGAAAACTGGGCCATGCGCAAATCACAAGTAGAAATGGGAAAGTGCAATGTAAAAAAAGATAAATTTCTACTTAACATGAATCTGATTTCTCTAAGGGGATGTTGTAAGTAAATAGTTGAAACAAACAAGGGAATTTCTTCAGCACTTTCGTTTCAATAAGCTCACTTAAAAGACTTGCCCAGTAGAACAAATACTTCAGATGTTTTGTTTGCTGATGGGTGCTTGGGGATTGGGAGTATTGTAATGTTTAGCTGTTCACCTGACCTTTAATTGAAACCTTACTTCTTAGTTGATAGATTGTATTCACAGTATAGGAAATAGCTCCTGAAGTTAATTACATTTTTTGAATTTTGTTTTCCTGGTTTAATTTTCATCTGGAGGGCAGAAAAAGCTTGGGGAATATTGTTCCCATTCTATGTACAATTTAAAACCAAAACGTGTTTTTATAAATCAATTCTGGTTGTGATTAAAAAAAATCAAAGATATTCAAGCACTTTTGACATCTATTTTGATGTTTTGTAAGCAAATGCAACAGACTGTTTAAATCTGCTCTTGTCCTGCAGATTGAGTGTTGAATGTATCTGAAAACACTGTATAATTTTATTCAAAGAAATGCTGTTTATTCTTACTTTCAGCCAAGCATTCATACAAGGTTTACTATTTCATCCAAAAGGTGGCACTTCTGATAATGCAACATTCTTCTAGTATATTGCTTTGATTTTACAGTCAATGAAGAAATGGAGTTTCAATTTTTTTTTCTCAAGTTCAAATATCTTCTTGACATCTTTCATGTGGTCTTCACTGGTTAGGCCGACATTTACAACCCAGGGGAAGTTAAGAGTGAACCACACTGCTGTGGGTCTGGTGTCACATATAGGCTGGATCAGATAGGGACTGTAGGGCATTAATGAACCAGATGGATTGCTATCACAATCATCAACGTGACATTGTCGCCATTAAGCTAGCTCTACATTCCAGATTTTTTGTGAACTCAAATTTTCACTATTTGCTCGTGAGGGATTTGAATCCATGACCCCAGAATATAAACATGGTTCTGGTTTACCAGTGACATTAGCCACTATGCCACCACCACCTTTTAAAAATCTTACAACTCTCAATCTAAGTTGAAGAGCCAAGTCAAAGTACTGTGCTTTCAATCCTGCAGCGGATATCCATAGGATAATCTTAATTCACAATGTGGTGAACAGTCTGATCGGGATCAAAAACAAAGTTGCTGGAAAAGCTCAGCAGGTCTGGCAGCATCTGTGAAGAAAAAATCAGAGTTAACCTTTCGGGTCTGGGTTTCGAGGAAAAGTCA
>NC_063338.1:33776910-33860080 GCF_021869965.1 Rhincodon typus | reverse complement strand
CCCAGAAGGGTCTAGGCCCGAAACGTCAGCCTTCCTGCTCCTCTGATGCTGCTTGACCTGCTGTGTTCATCCAGCTCTACACCTTGTTATCTGAGTGTTGGCAAGCAAGTTATCGCTAAGCCAGTGCTGCTTAATCGCACTGTTGATGACACCTTCCTTTACTTTACTGATGATAGAGTGTAGACTGATGGGGCAGTACTTGGTTAGATAGGATTTGTCCTGATTTTTGTGTACAGGACATAACAGGCAATTTTCCAAATTGTTGGATTGATGCCAGCATTGTAAATGAACTGGAGTAGCTTGGCTAAGGGTGTGGCAAGTTCTGGAGCCCAACTCCTCAGTGGCATTGCCAGAATATTGTTAGGGCCTAGAGCTTTTGCCATTTCCAATGCCTTCAGCCATTTCTTGATATCACGCTAGGTGAGTTGGCTGAAGACTGGCATCTACAATACTGGGAACCTTTTTTGGAGGCAGAAATGGATCCGGCTAGGATGCCTGAAGATAGTTGCAAGTACTTCAGCGTTATCTTTTGCACTGATGTGCTGAGCTCTTTGCGGATGGGGAATATTTGCAGAGCTACTTGTAATTTGCAAAGAGAAAATGTGCACCCAGGCATTATAGACCTGAATTTCATTTCTCTGTCTTTGACGATAACTGTTCTTATCTTGTTTGTGTGATAGGGTCCACATGGAAGAAAAGGTGACCCTGGGCCTCCTGGTCCACCAGGACCTCCTGGACCACCTGGACCACCTGGACCTGGGGTAGGTTAACCATCCTCTAGCATGCAGTTCAAGTGTGGGTGTATGCTATTTAATAAAAGTTATGAATTTCATTGACCACATAATGTATTATGAACTTCATCTTCTATTTAAGCACTGCCTAACTACACTTATGGACATGTTGCAGTACCGGCCCATTAAAAGCAATATGATCTGTGCTGTCACCTGTGTAAAAATCTTTGACAAAGGGGAAAAAAATGTGTTCATAACCGATATCATGTATAGATAAAAGCTATATGTCACTTCGGAATTTGTTGGAACTACTGTGAGGTTATGGCCACCAAATTCAATAGAATATGGACGTTGATGCGAGGCCTAATTATAATAACAGTATTTTTGTTTGTTTGCTTTCGTCGTTGGGGAATGGATGATTACAGGAATGCAGATTATGCAGACACTTCTTAAACAATGCTTCTTAAAATGAGCACTGTTCTTTGGCTGCAGAAGGGAAGTAGCCTAAGTTGTTTGAAATGGCTAAACAATGTACAAAAGAGAAAATTCTGGGTTCCACAATGCTACCTTACTGACCTGGCCCAAATGACATGTAAGTGTACTGAGATTCTCTTCCTTCCTTGGAACAGAAACCCCTGCAGACAAAAATACCAAAAGAAGTTCAGTGATTTTACCAGAGCTGTCGAGGTTTTTTTTAAAATACTGTGCTCTTATTTTTTGCTCACACATGATTCACTGCCAGTCTGAAGACCAACAATGCATCTTTCCACTTCCCTCTGAGCACCTATAATCATTGCATCGCACCACTACATCTCATTGTCCTAATGTCTTCACACTATGCTCTCCTTATTCTTGCCACTACTGAAACCCTTGCTTTTTCATACTTTATATCTGACAGATTGTACATGAACTATTCAAACAATACTGGCACACTCTCTATACACCTTACAAGGGATTTGTACATATTTCCTGCTTGTTGGACAGTGTGATAGAAAATGTTTGATAGAAACCATGACTGGAGGAGGCTGTTTCCATCTGAACATTCTGTCAAGTGGAAAAATAAGCTGGTTGTCACAGCCAAAGGCAAAACTCATGACTATGGTGGTGACCTCACCACTGCTGGAGGAGACATTCTGCAAGGTTCTCTACATGCTTGTTGTCTTTGCCCTCATTGTTCTAACTTAGATCCAATTTTCTCTTTTCTCATCTGCCATGATAAGCTAATACATATCACTCTCTTACATTTTTCTCGTGTTCAAAATATAGGCTGCCTTCTGCCACACCAGGAAGAAGAAACTAACTCTTCTTTTAACAAATATCGTCACTCAATCTGATCCAAACAAGCACAAACTCACTGACTGGCACCACGTACATCATGAAGGATAGCTAGATGGAGAATGTTAATATGATGAATGATTGGACATAATTAATAGAAGCTGGGGTAGATGGGCAGAATGCCACAGGTCACCAAATAGTGATGTTTCATAAAATTCTGCCACAGAGGACTCAAATGCAAACATTGAAGCCCAAGGCTGATGAGCAGAATGCAGGAAATGCCAACACATCTGGGCAAAGTGATTCATAGTGTAAAGAAGCTCAGTTCAAATTTATACCAGGAAATAACCAAATCCAAGATAGTGATGGTAGTTAACTCCATCAGCACAAATTAGATGCCCAACATCACGGAGATTCTGCTTGAAACAGTGGCAGCTTTCATGACTGTCAGGAAATCTCAGACAGCTGTCATCTTGTTTCTTGGAGCCAGTGTTGGCAGGGAATTTCCAAGTATAGTGCCAAGCAGTCTTTCCTCCCTGGGGCCATCAGTCCTGCAAGGAAGAGAGAATGAATGAGTTGTAATGCATTTGGATAATGTCCTTGTTGTTTGGGGAAATGTGTTTGTATGTAGATTTTAGGAGTAGGAGTAGAGTATTCAGCCCATTGATACAGGCCCATTAGATAATGCACCTGCTGGTTTACTATAGTTATGTGGCCTCTATCACTGCGGTAAATTGCTTATGTTAGTTTGTGAAGACCATTGAACACATTCCTTGAAACATGTCAGAAGTTTTCAGTTGAAATTTTTAGCATTGTAAGAGAGCCAACTACTGTTGAAGAAAAAAACAAGGACAAATTAAAATTGCAGTCTGCAGCTACGAAGTCCTGAGTGACTTCGAATGAATGACTTTGAATTTTCCACTCCCTGCTGCTATGGAAATGAAAGGACATATGAGACAGAATTAAATTATTTTCACTCTCAGTAACAAAAATATGAAACAGCCAAATTGAAAAGAAACAGAAGCAATATAAACTTTAAACCCTGCTATTGATGCCACAAGCTGTACTACAGCCTAAATCTCACTGAGATGCTGAAAAGCCAGACTTCTTTAATTCACTTGTGGAACATGGGCATTGCTGGCTGACTGGCATTTATTGCCAGTCTTCAATTGTTCTTAAAATGATGGTGGTGAGTTGCATTCTTGAACTACTTTGGTCGATATGCCCACAATGCCCTTCGGGAGGAAATTCTAGAATTTTGAACCCAGCAACGGAGAAGGAATGGTAACTTATTTCCAAATATAGACTCCACTGCAGAGATTTTGAAGGTTTTGAAGATATGCTTTGAACTCCATATTAACATTACCAATGAACAACATGTGTAACATCAGAGCTCGTGACCTTTGACCAGCATGTTACTGTACTGATATCCAGTGGATATCTGTGGTTTTGGACAACTGGTAAATGATGGCATTATCAGAGATGGCATTTTGTTAGGCATAAAAAATCTCATCATGAGAACACGTGCTGGGAGAGGAGAAATTTACTTTCACAACAGTTATGAGCAAAAATTGTGAAGTCAACTATCAGTTACAGACAATTAACAGTGGAGGCTTTGCATTATCCTGAGATATACTCCAGGATGAATGAGAACAATACATTGGAATAAAGGAATAAGTATTTGCAGAAGAATAAGCAGCAAGTTTGAGGTTAAGGAGCAGGATGTAAAGATGATATCATTCAGAAGAAAAAGAAGCTGTTTGGGATGGGAAAGAAGTGCTGTAACAGCAAGAACTTTGCATGCAAGTGTATTGCTAAAAAGAAGCAAGGCAAGCTATTGAAATAGCTGCTGGAGAGCTGTCAACTAGTGATTCGCATGAAACATTCTGCACAAACAACAAGCTGGCATCTTCAAGTCTAATGCTAATAAATGGTGTGCAACCATTAGAATGGCGACTGCAGAATATAAAGACTGTATCTTTTTATCACTCTGTGTTTTTGATTGAGGACTGAAGTGGGAAAAGTATCGGTTTAAAAACCAAGATTTGTTGAAAGATTGCTACACTTTTTAAAAGAAGCTACCAGGCTCTCATTGTAAATACTGCTAATATAGTTGCCTATTTAAACAGTAGTCAAGTTTGCAGACAAACTGGTGTCAAGGGGTGTGGACAAATGGAGCTTTTGCTGGCAATAAGGAACTGATTAATCTGTGGACTAGTGACCAGTTATCGATGATAAAGATCTTTGCCTGCTAATAACTATGTGATTGCTCCCAGGTAGTTGAACAGCTTGGGGCTGTGAATGTTTCGGTGAAGCAATTGGGCGTCTGCAAAGACAGGAGCTGTCTCTTTTCTCTGCAGCAAAAAATCATGTTAATCCTGAAGATAACCAGTTCATTTCCCTTTTCCACTTGCTGTAAGCCATGACTTTTAATTGATATGTCAAAGACCACTATAACTGCGAACCAGTCTCCTTGTGCCTCCTGCAAAAAAATGTGAAAGTACCTGGAGAAGGAAGATCAAGAAGTAGGATCTGATTAGCATCAGGATCACTGGACTGCCTTCCATCCTTTTCGTGCACCCATTTCACCCATGCTTTCTTCCATACAACCCCCCCCCCCCAATCTGTGTATGAATACCTATATGTGTGTGTGGCGGAATCATTTATAAAGGGGTGAGAGTTTTAACTAGTCAAGTTACATGCTGACAGTTCACAATTATTTACCTGTAGCTGGACTTTAACCCTTGTCATGAAACTGGAAATAGCAGGGCTTGATTTTGTGCTACCCCAGTGGGACATAACAAGAAGGAGAGCATCAAGTGAATGCAAAATGTTACATAAATACCAAAGCTTCAAGTAACATCATTGTGCTTCGCAGACCTGATCTAATATTGAAGTCCACAAAAGTAAATTTAAGGCTATACATATGAACAGGAGTAGGCAGTTCAGCCTCTCATGCTTGCTCCATGATTTAATAAGATCATGGCTGATCTGACCACTCTGCATTCCTGGCTATCTCTGATAATCTGATACACCCTTGCTATCAAGAACTATATTCTTCTGCCTGAAAAAGATATGAAGACTCTAATTCCACCACATTTTAAGGAACAGACTTCACACACCCTCTGTGAGAGAGAAAAAAATATCCTCATTACGTTTGTCTTAAATGGGTGGCCCCTAAATAAAGAAGACAGAATGTACACAGTACTCCAGATATAGTCTTACCAATACCCTGTATAGTAGAAGTTGAATCTCCTTACTTTTGCATTTAGATTTAGATTTTATTGTCATGTGCACTCAAGTAAAGAAGTACAGGATATGGTGAAAAGTGTATAATGTCGCCACACACAGAGGTATCTTAGAGTCAAAGGTACCTAAGTACAAAGTAGTTAAAGAAACAATGTTTAAAAAGCTAAGCATTGCCTTTGTATAATAAGCAGAAAAATAAAGAAATAAGGTAATGGTTAACATTAATGTCCTTCTTAATGTAAACTAGAAAAATAAAGGAATAAAGTTAAAAGTTCAACAGTCTGTGATGAGTCCTCTGCTTAGCTTGCTGTCTGGGAGATCTCAGCTGCCTGTTCTTGATGCCACCGCTACAAATTCTGGGTGACTTACCTCACTGCTTAATCTTCCCATGTTGGGCTGTGATGCCATTGCCGCTGCTAAAGCTGCCATCTCCCTGATCTCCTGCTGCCTCCAGAACATGTCCGGCCAGGGCCCACTCGTTTGCCGAGACGCTGCCACGTCAGGCTGTGAGACTGTGAGGTGCCGCCAAGAGACCGCCACAGGAGGGGCCAGGCAGAGAGGACACCTTGCTGGGGCTGCACTGAGGCCAGGAGTGAAGAAAAGAAAAAAGAAAACACCAAGAGAGAAAAAAAACAAGGAGAGAAAACAAGGAAAGAAACAGACGGAGCTGGCTGAAGCATGCTACTCTGCCGCCATCTTAGAATATCCAATTCCCCTTGCAATAAAAGATAACATTCCATTAGCTTTTCTAATTACTTGCCTAAAACTGCATACTAACCTCTTTAGGACACAAAGATCCCTCTGTATTTCACTGTAATGCAATCTGACACAAATTATATATTTTTTAAAAAAATTCTTTGTTGCCAAAATGGTCTGTTTCAATTTCTCACTTTATGCTCCATTTGCCAGATCCTTGCTCACTCACTTAGTTTATGTTTGTATAGCTTTGTAGCCTCCTTATGTCTTCTTCACAACCTACTTTCCTATTTATCTTTATGTCATCAGTGAATTTAAAACCACATATTTGATCATTTCACCCCTGTCATTTACATAACTTGCAACAAGATGAGGCCCTGGCATGGATCCCTGTGACCCATTACTCATTAGATGCTGTCAAACAGAAAATGACTCATTTCTGCCTCCTCTCTGTTTCCTGTTAGCTCGCCAATATGATGGAACAATACTCATCCCAGCAGGACAAATGAAACTGAGAACCCAAGGGAATGGGAAGGGTGGAGATTGGGGGCTCCAGAGAGCAGTTGCTAATCAAAATCCATTAATCTCAATTGAAGTGAGTCCAAAGTTTGGACCAGTGTCCCTAGACATACCAGAAGGAATTTGCAATGTTTCACACGCCACTGAGCCAATTGACTGCTGATCAGATCCAAGAGGATGACAGGTGTTCTTTGTCTTCCAGATGAACATCATCTTAAAGTAGATGGAAGTGTGAGCCCAACTCAGCCTCAGCTGAGCAGAATTGTAGCCCGCCCTCAAGTACAGTCTTAAAGGCTAAATAGAGGAAATGGCATCCCCAGTGCCCCAGGATATTCTAAACAATCGAAAGAAAGATAAAAAGACAAAGGATTCATTCTTTTAGCATTTGGACACTGAAGATAAACAAACAAAAGCAAAAGAAGCAGAGATGACAGAAAAGCGGGAGAAAAGCTATGATAAGAAACAAGAATGGAACTAGAAAAGAAATTGAAGATGTCCGAAGTCAATTATAGAATTAACTTGCTGACAGTGAAATGATTTAACTTGGATCCTAGCAAGATAAGAGCTGTAGCAGAGATGTAGTGACCAACATATAGGAAAGGAAAGCAATAATGTGTTGGATTCTTGAACCATCGAGGAAAGTTCTTACCTAATTTGTCATCAGCATATGAATATCTATGTAAATTTACCTCTCAGAATATGCAGTGAAATTGGGGTAAACAATAAGTAACTCAAATAAAACAAATCTAGCAAGAAGAATTCATCATGTTCTGGAAGTCACCAACATAACAGAGACATTGAATCTGAAAGACACTGTCTTGCTCTGATGAAGGACTCGCTGTGGAGTGACATTTCCCTGGGAAGGAGCATCATCTGAGTAATGAGCACAGACCTCCTAAACTGACAACAACTCACATGTACATCATTACAAGACCTTTGGACAATTACTGTAGAGGTAGTGGATGAAATGCATGTGGAAAAAGTGGGATAGAGTTGAAATATCAGTTTTATCCAGTTTTTTTGTTGCTGAGCATGCATATGTGTAACTGCAAATGATGGTGCATGTAAAGAGGGATGTTTGGAGAAATGCATTTGTACATGGTATACTTGCTGGATAGCTGTAGTTAAGCGATTCTTCTGGCTTTCATTTTAGTTTGTAGAAATCAATAAAAACATTATTTCAAACATCCTGTCATAGCTAAATAGCTAGTGGAAGCTGTAAGATGTGGGTGTTGCACTAAGTGTGTGAATGTAGAAGTGTAACTCTAAAGGTCAGACAGCATCTTAATTGCTTAAGATTATTGATGGGTGAATCATTGGGGTGTGGTGTTTTGAGGAGTGTGAGAGGTCAGTGGTACAGTTGTTAGTATGGCATTTAAAGATACATTCACTGAATTTGAACATTTGAATGACACATTGAACTTCCTCCAGTCCTGTAATTAGATTCCCAGGACTAAACCCTTGCGATAGGGTTAAACCCCTTGACTGTCTGTTCACACTGCCATCACCATGTCTTTCTATAGGGACAACCACTTAGTAACGTATTTAGTGCTGAGTTATACATCATAAACATGGAAATGAGTGGACAGCATAAAGTTTGCATGTTGCCTGAATCATTTCAGTTGGGCATGGGATAATCACATATTGCGATGCCATGCTTAATAGATACCTTTGGTATCTGAGAATTCATCAAGGAAAAACGAATTGATTCATTACAATCATTAGGAAACGTTTTGAAGAGGAAAGAGTTAATGGAAGTGTATTGCTGTGTTGGTTTCAACTTAGATTAAAATGTGTATAAGAATGGTGAAGTGTGCAACTAGGAAAAGCCATTCAGTTTGTTCATTTCATAGACCTTGTCTAATCTGTTTTATCATGAACTCTGTCAAACTTCACTTCTGAAGAAACTTTTGAAATGTTTCTCATGGCATCATAGTGATGGACTGTGCACATTTCTGGAATATCTTTCTTGTCTGACATTCCACCTGCCAAATTAATTACCTTTTTTGGTGATAAATTTCCACTGTGCCTTAGGAACCATAATATTCTGCAGACTATTAATCGACTTTAAATGTTCTTCTAAGACTCAACATCTCAAATAACTTAGTGTAATTAATTACTTGAGATTATCGACTTTGCATTCTTCAGATATGTGGTCATGACCTTGAGCATTTTTCCAATACTATTCAAATTAAAGATTTGTGTTGATGATTTAATATATCCAACAATTCTGTACAATGCACGTTGCTACAGCAAGGTTAGAGCTGGTCTCCCTGTCATTTGTTTTCCAATAGATAGGGCTTTTTCTACTTAGTCAAAGTTTTATTACACGTAGAAAAGAATCAGAATGCTCTGCTTCAAAAGAGCTCTTATCTTCATTTAGCTAAAATCATATACGGCACATCAAAATACACAAACAGTGTCAACATGACAGTGTTCTCTTAGCATTCTTCTCTCTTGCTGAACGAAGAAACAAATATTTGTAGAAAGAATTTTGATAATATAATTCACCCATTAATGAAACATTTAATTGTATCTAATTTTATAGTTTTATTTACTTTTGTTCACAAATGCTAAATAAAGTTTGAAGTTTACGATCCAGGAACCATTCAATTTTTTGTTCTATTTTTGTAGGGCGGTCCTAGTTATGGAGGCGGATGGAGTGGCAAAGATGGATATTATAGTCCTCATCTAGCCATACCTCCCGTTCAGGTATCATGATCCTGCTTTGATGCTTACATACCTAGATTATGCACGAATAAGAACAATCAACAAAACTATTTAGCTTTAAATTTAATATAACCTCAATTTATAATTCTGTAATATTTTAGTGCCCTCCAGGACCTCGTGGACCACCTGGCCCAATTGGACAACGTGTAAGTATATGTTTACATTTATTACCTGTTTCTCTTTTCACGTTTGCATGTTTTCTCTGTAAGGTAAAAATCACAATAATTAAAAAGGAATGTTTCAGTGGATTAAGTGGATAGAATTAAGGATATTGTCAAACTACTAATAAGTCATTGTCCAAATATTCCCAAAACATGCTCATTTAACCAGCAGGAAGTAAAGTGCAAAATAGAGAATAAATTCCTTTAACTATTTTAAATGGTTTTTCTTGTGTCCAAATTGTTAACAGCAGTAAAGAGATGGGGAAGAAAGACTAAAACTTAATTTCTCAATATTCATCAGTATTTGAAGATCTTGTTCAGATTTGGAATTGGTGCTTAAAATGAAAAGAAATTCAGAAACTTTGAAATTAGTTGCATATGCTTTCACTTTTAATAGCTGCACTAGAATAGACTTATTACTATTTTGAAGTTCCATTTATAAGTCAGAGCTGTGTAGCTTACTTTATGCTTGGCAAATGCAAAAGGTGATCAATACCATAAATACTAGATCACCAATTTATAGATTTTTGATAGAAATTCCAGACTTTTGGCAACAATTGGCCGAATCAGACCAAGTTTGTCCTCTCTGTTCACAGTGTTACTAAGTACCACAACTTGCTGCTCACATGTTTCACTTTCTGGAAAGTATGAATACATTCTTTGTGATTTATTAAACATTAAAAATGGTTGTTGTAATGTATGATCACAAATAATACACACAATAAAAGCAATAGATTATAGGTAATGATAAACTATAAAGTCAACAGAAAATATTTACAACAGAGAAACTGGCATTCAACTCAAAATATGTCAGTGCTCCAAAAATGCCTCGTCTGATTTCTCTTCACCAAACCTATGAAAATGTCCTTGTATTCCTTTCTCTCTCACTTAATTATCAAGCCTCTTCTTGAAGGCATTTATGTTATTCACCTCAACTACTACTTGCCATAGCAAATTTCACATTCCAACCACACTTAATTTTTGACAAAAACTCCTTAAAAAACACAATTGTTTCATTTAATAAAAGTTTAACAATGATAAACTTTGCAAATATTATCAGCCATGTGAAGAAGAAAATGTATCCATATCTTTTGTCTGCAGCAAAAAATTATTCCTTACTGTGCATGATCATTACAAATTTTCTTATCTTTGAATGTTTTGCAAAAACCCTTTCAATTTAATGGAGAATGTGATATGCAGTGATAGTTCTGGTGCTTGAAAATATATTGACAATGATTTTTACAAAAGCAACTTTCAGATGATGCTGTCAAATCAAAATTTTTCTTCATTGTCTAAAATATAATTCATGTTCCAAGTTGTATTTGCTTTTGGGTGTGTATCTAATTATTCGAAGAAATAGTTACAATCATTTAGCTGCACTATAAAACGTGAAGTAAATGACATTGGACAAATATTTTAATCAGAAAAGTCATTGATCTTTTATGTTTTTGTAATAGTTTTACATTTTATTCGCTCCTAGGGCCCCCAAGGTTACCCAGGTGCAATAGGTGAGACTGGACTACCAGGCTCCAGAGTGAGTATCTTAGCTAAGATGTATAATTAGTAGACTTGGTATTGTTAAAGTGAAATTTGATGTTGAGGCATCTGGAGTCTCATCAGCCAGCCGGAGAGCCACCAAGATCTCAAGGGTGCAAGTTCCACCCAGCCAATCAGAGCCCAGCAGCTCTTGCATTTAACAGTGCCATCGAGAAGGCTGTGGATGATGGCAGAAGAATGGCCCTCAAAATCCTAGGAACATGGGTAATGGAGGACTAAGGTAAGTGATGTTGTAGCGGGGATGTTTATTGTGTTGCAGAGAGAGGGGCGTGAGGGAAGGTAAAGAGGAATTAGAATCAAGGACAGAGATGTAACTTGCTCAGTGGGCACTGTCTGGTCCCTCGAGTGGGCACTGATTGTCTGATTGTTGGACATAATACCTCTGTCCAGAGATGGTAAGCTGCCTGTACATGCCGGTTGACCTGTCAGGCATGCCTCAAGGTGATAGGCTTGTTTATCCCAGTGGTAATAGGCTGACGCTTGTAAATAGTGACATAATTTTTATCAATTGGTGCCAGGTTAAGAATCTTGACTGTGGTATGATACAGGGATCAGTGCTGGCAGCTCACTGTTTTCCTTGTATACAAATGACTTGGATAAACAGATTGAAGATATGATTGCCAAAATGGTTGTTGGTGCAAAGATAGGTGGGAAAGTAAGTTGTGAAGATATAAGGATGCTGCAAAAAGGTACAGAGCGATTAAGTAAGTAGGCAAAGATTTGACAAATGGAGTCTAATGTGGGAATATGTGAAAATGACACACATTGTGGAGAAGGATTGCAGAGCTTTGCGATGCAGAAAGATCTAGGTGTCCCAGGACTGAATCATAATGAGTCGGTACACAGATCTGGCAAACAACCGGGAAAGCTAATAGAATGTTATCATTTGTTGTACAGGGAATTGAACTGTAAAGTTATATTTCAGTTATACAGGGCATTGGTGAGACTGTATCTATAGTACTGTGTACAGTATTGGTCTGCTTATTTCACAAAAAATGGTGCAAAGGCATTGGAAGCAGTTCAGAGAACATTTACCAGAATAATGCTTGAAATAAGTGGGTTGCCCTATGACAAAAGATCGGACAGATTAGGTGTATGTCTTGTTGGAATTTAGAGGAATAAGTGGTGACTTGATTGTAAAACAAAATAAGTTCCTGAGGTACCATGACAGGGTGGATGTAAAGAGGATGATTTCTCTTATGGGAAAGTCTCGAACTAGGAATTCTAAAATTTAAAAATAAGGGGTCGACCAGTTACAGTGGTGAAGAAGCACTATTATTCTCAGAGAGGGTCTGAGTCTTTGGAACCCTCTTCCTGGGTTCCTGAAAAAGTGATGGAAGCAAAACCCTTGAATATTTTAAGGTTGAGGTGAAAATTTATTGGGGGATAAGTGGGAATGTGGATTTGAAAATTAAACAAGCCATGATCTTATTAACTGGCAGAGCAGGCTTGATCAGTTAAATAACCTACACCTGCTCCTTGTTCGTAAGTTGTGTGGGCTTTATAACTTAAGTTGAGCAAACATGGAAGTGTTTGTGTACCATCAACCTGCCTAATAAAGTGCATGGAAAATAGGAACAGGAATAGGTCATTTGGCCTTTGAGCTTGCTCTACCATTCAATATGATCATGGCTTATCATCCTACTCAGTACCCTCTTTCTGCTTTTGCCCCACAACCTTTGATCCCTTTAGCCTCAGAACTATATCTATTCCTTCTTGAAAACATTCAATGTTTTGGACTCAACTGTTTTCTGTGGCAGAGACTTCCACAGGCTCATCATTCTCTGGATGAAGACATTTGTCCTCATTTCAGCCCTTAATGACATACCCTGCATCCTTAGACTGTGATCCTGGTTCTGTACTTTCTGGTCATTGGGAACATACTTCATGCATTTACTCTGTTAGAATTTTATAGGTTTCTATGGAATTCTCACCCTCTCAATTTTCTGAATTCCAGTGAATATAGTCCTAACTGATCCAATTTTAATCCTATGTGACTCTATGACTATGCAGGAATTTAGCATGCAGTGTTCTTCTTGGCATATCACTGAATATGTACATAGTTAACAAACAACATCACCACAGGAAGTGATGCAAGGCAATGTCGGATAGCATGTGCATGTTTTGTTGTCCTGTAACAATATATATAGTCTGATTTCCATCAATAAAGAACCCAAGCTTTTTTTTTCACCATTCATCGATATGTGATTGATGTGTTTGTGCAGGAGACCAATGATATTACAAAGCCCTTTCACCATAGCTGCAGCCTCAGCAATGGTAACCAAAAGCGATGGCACTATGAAGGCTGCATGTCTGTCTGCCAGCCATCACTCTGAAAGAACCTGCAGGTATTTGGAGGTGGCTACATCTTTAATTATATCATTGGTTCCCCCTTGCAAAATGCTTTCCTGGGTCCATCTCTTGTCATTGGCCCTGGCAACATGTTGCTGCATTCTTCAGAGGAGACAGTCCGTGGTAACTCTCACCAAAATGTTAACTTGTGTCTACCATCTGTCTGCTGCTACCATTAATTAACAAATATCTTCCTGAAGCTTTTGTAGTTAATCCTTCTCACCATTTGCCAAAACCTCTTGTTCATTAGCAGCAAATTCCAAGTCAATATACTATACCCCCAAGTCCAAGTGATTAACATATGCTGAAAATAGAAGTGAAACCAGACTGATCCTTCACTTTTGCAGTTCTAATTTGAGTGATATTTCAATATTGCAATTGTGGCAGTATAAGTAACAAGATCATATCTGATGATCTTCAAGTTGGCAGGAAAATTAACTTTTACAAACGTTAGAAAAATATCCAGTAAATGAGTATAATAAAAATGAATACTTTTCAATTGTGCACATAAGGACTGATTATACAAAATTGCACTTTCAATTGGTCTGTCAACTCCAGTAAGAATATTGAGATATCACAGATGCCTTTCCTGCGATTTTCTATTAACTTAAAACGGATGGAATTTTATGACTCTAATTTCCTAATACGGTGCCCCAGGAGGTGAGAATCCAACCATGTCATCACCATTTTATCAAATCAGTCCTATTAGGACCTGATCAGATGTACCCCAGAACTTTGTGGGAAGCTAGGAAGGAGATTGCTGGGACCCATGCTGAGATATTTGTACCATTGATAGCCACTGATAAGGTGCCGGAAGATTGGAGGTTGGCTAACGTGATGCCATTATTTGAGAAAGGTGGTAAGGAAAAACAAGGGAAGAGCAGATCTGTGAGCCTGACATCACTGGTGGGTAAGTTGTTGGAGGATATTCTGAGGGACAAGATTTAGATGTATTCAGAAAGGCAAGGACTGATTAGGGATAGCCAACATTGCTTTATGTCTGGGAAATCGTGTCTCACTAACTTGATTGAGATTTTTGAAGAAATGACAGAGAAGATTGATGAAGGCAGAGAGATGGACATTGTCTATGTGGACTTCAGCAAGAGATTCGACAAGGTTCTTCATGGTAGACTGGTGAGCAAGGTTAGATCACATGGAATCAGGGGAGACCTAGCCATTTGGATACAAAATTGGTTTAAGGTAGGAGACAGAGGGTGGTGGTGGAGGGTTCTTTTTCAGACTGGACGCCTGTTACCAATGGTGTACCATGAGCACTGGTGCTGGGTCCACAGCATTTTTCATTTACGTACATGATTTGGAAGTGAATATAGGAAGAATGGTAAGTAAGTTTGCAGATGACACCAAAATTGGAGGTGTAGTGGACAGTGAACAAAGTTACCTCAGAGTACAATGGGAGCTTGATCAAATGGGCAAATGGGCCAAGGAGTGGCAGATGGGGTTTAATTTAGATAATGTGAGGTGCTGCATTTTGGTAAGGCAAACCAGGACAGGACTTATACACTTAATAATCAGGTCCTGGGAAGTGTTACTGAACAAAGAGACCTTGGGATGCAGGTTCAGAGTTCCTTGAAAGTGGAGTCACAGATAGATAGGATAGTGAAGGAGGCATTTGGTCGTTTGCCTTAATTGGCCAATGCATTGAGTATACAAGTTGGGATGTCATGTTGCTGCCGTACAGGACATTGGTTGGGCCACTTTTGAAATACTGTGTTCATTTCTGGTCTCCCTGCTATACAAAAGATGTTGTGAAACTTAAAAGGGTTCAAAAAAGATTTACAAGGATGTTGGCAGGGTTGGAGGGTTTGAACTATTGGGAAAGGCTGAAAAGCCTAGGGCTATTTTCCCTGGAGAGTCAGAGGCTGAGGGGTGACTTAATAGTGGTTTATAAAATCATGAGGGACATGGATAGGGTGAATAACTGAGATCTCTTTTCCAGGGTAGGGAGAGTCCAAAACTAGAGGGCATATGTTTAAGATGAGAGGGGAAAGATTTAAAAGGGACCGGAGAGGCAACTCTTTTACCCAGAGGGTGGTATGTGTATGGAATGAGCTGTCAGAGGATGTGGTAAAATTATAACATTTAAAAGGCATCTGGATGAGTACATGAATAGGAATGGTTTACAGAAATAGAGGCCAAATGCTTGCAAATGGGACTAGATTGGTTTGGGATATCTGGTCGGTGTGAAAGAGTTGGACTGAAGGGTCTGTTTCCATTCTGTATATCTCTACGACTCTATAACTATCAAGGATCCACATAATAATAATAATAATTGAACACTTTTATGTTTTCTATTGTTATATTCATCTTTGAACAAAATATTGTCTAAGTGCAAAAATGTTACTCCACAGAATATGAACTTCTGTTACATCACTAATGAGTACCACCAAGTCATGTTCAAATAAATTACTTATATTTTACTGCTTTTAAATCCAAATTTTCACTCAATATTTAATACAAATGTAATAGCTCATGAGAATGATTTTTTTCACATTCTGTTCACACTGAGATTTTTGTCGCTAGTGCAAAGGTGTGGGTCACACCAATCACCCATAATAAGCACCATCCTGCTTGGAACACCATTACCTCCAACAGTTTTTAAACATAATTTGTAGCATGGACTACCTTTGATAACATATGCTATGACTCACAGGGGCAAAATACTGGAAATAAAATCATGCTATTCCCAGAATCATTACAAAAGTTAAAGATTTTTAAAAGTACGCAAAGTTTCCCAATTCACCTGGTATTCAAACCAAGGTTGATAGAAAGCACAGACCAGGTTTCTGTACTTGAAGAAGAACTAGTATTTGTTACAAATAATTAGACTCTAGCTACACCTAACAGAGTTAAACCGTCAGCATATAATACTACTAATTAAAACTCCAATCTCTTTATATACTTTCCCTTGCACACACAGACAGGCAAACATAGAGGGTAAAAATAGATTATGGACAAAGTGGAAACACTGCAAAGACACTTCAGTAGACTTTGTTTCCAGATTCTGTTGTTGAGATTATCTTTATGGCTTTTCTGCTGGGTAGCACTTTGCTTCAATGATCTGTCTCCACTGGTTGATGAGAGACACAAAGTGGTTCGTTCACTTATGAAAAGTCTCTGACTTATCAGTTCAAGGTCATGACATATAATGACTGTTGCAGGTAAGTTAACTGGCTTTTGATAGGTTTAGAATGAGTTTTGACTGCAGAGAACAAGGACGCCACTCCTGAGCTGGAGAAGATCTGAAACCGTCTCTCTCTCTCTGAACTTCTTCCCAGCTCTAAACTGTTCACTACCTGAGAACCAATCACATGGTTGTTGACAGGCAAAAAGATCTGTGTTATCTATGTCACTAGTCCAAAGACCAATCAACTTGTTGCCAACAAAAGCTGCTTCAGTACTCTCTCAGTTCCAATCCGTCTGCAACTCTGCAATTACTGTTTGTTCAAACAATTATTTACATGATCCCTGGAATGGAAATCAGGATACTTGCTTTCAAAACTGTAACCATTCTTTCAAAGACGTTTTTTTGAACAACTGTTTCTCGGTTTAGTCTCCAGGTTTTAAAAAAATGAAATGGAAAGACACAGTCCTAGCACACAGATTTATGAGCGTGGATTAAAAATATGCTGATTGACCTCGATAAAAGCATTAATGACATCTTTCCATTACAGGGTTCAGCAGGTCCGCCTGGCAGAGTGGGTCCACCTGGGCCACCTGGAAAAGATGTAAGTAATTTCTGTCCTAGTATTCACCAAACATTTTTAATGCACTTTAGCAACTTTAATTTCTTCTGAATGAACCAGACCTGAACTCAAAGCAGCATAGCTAGTCAAGTTGAGATACTGGTAAATTAACTTACCCATTTCAGTTTGTTTTGTGTTCTTGCTTTGTTGAGCATTCACAAACATATGTACAGGAAGATATCTACAGTTATTTAGTCAATATATGGTGATAATTGCAGTCAAGTTTACCACTGTGTGATATCATGTTTCGCTCACATCTAACATAACAGTTTGATGAATTGTGTAGGAAATGAAGCCACAGTTTTGTTACCAGCAAGAGTAAGCATTAATGAAAATGACCAAAAATATTCTTTCATTTTCATGGAAAAACTGATAAAATTGTGCAACATTGTTCCTAAGATTTTCATTAAAAATATTTTGCGAATCCATGTAATAAAAATGAAACTTGATCAATGACTATAAACTGTAGCCATAAGATTTATTGAAATCTTCATTAAATTTTAAAATATCAAATTCTAAACATGACATGATTGATGCAATTGATCCTTACTTCTATTGCTACTTACATATGGGTAAGTTATCAGTGGATTGTAATAGGATTTCCATCAACTTTACACAGGCTCTAGGTTAGGAACAGCCCAATCGTTCTTTTCAGAACTCTTTCTAGAACAGTTTGTACCATTTGGTGAAATAATATTGAGGCGTTGGGGTTCTTAACTGCCAGCTGGTGGGCTCTCAAGTGACTCATGCAGCTTCTTTACAGGAAGGCCTGTTGATTCACAAGTCATTCAGGATGTTACCAGGCCATTGCTGGGCCTTCCCTAAAAGCAGGGCGGCTCCAACAACACTCAAGAAGCTTGACACCATCCAGGTCAAATCAGCCCACTTAATTGGTGTCTCCACCGCTGACACTCAGTAGCAGCAGTGCGTACTGTCTACAAGATGCACTGCAGAACTTCACCAAAGGTCCTTAGACAGTACCTTCCAAACCCACATCCGATTCTATCCGGAAGGAAAAGGGCAGCAGATACATAGGAACACCACCACATTCAAATTCCCTTCCAAACCATTCGCCATCCTGAATTGGAAATATATCACTGTTCCTTCGTTGTTGCTGGTTCAAAATCCTGGAATTTCCTTCCTAATGGCATTGTGGGGCAACCCACAACATGTGGCCTGCAGTGGTTCAAGAAGGCAGCTTACCACCACCTTCTGAAAGGCAATGAGGGGCAGGTAATAAACGGCAACCAGCGATGTCCACATCCCATGTGTGAATAAAATAAAAAGTCTACACAGCTGGATGATTGTAGCATGGAATTGGAAGAGGATGGTGAGATTAACCATGTCAAAAGTTGCAGTTGAGTGTGTTAAAACTCACACTGATTTCTCATTATTTTTATCCTATTATCAATTTTCAGTTGTTAGCTGGGTCAGCCTGTGCTGAGAGGTAAAGAACGAACCGAGAAAGCTTTATTTATGACACCAGGCCTAGAAGTTAATTGCAGGCTAAGCCTTGATTAAAAGGTTCTAACAGACACAGTGACCTGGGAACAGTATTAACATAGACAGCAGAAGTTGGCTATTAATGACATCAGTACCTGGGGATTGATTCCTGCAAGTCAGGAAGTGATACTTTGTCCAAGCAGGCAGCAGTTGGTGAATGGTAATAGAGACCTCGCGAAGAGACGATCAGTCTATCAGGGTGGAACCAGAAATGAAGCTTTTCTTTGAACTATGTTTTCTGTGAGATGATGCTGATTTGATACACCAGCTTCTGGAAAACCAAAGAATAGAACGCTGAGTTAGAAATATTGCTACCTTTGCCTGGGGGATCCAAGAAGGTGGTCCTAATCAATGTCCCAGAAAAGCAACCAAGGAGTCCACATTTATGCCATGAAATGATGCATCTTGAAAGCTTTTTAAGTCATCTGGCCAATTTTGCTACTTTCTTTTTCTTACTCCCTTAACGGTGTTTGTTTGTCTATCTGTCTTTTGTGTGAATGGGGCTGAAAACAATGCTTCAGTCTTAAAGCACAGACATTAATCAACTCACTGTCTTGTTTATTTTTTTCTCTCTGCTAAAGTTTTGTGTATTTAATAAGTAATTAAGTCTTTTGTTTGAGATACAAAACCAACATATACAGATGAATTATTTACCAAGTCTTCACATTCACTAAGATTGGTTATTCAAAAGCCTGCTTAGGAACCATTGGAGTGGCTAGTTGGGGGTCCTTGGTTTAATTTTACCGTGTTGCGACTGCAGAGATAGAAATTTTTTTTGGTTCAGCTGTCTGTCTCTGTGTCATAATAAAAGGAGAAGGGTGAAGAGGCATAGTTTATCCATGTCACAGTTGCGTAGGATATAATTTGTGACATTAATCACCTTAGCTGGGATTGGAATCTGATTGGGGGATTCGAGCATAAAGTTCCATCTAAAATGGAATTGGGATTTGGGATGGAAGGGTTAGTGGTGGAGTGACAATACACTCAAGAACTTCGATGGGGAAAAGCAGTTTGCAAACATGGTGGGGAAGGGCATGGACTTTTTTGAGGATCCGATTAAACATGGGGAATTGAGCAGTTTTTTTTTACATTGCTATCACGTCATTTCACTGTTGTCTTCATATTATATGCATTAGGAGCTACTGATTTAAAAATGTTCATTGTTAGGGTGAACCTGGCAAACCAGGAAGAATTGGTGAACGTGGAATACCCGGTCTTCCGGTAAGTAAAGTTTAAGTCGAAAATAAAGATAATGTCTGCATCTGCTGTTGAGCAATCACTTCCATACTGTTATAGAATTTCAATAAACATAGCAGCGGACCTTATAAATATGGAGTGAGCAGAAGACTGGCTGTGTTATTTCTTTTAGGTCAGATAGGTATTAGACAAATTTAGAAACTCATCATTGTGTTTAAAAGGGTTTCAAACTACATCCACCTCGACAAGATGTAGAGGGACTACAGAACTTTTGCTTTAATCTGTTAGTTAAAGGATTGCTTAATTCTGCCTTTAGGTTGACATTTCTTGGCATTCAAAGATAATGTTGCCAGCCTGACATGTCCTTCTACAATACTAGCTCAAACTGCACAATGCCGGTTAAAGGTCCACAGATCAATCCACTAACAGGTCACATCTCCCCATAGAACTATGATCTGGTGTTGCTTTCCAAATTTGATGGTTATCAAGGAATGAGAGATGTGATGGCAGGTCACAATAATATATGATTCTGCTATTCACGATGATAATGCCTCAGGATGTCCAGTTTAGGCTGCCAGATATGTTCTTAGTCTTTCCCATTTAGAACAATAGTAATATTGCACTGCATAATGACAGATTCTTGATATTGAAGAAGAGAATTGGTCATCTCAAAGGCAGGGCTGTAGTCACTTCAAACAATTCTGCTAACACAATTGTAGATAGCAAAATCTAACGTAACCCTTAGGCTCTGAAGCCCTGTAGGTAATGTCCTCACATCAGTTAACATGATACAGACACAGTCTGGCAATTATGTTTTTGTAAGGGATCTATCAACTCAATCAGTAAGTTGTACAATGAGACACAAATTGTGGTCCACACTGAAAATATCCTGAGTTATTTCTTCAAGTCTGTACTTGAAGTTCTTTTGTGGAGGAGTTGTGATCAACTGAGGAAAGGCAGAATGTATTAGTCATGCTCCTTTGGACTTGTTGATATGAAAAATGAGAGAATAGATGATATCAATGTTAAGAACTCCCTTGACCAAAACCTTTGTGTATGTGCCATGGTAGGTTATTCCTGTTAATGGAACAACACACATTCTTTTTTGGGATGTTGACTGAGTGTACAAATCTGCTGTTGTGTCAGGTTGCTATGTAACTAGTTTTTGCAGCACCTGTCTCTACTTCAGCACCAGCTCCCAAATGTTATTCAGTGAATTAGTTGAAGAATGATTGGGCTGAGTTTGCTGGGAGCTCTTTTCAATTCTCAACTTCTTAAATATTGTAAGTACAAGTGTTTAATGACTTCCTAAGCCAATTTATTATCCATAATTTCATAGTGTAGGATAGATCTGATGGCCAGAACTTGTTGAATTCAGTTTCTAACCTCTTATAATAAGATTTCAACTCGTGATTTCTAAGTTCCTAATCCAGTACCATAACTACAAGACCACCATACCAAAACTGCTAAACAATCACCAGTCACAGCATTATGGAGCCACTTGAATCCTAAACAGTTCACTTTTGCATCATAATAATTCTTATTATGTGAATGATGTGAACAGGATTGAAACCCTTTGATTGGTCTCAGAAGCAAACGGTGAGTAGAAATTTAAACAAAAGCAATTGAGAGCTAATTTGTGTCCATCCTGTCTTCAGGAAGATGAAGAGCTCACACCAGATAATATGTTTGCATTGCCTTCACTCACTGAAAGACAGAATGGGTACGAGCCAGATTCCAATATCGTTCCACTGGGTGGAAATGTTGAAATTCAGACAATTTATCTGTCTCATTGACCACTGAGTAAAGGTTGCCATATATTGTGGATGGATAAATGTACGCACTAATATTTAAGCTCTAACTGATGTATTTGTTAATCTATATTCAATGTTCCATCATTAGCTAAATCATGTAAATATATTGTCGACGGACAAAATAAACTATACGGGGCAGCATGTAACTTGCATTTCCAGACATTCTACAATCAATGCACATATCAAGTCGGCAACTGTGTCAATCTAATGGTCTCGTGAGAGGCTTTGCAAAGGTGTGGGAACTATGAAGATCACTCTCCTGACCAATAGGAGGCATATGATTACTATGATACAAATCTCCATTAGTAGGATCTGGGGAAAAAAGTTGTCAGGAGCACAGAATCAATTATGGACAGTTATTGTGGGTTGCTGGCTGTGTTGTCATCCATAGTACACTATCAATGGAAAAGTGCCTTTACTTGAAGACTTAATGCTATTTACTTCCTCATAGGGTTCTGGTGGCCAACCTGGTAGGCATGGTATGCCTGGAATGAAAGGTCACAGAGTAAGTGTCGATTTTTGTCCAGTTCAGTATTCTCAGAATATTTTCCAATGTGACCCCATTTTAGCATCTGGAAATTAATATGAATCCAGCTAAAAATAATTAACCGACTTGGTAACATTGAGTATATAATTATCAAAATTCACATATAGTTTGACACATTATAATGCATTGTATAAATATGAAAGTTTGTTTTAAAGCACTTTGGAGAAAATAATAATAATGTTTACAAACTTATTATGGATTTTTTTTCCCTGGTGACAGAAAACTCCATGAAGCTTCTTTACCTCCCTGTCCATTGTTGCAAAAATGTTGTGAATGTTTCTTGTTCTTGATTCAAGAACAAATTCAAGAACTGCTACTTCCCCACTGTTATCAGACTTTTGAGCGGACCTCTCAAATGTTAATTCTGATCCATGTCTCTCTGCACTTTCTGTGTGGCTGTAACACTGTATTCTGCACTGTGCTCTGCTACCCTGATGCACTTTGTATGGTACAATTTGCCTGGAGAGCACACAAAGCAACACTTTTCACTGTATCTCAGTACAAATGACAACAGTCAATCAGTCATGCCCCTTTTTCCAACACCCCTCCAGCATATCCACACATACACACACTCATTCACTTACTCAATCACCCCTTTTCTCAAACCTCTTCCCCCATACACTCAACAGTCTGCACTCTGGTGCCCTGGTACCCCCAATAAATACTCATCAGGTTCTCTTTGTGACCTTGCCCGAACTCATTTCTCCCCTTCTCACCTCCTCTGATTTTGGCCCATTTGTCAGTATCTGCGAAGTAGAGCCTCCAGTAATAATTAAAAGCAAACTACTGTGGATGCTGGAAATTTGAAATAAACACAGAATACTTGAGAACTCAGCAAGTCTGGCAGCATCTGTTGAGACAATATTTTGAGTTAATATTTTGAGTCCAGTGCAACTCTTCTTTGAAATACTTATTTATTATAGAGCCATAGAGTTATATAAAATGAAAGCAGACTCTTCAGTCCACTCATCCACTAAACTGATCTAGTCCCATTTTCCAGCCTTTAGCCCATATCTATCTAAATTCTACCTATTCATGTATCCATCCAGATGCTTTTTAAATGTTGTATTTGAACCAGCCTCTGCCACTTCCTCTGGTAGCTCGTTCCATACATGGACCACCCTCTGCGTGAAAATGTTGCTCCTCAGGTCCCTTGTAAATCTTTCCCCTCTCACCTTAAAACTATGCCCTTTAGGTTTAGACCCTGTTACCCTTAGCAAAAGACCTTGGCTATTCACCCTGTCCATGCATTCCTGATTTTATAAACCTCTATAAGGTCACCTCTCAACCTCTGACACTTTAGGGAAAAAAAGCCCCAACCTATTCACCCTCACCCTATATCTCAAACCCTCTAACCCTGGCAACATCCTCATATAATCTTTTCTGAAACTTTTCAAATTGTAAAACATCTTTCCTGTCATAGGGAAACCAGAACTGAATGCAGTATTCCGGAAGAGGTTTCACGAATGACTTGTTCAACCGCAACATGATGTCCCAACTCATACTCAATGCATTGACCAATGAAGGCAAGGGTGCCAAATGACTTCTTCACCACCCTGTCTACCTGCAACTCCACTTTCAAGGAACTATGCACCTTTTATTAAAGAGGAGTCTCTATTTTTTAGTACTTTAATTTGATGGCTTCGAGTTTCTTCCTCACTCTGGGCACAGTTGGTCTCTGCTGGTTTTTTGCTGCTCTAAGTTGAAACACATACATCCTTGGTCCATATGAACTTGCCACCAGAAGCATTTTCTGAAGCTAAAGAGTACAATCCATAGCCAAATGCAGCAAAACCTTGACAATATTCAGGTTTGGACTGAAAGTAACAAGTAATGTTCATGTCGCACAATTGCCAGGCAATAGCAGTTTCCATTAAGAGACAATCTAAGCATTGTTCCTTGACATTCAATGCTGTTATACTAATTACATCACCCATTATCAACATCCTGGGGTTACCATTGACCAGAAATTGAAACAAACTAGTCATAGATTACAAGAGTAAGTCAGATGCTAGGTATGTGTGGCAAGTTAGTCAGCTCCTGACTCCCAAAGCCCATCTACAAGGCACAAGCCAAGAGTGTGATGGAATATTCCCCACCTTCCTGAGTGCAGCTGCAAAGGCACTTAAGAAGCACTATTCAGGACAAAGCAGTTGGTTTGACTGGCACCACATCCACAAACATTTACTCCACTACTGATGCTTAGCGTTAGTCTGTGCCATGTACAAGATGCACTGCGCAAATTCACCGTAGTTTCTTCAAAAGCATCTTTCAATTCCACAACCATTTCCATCTAGCAGGACAAGAACACCAAATACATGGGAACGCCACCATCTGTGAGTTCCCCTCCAAGCCACTCACCACCCGTTCCTTCATTGTCATTGGGATAAAATCCTGGAATTCCTCCTTCAGGGCATTGTGAGTCTGCCTACAGCATGTGGGCTGCAGTGGTTTAAGGCAGATCACCCCCTCCTTCTCAAGGGCAACCAGAGATGGGCAAGAAATGCTGGCCCAGCCCGCAACACCCGAATCCCATGAGTGAATTAAAACAAGAAAACTAAACATTGCGTTCACGGTTCCCTTGCTGCTGGCAGTTTTGATCATGTGGATCCAGAACTATGTAAGCAGGGCCTCAGTCATTTCCTTCCAACAGTCACCAGAAAAGGGAAAAGGGAGAGGACAGTTTATGACCACAAATTTAACTCCTGTGACTTCTATCTGAGTTGGTGATCTATGGTTTGGAAACCCCTGGTGTTACTTTGTCTTTTAATTGCCTTCTTTTTTATAGGAGAATGTTAACATTAACTAATTATTCACAATAGTTTAAAACACTAGTAATCATAAGTGAGCACATTACTTTGTCTTATCCATATCTTTAATAGGGTTTCAATGGACATGATGGTGCTAAAGGTGAACCTGGTCTTCCGGGAGCTAAGGTAATTGTAGATAGGTTCATGGATATTTACAGCACTCAAGGATACCATTCATCTTATTGTGTCCATGCCAGTCAACAAACACCTGACTACACAAATCCCATTTTCTGAATCTTAGGCCTATAGTCCTGGAGGCATGGCAATGCAAGTGAATATCTAATTGTCTGTTTATATTTTTAATATATGTATTATTTTAAATCTTAATAAATATTTATAGCTGTATATTTGCCAATATTTTGGTGTAAGATTTTAATATTAATGGTAATTGGAATCTTATGTGTTTGTTTTCAAAATGTTGTAACCAAAACAATCTGAGCTGGGTGTCACTGCTACTATCCCTAATGCTTTTTATCCAATTCTAAACAGGGTGAAGCTGGTTCTCCTGGGAGCAATGGCTTACCTGGTCCAATGGTAAACAGTTTTACAAAATGATTAAGTTCTGATGGGCAGATGAGGTCTTAGTATTGCCACAGGTTTGGCCTTTCTTAACGGTGAGCATCTGAAGTCTCTCTCCAATGGCAGGTTTCCCTGAGATTATGTTGGTCTTGGTCTGTATGTAGAGAGACCAATAGGTATGTCTAAGCTGGAAATACATATTTGTGTTGTGCACCTTTGAATCCTTTCCTTCCTTTGTTACAACTAGGGAATACAGGGTATACCTATACAATGCCAATCATTAAAGTTGGAGTACTTTACTACCAAATATTATACATTGCACAACCATTTACACGTAGAGGATGCAGTCCTGATTAAACAGATACTAAAATGATCAAATTAGCCTAAATCAAACATTGCATGTTTACCTAGTCAAAAATTAAAGACAATGTTAAAGACCAAGCCTTCATGCATCGCCCATTTCACTAGTGTACATAGTGAAAATGTATTTCAGAAGCTGATAATGGGTAATGGAACCATTACTTAATTAATTAAGGCATTTTGTGGATCCTTGTTGCATAAACGATGCTATGTCTGTTTGACTGCAGCTCCCAGGATCATGTGGTGCATTGGTAGTGTTACTAACTCTGAACCAAAATTCCTTGTTCCATCTGCTCCAGATGTATGTCATAACATGTCTGAATAAATTGACTAAAAATATGTATTTAATAAAAAGATGTAGCAATTTGAGCAAGCCCATCCAGAACAAAGGTTTATTTGCCTAATTAGGTAGAAAATGATAAGTGCTAATGTTGCATAATTAGTCTTATTTTCAGAATTAGCTAATGTTGTCAATGTTAATCAAGACTGATTCTTCCAAAGTTTTGCAATAACCACTATGTTAAAGCCGTTATAACTCCATTATTAATTAAAATAATTCCCTTATTGGATGGTCCCTGGAGATGGAATGCTTGAAGGAGTCCAGATTCAAAAGTGGATGTTTTGATCTCCTAGTCATTAATTTAAAAATACAAAAATACCAGTGCTACATGCTTAAACTCTTCCCAAGCAGTTGTGAGTGCAGTTCCTCAGAAAGATGTCCAATTAGAGAATCACTCTTTACAGTTACCCTTGGAGCATTAAAAAATAAAATAGACAATTCTTTTCACTTGGCAACCTTCAAGTTGTTCCTTCTATTTCATCCACAGGGTGACCAGCTGACTGTGCACGTACAGATGTATTGATTTTTGTAGTTGCAAATGTATGTTTCTGAAGCAACAAATGATGTTGAAATGGTTTGTCATTTTATACAGTAAAATTGATGTTTTTGTTCATCATATATCCCAGGGTCCTCGTGGTCTGCCTGGCGAGAGAGGGCGCAATGGCTCTCCCGGAGCAGCAGTAAGTACAGTCATCCATTCCAATTGAGTAGATTGGGTTTACCAACAGATATCAATATTTTGCTCTAGACAATATTATGAACAAATGAACCAGGAGTAGGGGTACACCATTCAATGCTTCGAGTCTAGCCCATGGTCATTCAAAAAGATCATGGCTGATCTGATTTTAACCTTAAATCCACATTCTCGCCTATCCCTGATAATCTTTCACCACCTTGCCTTAACATCCATCCCATCAAGACTCAGGATCTTATATGTTTCAATCAAGTTAGCTCCAACGGGTGCAAACCTAGCCTCTCCAACTTTTCTTTGCAGGACAACCTGCTAATTTGAGATACTTGTCTGGTAAACTTTCTCTAAACTACTTTCAACACATTTAGTTCCTTTCTTAAATAAGGTGACAAATACTGTACGGAGTATGCCAGATGTCATCTCACCAGTGCCCTGTATAATTGAGTCATAATTTTGCACTCAATTCCCCTCATAATATATAGTAAGATTCTATTAACTTTCCTAATTATTTGCTGCACCGACATAATTACCTTTTCTGACTTGTGCACGAGAACACACTGATTCCCCTCTGTATCTCGGGAAGTTCCCACAGTTTAGACATATGTTTCCTTTATTATTCTTCCTGCCAAAATGGACAATTTCATATTTCCCACATTGAACCCCATTTGCCAGGATTTTACCTACTCACTTAATCTATGTACATCTTTCCGGATCCTCATTATGGCCCCTTTGCAATTTGCTTTTCCACCTATTTTTATTCATCAGCAGATTTGGGAACCATTCCTTCTGTTCCTTCAGTTAAGACATTGAATGTAAATTGTAAATAGTTGTAAATAGCACGTTGTTCATTAAATCCTGCCAACCTTAAAACAACCAATCTATGTCTACTGTCTGCTTGCTGTTGATGAAACAGCCTTTTCTTCATGCCCCTATCTCACCCACACATGCGTGCGTGCACGTACGCGCAAACACACACACACACACACACACACACAGACACACACAGACACATACACACACACATTTATTTTCCACAATAACCTCTGTGGCACCTTATCAAATGCCTCCTGGAAGTCATAATACAGTCCATTTACAAGTTCCCCTTTATCCATAGCCCATGTAAATTCCTGAAAACACTCCAATAGGCTGGTTAAACATCACTGACAATACATTACGTTAGAAAATTAAAGGAATCCTGTTGTCCAATATCATTGTGGAAGTAATAATTATAATAATAATAAATAATTAGGATTAATATGGTCTGAAAACTGAAGCAGGAGTTTAATATTAATACTTAACATTTTGAGGAACCTCAATTTTTCATTTTGATAATATTTGTGATTTAATTCTATGAATTTTTCCCTGATTATTTCCTGTAATTACATTTAAATGTCATCTTATCCTTAATGCTTTCCAAAGAAAATATGCTCTGAACATGAAGTTACTTTTTCTTAAGGGTACCCGTGGTCATGATGGCCGTCCTGGTAAAGATGGCGCACCTGTAAGTAAAGTGTTGTTTTCTCTACTGTAATTCTAATATACACATTTATTTCCTAAAATCAAGTATTCATTATTTTGTTCAGATGCATGTGTATAAAACTTTGCTTTTTGTTTCCATTTAGGGCTCTCCTGGACCACCTGGTACACCTGGTTTTCCAGGTCAATCAGGAGCTAAGGTATCTTGGCCAATCAGCATTTTACAGGATTGACATTGTAAAAGTAACACCTTTAAATAAAGACATGCAATTACTTGCAATACATTCAAGTTTTTGGCTGATTCAGATTATTAATGGAGCACTTAGAATCTATCCCTGTGTGGTGGCTCAGTACTTAGCACTGCTGCCTCACAGTGCCAGGAAGCCAAGTTGGATTCCATCCTCGGGTAACTGTGCGTGGAGTCTACCATCTACAGGTTGGGTGGATTGGCCATACTAAATTGCCCATAGGGATGTGCAAACTAGGTGGATTAGCCATGGGGAATGCAGGGTTATGGGGACAGGGTAGGGGCTGGGTCTGGGTGGGATGCAGGCCAGAGGATTAGTGTGGACATGAGATGCCAACTAGCCTGCTTACACACTGTGCGGATTCTATGATATTCTAATCCTAGTTTCTAGCACTTGGCCCATAGCCTTTTATGCTGTGATAATGCAACTGCACATCTAAATATTTCTTTCTTGGAGCTTCATCCTTTCCTCTATCCAACAGGTATGAGGTCCTGCCTGCCTAAATGGATGAAGAGCTGTTATGTGGGGGAATGATGAGTAATGTAGTAGAGGGAGCGAAAAGCATGGTCAGGAGAATAGGTTTTGTTTTCTGCACCTGTGAGGTGTAGAATTTGAAGATTATGTTGCCTGCACAGTATCAGTCTTAAGGACATCTCCTCAAGACTAGAATGAACTTGGAATGGGAAGAGTTGTTGGGGTGGTAATCTGATATTTGTCTCTCCTGTAGCATGTGTGGACTTCCGCTGTACACCTCTCTCTTATTTGTCATCACATGAAACAAATTGGACTAGATGTGATTTAAAACTTGATTTTGTTTCTTTGAACTCCTACAAAGTAACTCTGGTTTTATTCCACCATTGTGTCCCAGGTAATGTCTACCTGTGGAGGCTGTTGTGGGATTGGTCTCTTCCCTTTTACCTTTATGTTAGGAATAGGTTTTTTTGCCAACCGGTCCCACTTTCCCAGGAAAACTAATGCTCTCAGGTGTATTATCAGCTTCTATGACACTTCTTGTGGCTATTTCACTAAGTGAGGCTCCATCTTCATTTGTTCTCTAAGGACTTATTGAGCCTGCCTTTAAATTTTCCACAAAGGTATCGATTAACCAAATCTCTTGCTCTATTCTGTTATCTTTTTGTCAACTTCCCTGGCCTTTTCTTATCTTCCCTTATGCTATTCTCCTTTGGGTTCAGCCCTGACCCTTTCTGATAATGTTGACCTGCCTTCTGCCCAGTTTAGTTCAAGTGGCCATTCCTGGGCCACATCAAATATCACATGTTTTATTCTCCCAGTAGAACGTCCAAATCTCTCTCAGTTCCTGGCCTTGCATTCTGTCCTGACTCTTCCTATACTTCCAGTCTATCTTCAACCCTGTCTAATTCTGATGGCTCTTCTTGAGTCTGCTCCGCGCTCACGGATTTTGCTACTCCCTTTGGGGCTTCTAATCTCTTTCAGTTCCCACCCTTTTTGCTTCTTGTTGTTGGCTTTCTCCAGCCTTTCCATTCTCTCTATCCTGACCTTTTGTGTTTAGCCCAAAGCCTGTCAAATTGTACCCCACTATAATTCCTTTCTTTCTAATTAGAAACCTTGGGACTGTTCCCATAATCAGTTTACTCCACATTCTTTCACATGAGCCTTTTGATCAACATGTTGGAATTTATCTTGCTTTCAGGTGAAAAATCTTTTATTTTCTCCACTAGCAAAATCTGAGAGACCTGGAATCTTCAAGAAAGCTGATTTAACGTTCTGGTCAGACTTTCTTTTGATAAAATTCCTGACAGATATCAAGGTCAATAGTCATGCTTAAGGAGACACTGACCATCTTTAATGATACAGACACTGATTTTGTAACTTGAATTTCTGTGGATTGTTGAATTCACCAATTTTCCACTCCATGCCCTGATATCCTGCAAATGAGGCATTGGTACGGTTCCCTACATGTCTCCATCCAGTTCCCTTCTTTCAACACTCGGTGACTGTTCTTTTCTCTCTCTCTAGCTTGTCTTTTTTCTCTTCATCTTGTCTCAGGGGTATTTACCTCACTTGTATCTCTCTTTGGTCTATGACAGTTTCCAGATACCAGTTTTCCTGAGTTAATGGACTATGTGTTCGTTCATTGTTGTCAGCTAGAGCAGCTGCCTATGTGAGCCGTGCCACCCTCTATTTGTCTGCATGCATCCAGATTGGGTAGGGGTTGAGTGTTGGGACTGTAATTACAATTTCTTCACAATTGGACATTACTGTGTTAGAAATATTATTAATCAAGAAACAAGAGGAGCTTGTGACAAATGTAATGCAATAATTGTTGAGGACCTTATAAAAAATGGACAAATCAACAAGCATAGATGGAGAACAGATTCACAGAAGGCATTTAAGATGATTTTCTATAACCACTCATTAGGGAACCAAACAGGGGAACAGTTATCTTAGATCTCGAGTTTTTGTGATTTTGTATCCATTAGAGTTTACAAAAGTAAGAGGTGATTTGATTAGAATATACAGATCTTGGAGGGTCGTGACAGGATATTGCTGTAGAAGGGATGTTTCCTCTGGTGGGAGAATCTAGAATTAGGGGTCACTGTTTAAAACTTAGGGATTGCCCTTCTAGGGCAGAGGTAAGAGATTTTGTTTTTCTCTCAAAAGCCCGCAGGCCTTTGAAATTCTCCTTCTTAAGTTGGTGAAGGTAGAATCTTTGAATATTTTAAGGCAAAGGTAGATAGATTCTTGATATATAAAAGGGTGAGAGCTTACTTGGGGTAGGCAGGAATATGGAATTGAGGTTAAAATCAGATTAGTCATGATCTTATTGAATGATAGACCAGGTTTGAAGGGCTGAATGACCTAATCCTGCCTCAAATGAATGAACTCATGTAATAAGTAATTGCCATTACTGAATTCCCCACCATCAACATTCCTACATATCAGCATTGACTAGAAGCATAGGAAAGATCATGTCTGACCAACTTGATTGAGTGTTTTGTGGAGGTGACAAGAATGATTGATGAGGAAAGTGCAGTGGATGTTGTCTACTTGGACTTTAGTAAGACATTTGATAAGCTACCTCATGGTAGGCTGGAACAAAAGGTAGAGTCTGATGGGATCCAGGGTGTGTTGGCTAGCTAGATACAGAGCTGACTTGGTCATAGAAGACAGAGAGTAACAGTAGAAGGGTGCTTTTTAGAATGGAGATCAATAACTAGTGGTGTTCCACAGGGATCAGTGCTGGGGCCTTTGTTGTTTGTAATATATATAAATTATCTGGAAGAAAATGTTGGTTGTCTGATTAGTAAGTTTCTGGATTACACCAAAATTGATGGAGTTGCCAATAGTGAGGAAGACTGTCAAAGGATACTCACTCAGAGATAGTAAGAACTGCTGATGCAGGAGTCAAAAATAACACAGTGTGGAGCTGGAGGAACACAGCAGGCCAGGCAGCATTAGAGGAGCAGGAAAGTTGATGTTTCGGGCCTGGACCCTTGGGTCTGCTCTTGACCCTTGACTTGCTCCCCTGATGCTGCCTGTCCTGTTGTGCTCCTCCAGCTCCACACTGTGTTATCTCTGTCAAAGGATACAGCAGGATATAAACAGATTACAGATTTAGACAGAGAAATGGTAGATGGAGGCTGAGGGGATGATCTGATACCAGTCTACAAAATTATGAGATGCATAGACAGAGGCTTTTTCTCAGGGTGGAAAGGTCAACTACAAGAGAGCACAGGTTCAAAGTGAGAGGAAGAAAGTTTAGGAGTGAAGTGCGGGGCAAGTTTTGCCACACACAGGGTGATGGGTACCACCTGCCAGTGGAGGTGGTGAAAGCAGGCACATTAGCAACATTTAAGGCATATCTTGAAAGAGACATGAACAGGAGGTGAACAGAGGGATAGATATCACGCATGGGCAATAAGTAGCAGATCTAAATAAGGACTAGGAATCAGCACAGGCTTGGTGGGCCGAAGGGCTTGTTACCATGTTGTATTGTATTGTATTATTATTGTTAACTTCTTATTGCATCTTAAATTCCAAACCAGTTCTGAAGAAGGGTCATAATGAACTTGAAATATTAATTCTGGCTCTGTCTCCACAGTTGCTGCCAGACCTGCTGAATTTCTCCAGCACTTCTGTTTATATTTCTGATCCAGCACATAGAGAATTTTGCTTTTATTTGAGATAACTGCTCCTTGGTGTATTATCCATGGCAATGGGTGGTCTAGGCAGAAACCACTTGTTAACCAGTCAGCGCCCTCTTTGTCATGCAGTATAAATTGTTGTTCCCTTTCAAAATTTGCTATTGCATCTGTCCTGAACTGCCAAGCACCTACAGAATTAAGTGTTACTTCTCTGAAAGGTGATCAGTTGTTTGAAGTGGTAGGCTTTAGGTGAAAAGAGATAATATGTTTTCAATGTCAAACTGAACATGGCCTTAAAGAAAAATATGCAATTTATTTCAATTGTTGTACATTAGAGAAGTGGACTAGATGAACTGGTGGTCCCCCAATTTTAACAGAATTTATCTCAGTTGATATTAGTGGTGTGGAATGGAACCACTGATGCCTTTTGATTTCATGATTAAGATCCAGTCATCAAATAAGCAATGGAGACAGATTAAAGAGATAACAAAAGAAAAGTCACTGAAACTGAAATGTTAATTTGGCTTTCTCTCTATAGATGCTACCAGATCTGCTGAGTTTTTCCAGCAATTTCTGTTTTCATTTGTGATTTTCAGCAACCTGCAGTCTCTTGTTTTCTTTTAGATTAAAGAGATACATTGATACATGTTGATTCAGTATCCATATGATCCAGCAGAGGACTATTCCTACCTGACTTAAAGGAAAATAATAGCTAATAGTTTATATTTGGCTTCTAAGAGAGAACCTTTGGGCATTTTAAAAGAGCTTGACGGTATCTGGAAATATATGGGGATTCTCTTCAGGCCATGACAGGATTTTGCTTGACAAGCCCTTTCATTGTGGTGGAGTGTGGTCATGGATGACCCCCCAATTGAAGTTTAAAACGGCACTAAAAATGATGCGGGATCCTGGTGGAACTGGTTTCTGCAAATAATTACAGGGCTTTTAATATGTGCCTGGGACCTTGCAGGCTGACTAAATGAGTATTGCTGGGAACAGCAGTGCTGGCGTTCAGCCTCACTTCTGCTTCTGTTTTAGTTGTGTTGGCATTGAAAACCAACAGCTGTATATCACACATTAGCACGGATTGAGCTAGCTAATGCCATTGTGGGACACTCCTACTAATACAATGACTGCAAATAAGGCACAGACGGGAATTCCAACACGTGTTTGAAACTCTTGGAAGTGGCAGAGACTCTGTGCATGGGTTTCTCTGCAGTTGCACTTGTTCCTTATCCGTTACAGCACAGGACCAGTGAAACCAAAACCTGAAGCACTCTGGCGCCAATCCAACAGGAAGAATGAGAAACCTCTGCCATGCATTATATAACGCCAGTATTTAAGAGTAAATGTTAGTCCCTATCTTGTCAGCTTGGATTTTTTTTTGATTCAGCTGAATTACCCAACAGATCACACTGTTCTCAAAGCATTCCTTTTTCTTCTTCCAATGATGTATCTTGCAGGGTGAATCTGGTGAACGAGGCTCTCGTGGTTCTGATGGGACTCCAGGATTAAGGGGTGAACGAGGTCCTCAGGGCCCTGCTGGAATATCAGGCCCACCTGTATGTAAATAATGATCCACTTTAACCCTTTACACCTGCTTTTCAGTCACCGATTGATAATTGATAGAAAAGTCAAAATATTACCTGACAGCCTGCTCTTCATTTATATTTCAGGGGAAATCTGGAAAAGATGGATCGAGCGGTGCTCGAGGTTTACCGGTCAGTTAGAACAAAAGTAAAGTAAAGTGTTAATTAAAGAGTAGAGGATTCAATAAATATTGTCTTCTCTCATTGTTTTCACCTACCTCTATCTTGCCAGGAAGAATAGAGGTGTAGATTATTTTCTAAATGGGGAAAGGGTTCGGAAATTTGAAGCTCAAAGGGATTTGGGAGTCTTAGTTCAGGATTCTCTTAAGGTAACCATTCAGTTTCATTTGGCAGTTAGGAAGGCAAATGTAATGTTAGCATTCATTTCAGAAATACAAGAATATAAGAGCCGGAAGAACTGCTGAAGTTATATGAAGTTCTGGTCAGGCCACATTTGGAAAATTGAGCAGTTTTGGGCCCTCTGTCTAAGGAAGAATGTCCTGGCCTTGAAGGGGGTCCAGAGGAGGTTTACAAGAATGATCTTGGGGATGAAAGACTTGCCAGACGAGGAGCGGTTGAGAAATCTGGGTCTGTACCCTGTGGAGTTTAGAAGGATGAGTGGGATCTCATTGAAACTTAAAGAAAACTGAGAGGCCCGCATAGAGTTGACATGGAGAAGATGCTTCCGTTCATAGAAGACACTGGGACCCGAGGGCACAATCTCAGAGTGAAGAGACAATCTTGAGAAATGAGATGAGAAGGAATTTCTTCAGCCAGAGGGTGGTGAATCTGTGGAACATATTGCTGCAGAAGACTGTGGAGGCCAAGTAATTGAGTCTATTTAAGACAGAGATAGATAACCTTTCGATTGTAAGGATAATAAGTGTTATAGGTAGAAGACTGGAGAATGGGGGTTGAGAAAGTTAACACCAGTGATCAAATGGCAGAGCAAACTCGATAGGCTGAATGGCCTAATGTTGCCCCTATATCTTATGGACCTAAATATAAGTTAACAAAAGCCAGGCCAATTGCCTTGATGCAAATTACTATTTTTCCATGATAGAATGGATTGGGTAATAATTGTATTGTAACTGCCTTGATTGAAGAAAAAAAAGAAAATGTTTCCTAATGTCTTATAGAAGAATGCAATGGATCTATTAATTTTCAATTTAATAGTTCAGTTTTTAATTCTTGCATGATTTTGCATGAAGGATTGAGAAGTATGAGCAGCATAGATACCTGAACAGAAACTGGATTCACACCATTTTCTTTCCATTACAGGGTCCTCCAGGTACACCTGGCAGTCCTGGTGGACCAGGTCCAGTTGGCATCCAAGGTCCAGCAGGTACTAATGGAGTTCCAGGTTCCAGAGGTCTACCAGTAAGTGTTTGCAAAGATTATGTTATTTTAGTATGCAGGGGAAATTTCACGCTCATCATAAAAGTGGTGTTTTGTTCACATTATTAAAACAAATGCTCATACAAATATAGTATCATGAATTGAGGAATGATTGTTAGACACAAATACAGGATAGGAATAAATGGGTTCAACTTTGTAATCAGCGGGGGACAAGAAGAATCAATGCTTATGCCTCGGCTATTTGCAATCTACATCAAATGTTGCAAAATTAGATGAGAAGTTAAGATTGTGGATAATGCAAGGTGATTTCAGGTAAGATGGAGAATGTTGCTGATGAATTCAATGTGTGAAATTATCAATTTTGGGAGCTATGCAGCAAAGCAGAATTTGTTTGAATGATGAGAGACCTGGAAATACGAAGGTATTCAGAGAGATCTGTTGTCCTTGTGTACGAATCTCAGGAAGTTGACATGCTTGTAAAGAAAGCACTTCGGAAGTCAAAAAGCCTATAAGCCTTAATTGCCACGGAAATTGAATATAAAAATGAAGAAGTCTGATTATATTAGCCAGGACTTTAGTAAAACCACACAAATATGCTTACTTTTCGTTTTCTTTCCTAAGTAATGATATAATAGCCTGGAGAGATTGCAATGCATGCTAATTAGATTCATTCCTGGGATACAGGAGATTGAGAAAATTGGAAATGTGTTCCTTGGAATTTGAAAGAATGAACGATGATCTTATTGAATCATGTAAAATTCTTGGAAGAGTTGAGAGGATGTTTCTTCTTACTGAGGAATCTAGAATTAGGGGTCACAGTTTCAGAATGCAAAGTTGATATTTAGGATTGAGATTGTTCTGAGTTCACAGGACAGCACCCTTGAGTGGAATGTCCTTATTGAACCAGCTGTGTGATGCTTGCCTGCAGTGAATGTGCCCCATAGGTGAAGCCAAATGACAATGCAAGCTTGGAAGATCTTTTGTACAGGGTTTTATTTCGACCTTTTCATAACAAACAGCAAAATAACAAATTTGCATGCACTATTATTTGTAACTGTGCGTTATCCAAGCCATGAGGGTTCTCATCTATTAACAACTGTTTGTTATTCCATTCAGTCCCACCCTCCATTTATTTTCATGCATGACATCCTTTTGTATATTTGAGTTTTGCCATGGTCCACATGCAGGTCGTCAGTTTTTCCTCCAACATCTGCTGGTTCGAGTGATGTGCTCTCTGGTTTGGTTCCAATATCTTCGTAGCTGACGCTGCTGATTTATGTTTTAGGCATCTTTTTCATTTAGTTCATTATACAGGGAGGCAGTGGCATTGTGATAAGTCACTGGACTAGTAATCTGAAAAACAAGGCTGATGTACGTGGAAATTATTTCGATCCCACCATGAACTGTGCATGTCATAAAATTTGAATTCAATAAAAACTAGAAGTAAAAGCTACCATAATGGTGACTGTGTAATTATGTCAATTGAGATTAAAATGGATTTCGTACACTGATGTGCCATCCTCACCTGATCCAGTGACTTCAGACCCACAGCAATGTGTCTGACTTTTAACCGCCCTCTGAAATGGCCTGGCCTGTTGTATCAAATCACTATGAAGTCTAAAAGCACTGGATGACTCGATGATCCAAAGCACAGCAGCAGCCTAATACATCAGCTCACTACCACATTCTCCAGGCAGTTAGATTTGGCATTGAGTTGTCAGTGACACACAGATCCCATGAACTAATAAAAGAAATCTGTGTCTGACAATGTTTCCTTTGTGGCCCTGAATTAGAATCCTTTCTGTTGCAGTCTGTTCATTAAGCTGTCAATGAATGCAAAACAATAAACCTCTTCTGCAATATTTAGGGTCATAAATCCAAGCTTTCAACTTGCTTCTGCCAAGAGGAATGGCTTTAGCATTGTGTCTAATATCTGGAATTTCAGATTTTCAATCTTGTCGTAGCATTAAGCTCAGATGCCAATTTTTTTCAATTGGAGTGAACATCGTTCCAACACAGAATGTCAATTTTATCTTTTTTTTTGTATGTGTACCTTGCTTTAGGACAGTTCACATTTAAGGACTCCATGTGCTTTCTGAATACAATGTTGTGACTATGTCTGACAGTTAGTAGCAATGGCTTTTCAGACTGCATACATACAGAAATCAATTGGCCTACTGTAACACTGCTTCATATCTTTTGTGCTTTTCCTTTTATATAAACTAACACATGGATTTTATCAATCCCTGATGAATGATTGATAATCAGGCAATTATTATTAACATGGCATGGGAATTTGCATTGGAAAGTACAAATCTGGTGGGGCCTTTTTTGCTTGAAGTCTCAGGAAACACATTGATCTATACCTGAAACACATTGTTGAACATCTTAAATTATGTTAGACTGCATGAGATAACCCTTGATATTGTTGTTCGTTCCAGCATCAAAACATCATTTGCTGGTAAGCAGACAAATCTCTCTGAACACAAGTTTAATTCACTTGAGCAAAGCAAATGAACAGGGTGAATACTGGATCAGTTGCAAGTCAGGGAAGGTGAAAAATATGTTGTCAGAATGTCCACAAAATTCCCAACATAAAATTGGACCACAGCAAACTTCCCAACAGGCCTTAAAATAATTAACCACAATTAAGAGCCATGGTTTCTAGATTCAGATGCATCCAATGTAGAAAAACAAACCATTAAAATTTGTCTAGTGATTGACATTGAGTATCTACACAGATTTCACACGAGGAGTAACAGCTAAAAAATTAAAAGATCTCAAAGATATGGACTACATTAGAAGACCATTTCAAACTTCTGTATTCATCAACTAGAATTCATGCCATTTAGACAGGGATCTGCAGAATCTATAGACCATTTCATGTGCAGATGCAGAGTAAAGCTCATTTTGTGATTTTTTTTCTGACGGGGAGCTAGCAAACAGAATTGTTGAGTTAGTGATTGCCTTCACCTGCATGAAAGCTTTCCAGAAAGATTTGCTAGACACATGGAAGATTTATAATTTTCAAAAGCTGCTGAAGGATGGGCACAAGTATAAAACAATCCTTGCAGGTTAACTAAGTTTACAAGACCTAAGTACAACATTTACAATTGGCACAATCGCTAGAGCTCTCAAATAGAGTGTGGAAGGTGTGACCTTCTGCATGCACCAAAGAGATGCTGAGTTTTCAGTCAATGTTGAAAGGCATCTGACAGTAAAGGCCATTGGCAGAGGCAGTGCATGAGAGCAAAGATACAAGATACAAAGAGCAGAGCACCAACCCAAACAGACCAAACACAAGGAATACCTTTAAGCTACAATAAAGACCATCTCTTATTCCACCAGAGATGTATGCAAAAGTGATTAACAAACCGGAATTTAATGATGCAGACAGCGAAACAAAAATTGAACACATGATTCACACTATTAATCTTGTACAAAAACTCAGTGTCATCAAACTGCCAAAATGTGTATGAAAATTCAAATCCTGTCAGAAAACTGCTTACTATTCTTTATTGACTTCAATTGACACAGGGCCAAATATCAATCTACTACCGCTGCAAATCTTTTTGTGGAAAAGGAAGCAGACTGAATAGCAAGCTCTGTATTATCAATTTAATGAGAAGATTGCTGATTTACAGAAAGATCTGGAGTAACTTGCACATAAAGCAGATCATACTGAGCATTAGCAGATTTAGAAATATCATCTTGAGCTCAAGGCGATACGTCTGCAAAACAAGTGGAAATGCACAAACAAGGGGCTGAAAATCACTCCTGAAATGATCCTTTCAGTGAAAAAAACTTCCATCAATGATGGTCCAGCGAAAAAACTAAAGCAGGATATAGATGAAACCATCCAACCACTGACGCAGGAAATGTCAGTGTTCAGGCTTTGAAGAAAACAAGCAAAAATTTTGAAGAGGTTCGACAGTTATTAGAGCAGGTTATAAAGTCGAAAGTATACTTGACCAACATGAGGCTAAAACTTTGTTGGTATTGGAAGAATCCAGAGTGTAAAACTAGAAGCTTTACAATTAACTGGAAGCTCTTAAGAAACAAAACAGTAAATGCCAAGAAGATTTGACCCGCTTGAAACAGCTTTAAGGAATGGGATCAGTCAATGCCTAATCTGAAACAAAACTTGGCTATAGTGCAACAGGATAAACATGTTCTGAAACAGCAACTATAGTCCATGAAGGAAAAAAAGTCTTAACAATGCAAACAGGAACATAATATCATTGATGGCCGTGGGCAATAAACAGCACCTGCACACAAAATTACCATCATGAGATCTGGAAGTGTCAGAAAATTAACTATACATTATTGAGAGCCATAAACTCATTTGTTATTGTGTCTATTTAAAATTTTCATTTGATAAAGAAGGGACAGTTGGATGTATGCTTTGCCTTTAATGAGTTCACCTTTAAAGGTCTCCATATGGTAGGCATGACTTGTGGACAGAATTACCACCCAAGATTGACTCCAACAGTAGGCCTCATGACTGATAGTAGATTTTCTGCTTAGAAAAATTCAAGCCTCCTCAATTTCACACAACGCTCGAACACCACTCCCTTCTGATTCTAAAGACCTCATGAGGCCTCCCACGGGGTAACAGTGCATAAAATGTTCACCAACACTGTAATAGCAAATGAATATCAAAAATCCTGAATGTTCCACAATGATGTATTTAACTAATACGAGTGCAAAATCCTTCAAGTGACTGAAAACGTTCAACATTCAGGATTTACAAGAGAGCATTTAAACAAGAGAAATGCAAGGTCAGGCACCAAAATCAGTATTAGACATTGACTGATAGTCTAGTCTATCCACTCTGCAGGCTCACATTATCCCTCTTACAAGTATGGTCATTTGTAGGCTTCACCAGGCATCTTGTTGCAAGTGCAAGTTAGCCAGGCAGTTCAGACTGGTCTTGCTGAGATAGTACAGTCTGAAGCCAGCCAAGGTTCAGAACAACCTGAGGGCTTTCTGCAAAGCTGCATGGAATCTTTTCCATTGACAGTCAGCAGCCTTGAGCCAATATGTTGCAGAAATGGAGTACAGCAATGTGGAAGTACTTAGCTGGGCAAAGACACTCTTGATAGAGGTGCAGATTGATTACTTGAGTTTAGTATGCATTATTGAAGAAGTGCTGCTGGATAAAATTATGAAACAGTTGTTTCGTATTAGTTTATGTCTGAATTTTGGCCACAAGAAGGCTTTGGTAGTTTGTAACAATGGAATGGTATGTTTGGAAATGTTGATGAACAAAGGTTTGAGCTAACAGAACTGGATTCTGAAGATTTGCTCACAAATAACTTGTGTGTACTGTAGATGTGCCAGCTTCCTCGTACATTCATTCTCTGCCCTCTCCTCCTAAATTGATCATTGAATCTCAAGTAGCAATGCTTACACCTTCAGAATGGGCACAGGCTACCAACATCAGGTCACCTGATCCAATGAGTACTGGAGAGCTTCTTCCAAGAAGTTAAGGCAGTGGAACCTTGCTTCAGGGTGCCATTAATCTACTTGATGATGCTCCTTATATTGTACAGTCATGTATGTCACAGTTACAGGGAAGAGTTGTCAGCCACTTTGTACAGTGTTCTACAGTGAACAGTTGCTGAGCAACACCTTGCCTGGTTTTACATGGTGCCTATGACATTGCTGTCGCAGGTTGAAAGCATTACGACCGCTGCCATGACAGTGGGCATTCATCAGTATTATGATATTGTGACTGTAATACCACATCAACAGCACACAAACAGAGTCATAGCTCTTGTGGTTATGATACTTCTGTATATTGACAAGGTTATCCATTGTTAATAATGTTTAGGCGTGACAATCTGTTTATTTAGAAAGTGCTTTGTCAAATATTAATGGAATGAATATACAAAATACTCAAGCTCAATTTGAGTGTATTTGTAACTACCTTGCATCATTTTAAAGCACTAGGGTTTAAAATCGTAATGCAGTTCAGTATGCTTTAATGGAAAAAATTCTATGTTTCTCATCTGTTCTTATTGACGTGTTGACTTTTACATTTTTCCTGACATCATTTTTGTAGAGGTTAGCTGTAAATTACATTATTTGCATTCAAAATGCAAAAATAATTCCTGATTCAGAATATAATTTCACCTGGCTTGCTTTGCAAAGAAGAATTTCTACCATTATCAATTTTGTTTTCTAATTGGAAGCTCTTCACTTTCTTAGGGCGAATCTGGAAAACCTGGAGCAAAAGGAGACCCTGGTCCAAAGGGTGAATCTGTAAGTTTATTTATTTTGTACCTTCGTGTCTGAATTAAGGAAATAAATTGAATAGCCAAACTTTTGAATTGGGGTAAATTTTATTAGACTATTTAAATAATGGTTCTGACTATTGCAGTTTATGCCAATCTTATTAGAATAATGCAATAAGTCGGCAAATCTAAGTGGACTTTGAATACCTTTTGTGTTTTAGTATGCCTTTTTATGAGTCTACGTTTTTTTGTAGTGCAGCAGAAAATAGTCATTTAAAAAAAACACTGATAAGCCACTTCAGATCTAGTGATCTATACTTACTTTTGTTTGGGGGAACAATCTGGCTGGGAGGGTGAATAGCTGTTAATGGAGACTATTACTGGTTAACAATAGGTGGTGTGTAATGGCAGACTATGTGATAACAAGATCTGGTGTGTTGAGTAGAGGGCTAGGAGATGGAAGAGCTCAGGCCCTAAAATTATTGAACTCGATATTGAGTCTGGAAGGCTGCTGGGTCCCCAAGTGGAAAACGAGGTGTTCTTCAAGCTTGCATTGATCTTCGCTGGAACACTGCAGCAAGCCTGAGACAGAGATGTTAGCCAAGGAACATGACGGTGCATTAAAGTGGCAGGCAGCTGGAAGTTCAGCATCATTTTTGCAGGCAGAATGTAGATGTTCTGTGAAGTGGTCACCCGGTCTACTCTTCATTTCTCCAATGTAGAGGAGACCACTTTGTGAGCAGTGAATGCAGTAGACTAGGTTGTGTGAAGTGCAGATGAAGTGCTGCTTCACCTGGAAGGTATGTCAGGGGTCTTCGATAGCGGGGAGGGAGGAGGTAAATGGGCAGGTGTTACACCTGCGGTGGTTGCAGCAGACAGTAGCCTGGGGCAATGGGAGGGTGTTGGGTGTTGATGAGTGGACCAGGGTGTCCCGGAGGGAATGGTCCCTGTGGAAGGCAGACAAGGGAGGGAAGGGGAATATGTGTCTGGTGGTAGCATCTCACTGTAGGTGGTGGAAATGACAGCTAATGATCTTCTGGATATGGATGCTGGTGGGATGGTAGGTAAGGAGAAAGGGAACCCCGTCACTGTTGTGGGAGGGAACAGCAGGAGTGTGGGAGGTTGGTCTGACCTGGTTGAGGGCCCTGTTAACAATGGTGCTGGGAAACCCTCGGTTGAGGAAGAAAGTGGACATTTTGGAGGCTCCCTCAAAGTTGGCCTCATTGGAACATGTACGACAGAGACGGAGGAACTGGGAAATGGAATGGAGTCTTTGCAGGAAGCAGGGTGTGAGGATGTATAGTGCAGGTAGCTGCCTGAGTCAGTGGGTTTATAGTAGATATTAGTGGCCAGTTTATCCCCAGAAATGGAAACAGAGACGTTGAGGAAGGGAAGGGAGGAGTCAGAGATAGACCAGGTGAAAATGAGGGTTGGGTGGAAATTGGAAGCGAAATCGGTGAACTTTTCCAAATCCAATAAGCTGCCATGCTCATTTTAAAGCAACTACCAGGATTCGGTACATTACAAAGAAAAGAGATACAATCTCAGTTCTTACATGGGTGAAAAACTAAGCAAAATGCATATTGTTCACTCTCAAATAATCTACAAAAGAGTACACTAAATTGCTAAGATCTATTTCACACTTTAAGCATGTGCATTTCTCTTCCTGCTAGGGAACACCTGGAAATCCAGGTGCTCCTGGTCCCACTGGTGAAGAAGGTAAAAGAGGTCTCCCTGGTGAACCTGGGCCAATTGGTGCAACGGGCATTCCTGGCGAGAGAGTAAGATAAAATTGATGTCATACATTCTTGTCTATGGTAAATATGTAACAGTTGGTCCCAAGTTTGGGCCACTACACAGCGATAGTTGAAATTGGAGCTTTCTATATAAGCATCTATGTTCATAAGATAGGTTCACATGCCTAACTGCTGTGTATTTGTGAAAAGTATTGGGAACAATACACCAGTGATGTTTGTATTCCCTGGAATATAGAAGGTTATAGGCTGAATTATCATATTTTAAGATGTTAACAAAACATATTATAAATAGAGCAACACTTTTTCTTTTGGTAAGATATTCTAATTCTAAAAGTGATAGCCTAAAAATTAGAGCTAGGTGTTTGAGGGTAAATTTAAGAAATATTTCTACGTGTAATAGATGGTAGAAATTTGGAATTCACTTTTATCAGCAGCATGCAATGCTGAATGAATTAATAATTTCATATTTAAAATTGATACATTTATGTTTCTGACAAAAAAAAACATAAGTTTGTTACACAAAAGACAAAATCAAAAACACAATGAACTGAGTTACCTAGAAAAAATGCACAGTTGGAAAATTCTTAAAACACACAGCAAATCAAACTTTCAACCTATTCCCCAACATATCACTTTACAGCAATTCAAACCTAGAGAAATTGCAACTCTATATAAGTTTGACTTAACTGATTCTCCCCAGTTTACATCCTGTGAATTGTTGAGTGGTTGACCATAAATGCTTCAAAATTGAGAGCTTAGGCTTCCTCACTTTTTGATAACCTGCAGATTTTTAAGCAACAAACAAAACAGAAATTGCTGGAAAACTCAGCAGGTGTGGTAGCATCTGTGGACAGAAAACAGGGTTAATGTTTCAGGTCCAGTGAACATTCTCAAGAAGGGTCACTGGACCTGAAACATTACCTCTGATTTCTTTCCAAAGGTGCCGCCAGAGCTGCTGACTTTTTCCAGCAACTTCTGTTTTTGTTTCTGATTTCTAGCGTCCATGGTTCTTTTGGATTTCCGAGCAAATTCTCTTAGTCAATAAATTGCAACAAGTAAACACACTTATCATTGTACTGTGTGGTGGAGCAAAAAATAAAGTATGGCATTGGACAGGCTACAACCCTGGTACCTCTGTTTACCCATCTTGTCTTTGTATCAGTTGATACCCTTAACAGACAAAAATATAGTAACGTCAGTCTTGGAAACTTCAATTTACGAAGCCTTTTGGGAGAGAATTCTAAGATTTCAACTATTCCATGTCAGAAAAACTCTTTCCAGATTTCACTTCTAAATAATCTTGTTCTAGTTATGTCAGGGTGTCCTTTCTGAATTCCTCCACCAGAGAAAATAATTGTTCTGTATTTATTTTTAATTCACTCACAGGATATAGCGAGGCCAGCATTTATTGCCCATCCCTAATTGCCCAGAGGGCAGTTAAGAGTCAGCCACATTGCTGTGCATCTGAAATCACATGCAGGCCAGCCCAGATGGCAGATTTCCACCCCTAAAGTACATTGTTGAACCAGTTTGGTTTTTCTGACAATGGTTTCACGGTCATCATTAGACTCTTAATTCCACATTCTTTATAGTAATCAAATTCTATCATCTGCCATGGCGGGATTTGAACCCGGGTCCCTAGAATATTAGCTGAGTTTCCGGATTAATAGTCTAGCAATAATACCTCCAGTCGATTGCCTCCCTTATATTTACCGTTCCAAATCCTTACATATTTTTAAAGATTTCATCCCTCAACTTTCTAAATTTATGGGACTACAAGTCACATCATCTAATATAAAACAAAGTACTGCGGATGCTGGAGATCTGAAACAATAACAGAAATTGCTGACAAAACTCAGCAGGTCTGCGGTTCTATGTTCTGAGCCTGGCAGATCAGAACTGGTGAAGAGTCACCGGACTCGAAATGGTTGCTCTGCTTTCTCCCTACAGATACACTCAGACCTGCTGAGTTTGGCCAGAAGCTTCTGTTTGTGTTTACTTTAGTCTAATCTGTCCTCACAAAGTAACTCGATAAACCCTGGTAAAACACAGTGAATCTGCTCTCCATCCGCTGAAAGGGATTTCCTGAGTGTACCTGAAACATCCACAGGCACTGCTGCAAATGTTAACCTGTTCCAGTGGCCTCCACAAATCATCATCACGTACCCTCCATCCATTTCAGGCTGGCTTCTTTTTTTTTGATCAGTTCATACTTTTCCCAAGTTTTAGTCACTCCATTTCTAATGGTGATTCCAATAACTTTCCCACAATTGATATATTCATAATATATTTTTGTGGACTTAGTTTAAAAATTAACGATAACTCTGATAACCAATACAATTCTTTTAATGCTCCTTTTTGAATCTCTAATTATGTCTTTGCATCCCTATATTTCTTTTTATAACACTTTCAGTCCAACAGGTTACCAATTTTCCATACCTATGTTCAACTTATTATAATCTTACCTTATTTGTAAAATATGCTTACAATATTACTACACGAGTGGAGCCACTTTTTAACAAGGATATGTTTGTTATATATCACACTAAATACTTGTACCATCCCAAATCTTAATGGCAGTACAATTATTTGTAGTTAATTATCTGTTTTATGGATCACTCTGGCTCAGTGGTGTACATGTATTAATGATACTGGAAACCTAACTTTTCTGTTCCTGGTTTTAGGGGCTTCAAGGAGTAAGAGGTGTCCCAGGTACAAGTGGCCCACCAGGTGAAAAGGTCAGAAGATTTTGTTATATCTAACTTCAGCTTTAATTTCTTTTCCTTGTTTTCATTTGGATAAATGTTTCTGAATATTTAATTCTGTGCTAACTGTTTTGTTAATAGGGTCCTGCAGGAGAAACTGGTCCACCTGGTCCCGTTGGGCCTAGAGGTGCTAATGGTGAATCAGGTCGACCTGGAGATGCTGGTATCCCTGGTCAAAGGGTAAGAAAAAAGACTTTGTTAAAGAAATAATAAGGAAAAAAATTATGGAAAATTAATTTCAGTGACAATTTGCATTTTATTCACTTGATTTCGAATTCCTTTTCTTTATATATAGGGACTTACAGGAAACCCAGGAAGCCCTGGTCCTGATGGTAAACCTGGACTACAGGTAATTTCAAGAAAGATAGCACTAGATAAAGAGCATTATTTTCCTCACTAATATCCAAATAAATATCTGCAAACCGAAGCTTCTTTTCATCTTGTTGGGTTTATAATTAATGAAAATATTGAAATCACCCAGCAGATTGTTACCTAGTCTGTTAGAAAGCCTAGTCCTCGTAATAAGTTTGTAACGATGGAGCAACACTAATCAATAGAGAATGATACAGTTAAAAATCAGTAGTGCTACCAGTAAAATGGTAGGTAAAACTTCTGTATGAATCTTCTGTACATTCCCATTAACTGTCAGAAATTGCACATTTTCTTTCATGTAAATGTGTATAGCTCTCTACCCACCATCATCCTTCAGTTCAAATGACAAAAAGAGCTGATGCTGAATGACATAAATTGCCATTAATAAAATATTGGTTGAGTGGCCAGCTGAATCAAATTTGCTCCCTTCCATTCAGTTATTCTTGAGAAATAACGTACTTCTCTCCACATTAAGGGTGGTTGTCATGTTGGAATTTATGAAGAAAAGGGTAAGGACAGATGTTAGTCTCAGGAACAAGAATAAGGAATTACTGTAATGAATAATGCAAACACATATAAAATAGTTGACAAGTCACCCGTTATTTAATTTATGGACTTTCATCAGAGGGCTCAGCTGGTAGCTGTCATGGTGGATTAAAGTGAGAGTAACCGTAGCAATTTAACTTGAGGAATGTCATGGTGGATCACCCCAAATATCACCATGCTGGCCTTGAACTAAGAGCGAATAATGGAGTGAAGTAATGGCTAATTTTACATGACGTTGCAAAGCGACACATCACACTAGAAGGGAGCACAGATTGGAGATGTGATGCTACAGTGGAGCTCTACGTTCTTGACTAGTGAGGCTTCAAAAGTAATAGCAGTTGCTGGCAAATCACTCTTTATTCTGTACTCGTGCTTGATAATGTTATATCCAACTTATCAATGATAAAACAGGAAGATTAAAGTACCCAAATATTGAGGTTTGAGTGGGGAGGGAGTCCATTCATGTGAAAACTGATACACTTTAAATCTACCTTATTTGGCGATTGTCAACATTCTGATCATAAATATCGGCTTGTTTCCTGGTTTTCTGTTCTACACTATCTGTTATGATGTATAAATGTTAATTATCTCTGCTGGTTGTTTATGAACAGTGATAATCATTTGTATGTACTTGGCAATGTTAATCTTCGTCTCCATTTTGTGTTTTTTAGACTGATCTTCCCTCTGTTACATATGTTTGTGTATCTAAAGGTGAATTTTATTCCTTTACAATTTACATTTTCACTGATAGGGTCCTTCTGGAGATCGGGGCCCTTCAGGTCCACCTGGCTCACCTGGACAAAGAGGTTCACCTGGTGTAATGGGGTTTCCTGGTCCAAGAGGGAATGATGTAAGTGCAAGTCATTTATAAAACATACCTGTTGTCATTCTTTCTGTTGGGTGCCATGCTTTGTTACATACAAGATGTATTATTATGCAAATGAAAACACAACTTTGGAGTCATGTCAGCCATAACATTGAAACCAATTGTGTCTGAACACCTTTAATTGGTGGAACTCTATTGCAGATAAAAGCTCAGATTTTTAAAAAAAAATCTCCACGCAGTCAACAGTGCCTCATGGATTCATATGGAATCTTTTAATGTCAGCAAAAAACTGGACACGTTAACATTGTTGCTTGATGCAAGAACACTGGAAAATAATCAATAGATAGATTGCTCAAAGAACTAGCACAGTAGAGATGGGCTGATTCGTCTTCTGTGCTGGAAGATTCTATTGTTGACTCTCTGAATATTAAAAATTAAGAAGCAAAAGAGCACACCTACGCAGGATTCTCGTAAACTACCAGGACATTGTTGGAAATTGCTATTGAACCACATTTAAAATAATATTTTTTTCTTTCTTCCCTCCACCCCCAACACACCAGGGACTACCTGGTAAAGCTGGCAATAAAGGATTAATGGGTAACCCTGGTCCACAGGTATGCAAATGTTGCAAATATTTAATTTCATTCTATTGAAAGAGACTCTTTGCCAATTGTTAATTATGCAAACCTTATTAGTACTTAAACTATATTGACAGGGTTTACCTGGAAAACCTGGATTAGTGGGCCCTCCGGGTGAGCCTGGCAAAGCTGTAAGTATATTTCTGAGTTCACTTTTTGAAACAAAAATAATTTTTCTCTATTTTAACCAGATTTATTTGAGCAGTTTCTTAACCTTGGTATATGACAATTAATATTTGTCTATTGAATCTGATGTAAGAAACATTCATTTGACAACACTGATTTAGCCACATTTATTGCCCAGCTCTTATTTACATAAGAGGGTTTTTTCTTGTAATGATTATTCTAACCATTGATTGCTTTGTTAAGCCACCTCAGAATATAATACAATCAACTGTGGGAATAGAATTGCATGTGAGTCAGATCAGGGAAGATGCTTAATGAAGTTTTAGAATAATCTAGCCACCTTTACAGTCAGTTGTCAACTAGTGCAAAAATTGATTAACAAAATTTTATGACTTGCCATTGTAGGATTTGAGTTACTGGGATATTTTTCTTGTACCTGTTGTCTGTATTAGCACAGAAATTGGATCATACCTGAATTGGGATGTGAACTGATGTTGACTATGCCATGCATCTAAACAGGGCATTGGTCTACCCATTTTTTCATTATCACCCAAACTGTCAGCACTGGTTATCCCCAGACACAGCTCTCTGGTTGTGGTTTGAGATGGAAACCAAGTAATTAAGTGCATTTCAGACTGAGATAGATAGGTTCTTGATTAGTAAGGGGATCAAGGGTTACAGGGAGAAGGCAGGAGAATGGGGTTAAGAATCATATCAGCCATGATCGAATGGCAGAGCAGTCTTAATGGGCTGAATTGCCTAATTTTGCTCATATATCATATGGTCATTTGGCAAGGTTTTGGAGAGTTGGCACAGTGCAGGTAAACAATGGCCTCAGCTGGTGATGGACCCAAGCTAAGGCCAGAAGAATGAGAAGTCAATGAGTATGGCAGGAGGAGTGGCAGCTGGGAGCTGCTGGCTGTGTTAGTGAGGAGCCAAGATCAAAGTTGAGCAACTTTACTTCTCCTGGCTCCTTATTAGAAGACTCTTTTTATTATTAGGAACTTATACCCTGGTGGTCCCCAGTGTATCCTTTGGGATCCTCACATCAGGTTGCATGGATTCAAGGTAATCCTGAATGCAACATAGCAGTCATTTTCTGATTTGATTCGAAACCATATATTAGACCAATTATGAACAGACTCAAAGACCATCATACCTGTTTCATTCAGGCACCAGGATGCCTTAACTGTGCCTATTCTAGAATGGGATCAGATGGTGCAATATGACTGTGTTCAGCCCCGCCTAACTGACCTCTGTGCCTATTTTCTGTCTGCTCCATTCTTCCCTGGTATGCTTTGTTGGACTGAAGAAATTATTAATAACTGGAATCCACCATCAAACCCCAGCCCCTGTTCTCCGAAATGGTCTCCATTTCTGCCTGTCTCCACAACAGTTGTAGCAGCTGATCAGATAGAGCTGAATGAAAATCCCATCATTATCTTTACTTTCCTTTGAAACTTTCATGATATGGAGAATTCCACTTTTGTTCTAGAAATAGTTTGTGTGGAAAAGTGATTCTCAATTATGACAAGGAGATGAATTTCAATAAATAAAGTCATCATTTATTGAATAGTATAAGCCTGTTATTTGCTTTGAACAAATGTATTCAGATAGTTCTTCTAAATATTTATGTAAATCTTTATCTTTTCTCAGGGTCCATCTGGTGAAAAAGGAGAGCCGGGTATTCAAGGATTTCCTGGTCTTCAGGTACAATTAATTTGATTAATTAATCACAATCAGCAATTGATTCAGTTATTTTGTAAGCATACAATGTGGTTTTAACCTTCTATGTGTTGATGGACTTCCTTAGGTATGCCATGAAATTAAAAGCATGCACTATCTAGTTTACTATGTGTTAAATGCACAAAGAAAAGGTTAAATATACTCTTCAGTTGAAGAATAGTCCAAAGCATTGGAGATAATTAGATTTGGGCTAAGGGATGGGTTGTACTGTGGAAGAGTAGAGTGTAAGAAAGTGTAAGGTAGAGAAGGGTTATAGACCTCCTGGAAAAGGTAGATGAGTGTTAGGTACCGGTTCTGAGAATAGAGGAACAGACCATGGCTATAGGTTGGCAAAAGAAAGCATGATTAGAGGTCAAAGGAAATAAGGTAAAGAAGGAATATCTTTATTTCCAAAAATCCTATGTCAATCAATAGCAATCTTAAAGTTTTTAGTGTTAATCATTACTCTATCTAGTGATACACAACCAGCCCATGATTTCTTTGCAGTGTTGGGGCAGCAGTAAAAGGGGAAGGTAAAACAGAGTGGCAGGGTAGGTGTGAACAGGAAGAAGAACAGCAGAGTTAGAGGGAGAGCAGGGGAAATATGGGATTGGGAGGATGAGATTGGTAACAGAGAGAAGACAAGTTTAGAGTAGAGAACAAAGGAAGGGAAAGCAGAGTGAATGGAGGGGAACAGGACAGGGAAGGGAAAAATTAGGCAGGAGAGAAGAGCAGCTAAGAATACATCTCCTATTTTAAACTTGATAAATAATATTTTTTTCACTCTCCAGGTTTAAATTTTAAATACAAGGCCACAATGTATTCTTTTTTAAATGCTAGATTCTGAATTTACAAAACATTTTTTTTCCCTTCTGGCTTTCAAAGTAAAAATAATTGATATGCATTGTACGGTGTGCCTTGATGCTAGAGGTTTCAACGATTCAAGGCTGTGGGAGGGACACTCCTGAGATGGAGAAATGGAGCCAAGTTAAAAACTGTGGTGTTTTGCTTTTGCATTTGTTAACTGAGGATGTTTTAAGGTGAGCTAGAGTCTGATGTTAGTCGGGAGTGACGATGCCTCCCTTCTTCCTCCTCCTCCTCCTGAAATGTCGAAAGCCTATTGGCAATGACTGAACCCTTGTGATTATAGAAGATGTAGACCACCACAAGTCTGGAGACACTTTCTATAGAGTACTGTGTGTCCAAGCAGAGAAACAGTTCTTGGAGAATGTTCTTTCATTCCTCACAGCTTTCTGTGTAAGAGCATTGTCGGAACCAGGAGCCACATGAAGATTGTGGAATTCTCGTCACCAAGTACCCATCCTCTGTTCCATACAGTGGCTGGGAGATGCTGGAATCAGCTAACTAACTCAAGATAAAAGCATCAATGCTGCTTTCAAGTTAGTAGGAATGCACCTACTTGGTAGCCCGTGTATGGCTGTATGCTAACTGCATATTCAGGGAGTGGAATTCCTGTGCATCTCCCCACTGAGCTGTGATGTCTACAGCCATGTGCAGACAATTGATAGCTCCCTGGAAAGCTTCCTTCTGCTTCTCTCTGCTTTGAGAGAAAATAATGAAGTTCCCATTTCCCAGTCTGACACAGCGACGCAGTAAAATGAGATGCTGTTGGTTCTAACCTGTAAGGAACCTGAAGCACAGAAATTTTGATGCATAGTAACCTTGACAGATACTGGCAATGCTGTCTCCACTCTGCTCTGTGGCAATGGGTGCCGTGCCAGGGGGTTGACGCAATCCAGCAAGCGCCTTGTTGATGAAGTGTAGATATCTCAATCAGTGCTCCTAACTGGGAAGAAGGTAGGAGAAATGACAATCTGAAGATACATGGCAAGTAGCGTCACCAATAGTGAGGCTTCCTCCTCCTTTGCACACAGATCCCCAAGTCAGCTACCTCTACTCTACACCCCTGTCATGCTGCAGCCCAAAGATGCCTAGCTTTAATCAAGAAAGCAAGCTTTCTGAACTAAGACCTTCTCTGATCTGACTCGAAGAGCTTGTGAAAATTCCTCCAAAAGCACATCCATTACTTTTGCAGCAGGGAAACAAAGCTAAAAGCAGTCCAACTGAAAGGTCGTGGTGATACCTTTAAACAGCACTTGGGGTGAAGTTCTATTATGTGTGTTTGAGAAGGTGTCCAAAATGACAATCAGGTATCAAACCTAAATGAGAGATGACTGACATTACATTTTATCCACTCTGTATCTTTTTCTTGCATCTATCAGGTGGCCATGCTGTTGCCCTTCATAACATGGCCATCAGCATAGGTCACACTGTATGTTGTCAAAAGTGGGATCAATGTCATTTTTATCTTAGTGCTGAAACCAGTGCCGCTGCACAATGTAGATTTTGGCCTTTACAGTCCCAACCGGACTTGTGCTAAGACAAAGAAAGAAGCTAACAATACAATGGAATACTGTCACTTGGCTCAAAAGTGTCACAACTTATAGCTTTATCAACACAGAAGTCGTACTAATCAGTGAGCCAGATTTCCAGTGAACCCCTGTGCATTCAAACCATACTCCAGAAGCTTGAATGCAACATTTTGGGTTATATTTCCCTGCAATGCTGAGGGAGTGCTGCACTCTCCGAGGTGCAACCTTCAAGATTTACCATTCAATCCAGAAACCATCTGCCTCCTGCAATGAGTGAAAAGGATCCCACAGCTTATTCAAAGAGGAGAAAGGAAGTCCAATATTTACCCGTCAACTATGTTCTAGTAAGTGTTCATGGAACGTTATACAACCTTAGTGAGTATAAATTGATTGCACAGTTTGTTATATTATAGCAGTGATTACCGAGGAACAAAGGAATAGGAGCAGGCTATTTAGCTCCTTGTTGCTGCCATTCACTTACATTGTGGTTGGTGTACAAGTTAACTGCATTCAGCTATTTTGGTTCCATAATCATTAATATCTTTGCTGAACAGAAGTCGTAACAGATACAGTTTTGAAATTTGGAGACTTAAAAGTATTTAAATGTCTGTAAAGTACTTCTCAAAGTTCTGAGTCATGAATAGAGTTGTATAATGCAATCTTTATTTTGTGCACATTCCAGGAACAGCTATAACATTATTAAGTCAGTATAAAAGAATAATTGAGGTGTATATGGAAGTGTTATTTTATCATCAATTTTCATGAACTTGTGGATTTAACCATTAGCCTTCACTTGGTTATTCATTAGGGTTTGAGTGGTGCCACAGGTCCCCCTGGTGAAAATGGAATACCTGGTGAGCCGGTAAGGTGTTTAATTTCATCAATGCCTATGTCGATCTTCACAGTTTTGGCCAGGGTAGCTCTTGGCAATACATTATTAGAGATATTGAAATGAAATAATTCGTTGAAAATAATTATTTACCTAAGAAGCAACTGGAAAATTACACAAAGATTTGTTACAAAAACAACTCCTGCTAATTCTGCAATTTCCAGACTCTAAAACAATGGAAATCGTAGGTTTAGTTTTCACACTGCATTGCAGAAATTTGCTGGATATTATGTGACACAGTTGCTAATGTCATACCCTAAGAAAAATGTAAATATGCTTATTGGATATACACCATGGTGAGGGGGTTTGTGGATGGTGGTGGTGCACCTGGTTTCTGCGCTCATATGCTTCGGTGTCACTGTTCTGAGTGAGTCCACGCAAACGCATCATATATTTACTAAAACTCTATGACTGATAAAAACAGAAATTGCTGGAAAATCTCAGCACATCTGGCAGCCTCTGTGACTGAGGTTGGAGTTAATTCAGATTTGTATTAAAGGCAGCATAGGTTGAATAGTTATCATCAATTCTTCACACCTACAAGTAATTAGCTGGCGGTAAGGTTATTATTGCAGCAAGGAAAAGATGAAGAGGATTGACACTAGTTTTCTTAAGATAGAGTTTGTCGTGGTTTGGTCGATGAGATTTTTTATGTTTTGCTGAGATTTGTCTTTTGATTGAAGTTTAATATAAAAGAGAGATATTAAGTTATCCCAGAGCAGTGTTTTGAGCAGTAAGTCTGTGCTAACACTGCATTTTTGAGCAAAATGTGTTGTGTTTGTTTATACGTATTTTCTGGTTAGGTTGTTTAAGGTGCAGAAATGGTTTTTAGCAGAGTGATGTCCTCTTCCTGTTGGAAGTGGGCGATCAGGGAGCATTTTAGTGTTCCTGGAGACTATGTCGGCAGGAAGCGTGTTTAGTTGTGAATGCTATCAGATTTCATGGATCGATTAGAGCAGCTGTCAGAGGCAATAAGGAATTTACAGTAACCAGGGGTGTGATGGATGGCAATTTCAGGAAGGTGGAGACACCACAGATACAGTCAGGTAGATGGATTAACTCTAGGAAATGTAGGAGAAGTAGGCAAGTACTGCAGGATTCTTCTGTGGCTATCCCCATCTCGTGTATGCTGTTTTGGAAAATGTCAGGGATGATAGTCTCTCAGGGACAGCCATATTTCTGGTACCCTGACTGGCTGTACTGTAAAGAGGGGTATGTCAGTTTCCAAGCGATCGATTGTGAAAGGCGACTGTGGTTGGGGGCACAGATGTACCTTTCTGCAGCCAACATTAAGACATCAGAATGGTATGTTGTCTTCCTGGTACTAGGGTCATGGATTTATTGGAGAGGGTGCAGTATATTCTGAAAGGGCAGAGTCACCAGCAGGAGTTCATTGTACATGTTGGAACCAATGACATAGGTAGAGAAAGGGATGAAGTCCTTCAGAGAAAATGTAGGAAATTAGGCAGGAAGTTTAAAAGTAGGTTCTCTAATGTAGTAATAACTGGATTTCTCCCAGTGCCATGTGCTAGTGAGAGTCGGAATAGGAGGATTGAGCAGATGTAAGTGTGACTAAGGAGCTGGCGTACATGCACCAACAGGTTCAAAAACAACTTCTTCGCTGCCATTATTAGACTGATGAATGGACTTGTTAATGTTCATCTTGCATGGTGCTTGGTGTAATCTGTATGCCTTTGTCTATGCTTTTATTTCACTCTATGATCTATATGTCCTTGCTTACTGTGATCTGCCTGCAATGCTCACAAACAAAGCTTTTCACTGTACTTAGGTACACGTGACAATAAATCAAAATCAAATCAAATCAAATCAAGTAAGAGGCAAGGATTTATACTTTTGGAGGTAGTAAGAACTGCTGATGCTGGAGTCAGAGATAACACAGTGTGAAGCTGGAGAAGCACAGCAGGCCAGGCAGCATCAGAGGAACAGGAAAGCTGACGTTTCGGGTTGGGACCCTTCAGAAAAAGAAACTGAAGAAGGGTCCCAACCCGAAACATTAGCTTTCCTGCTCCATTTTATACTTTTGCACCTTTGGGATCTTTTCTGGGGTAGAAGTGACCTGTATAAGAAGGATGGGTTGTACCTGAATTGGAAAGGGACCAATGTCCTGGCTGGGAGATTTGATGGTGCTACTCGGGAGGCTTTAAACTAGTAAGGATGGGCGCTGGGATCAAAAGAGATAGTGAGATAAGAAATAAGTCTGAGGCTGTTACAGTAGATAAAAGGAGTAAGTTAAAGAGTCAAGGCAAGCAAGAGCAAGAGAGAACAAAGTATGATTGATAAATTAAACTGCATTTATTTCAATGCAAGAGGCCCGACAGGTAAGGCAGATGAACTAGGGGCATGGTTCAGAATGTGGGACTGGAATATCATAGTTACGACAGAAACGTCATTCAGGGAGGGGCAGGATTGGCAGCTTAATGTTCCAGGGCATAGAAACTGTAGGAAGGGGTTGGAGTGGCATTGCACTTAGGAAGGATATTCCTGGGAGAACATCCAGAGAAGTTACGTGGGTGGAATTGAGAAGTAAGAAAGGGATGATCACCTGATTGGGATTGTACTGTAGGCCTCCAATAGTCAGTGCGAAATTGAGAAGCAAATATGAATGGCGTTCTCAGATGTCTGTAAGAATAGTAGAGTTGTAACAGTAGGGATTTTAACTTTCCAAACATAGACTAGGACTACTATGGTTTTAAGGGCTTGGATGGAGACGAATTTAAGTGTGTGCAAGAAAATTTGCTTATTCAGTATGTGGATGTACCTACTAGGGAAGGAGCAAAACGTGACCTTCTCTTGGGAAGTAAGGCAGGGTAAGTGACTGAGGTGTCAGTGGGGGAGAACTTTGGGCGAAGTGATCATAATTCTATTAGTTTTAAAATAGTTACCGAAAAGAGTAGACCTGATCTCAAAGTTAAATTTCAAAATTGGAGGAAGGCCAAATTTGACAGGAACTTTCAAAAGTTGATTCAGAGAGGCTGTTTGCAGGCAAAGGGATGTTTGAAAAGTGGGAGGGCTTCAAAAATGAGATTACAAGAGTCCAGAGACAGTATGATCCTGTTAGTGCGAGGCCAATGCTGATAGGTGTAGGGAATGCTGGATGACCAGAGAAACTGTGGGTCTGGACAAGAAAAAGAAGGAGGTATACATCAGGTATGGACAGCTGGGATCGAGTAAATCCCTAGAGGACTATACCTAAGAGAGAAATCAGGAGGGAAAAAAGGGAACAAGAGGTAGCTTTGGCAAATAGGGTTAAGGAGAATTCAAGAGATTCTACATATACATGAAGAGCAAAATAGTAACTAGGGAGAGAATATGGCCCCTTAAAGATCAATGAGACCATCCGTGTATGGAGCCACAGGAGATGGATGAGAATGAATATTTTGCATCAGTATTTACTGTAGAGAAGGTCATGGAAGCTAGGGAACTTGGAGAAATAAATAATGATGTTTTGAAATGTGTCCACATTGAAGCTAGCAATGGCTCAGTGATCTCTCTGTAGCCAGACTAACCAATATACAATAATTGGTGACAAGTTCAAAGCCATTTATTCTGCTCAGCCAGTAAGAAATCAGGTAGTCAAAATATAAGAGAAAAGCTGTCCAGTGGAAACTGAGAATCAAAATCTCAGCTTAGAAGATTGTAATGTGAACATTGAGTTATGTCAATGAGTTGGAACAGCTTCATAACTAGAAGAGATAACAAATTAAACACACTGATAAATGAATTAATATTGGCATTCCATTTACTTACACATTAAATAGCCGAGTCTTCCTAATGTATATCAGTTAACCAAATTCAGTAACAGCTTATTTGTTTACATACAATGAAATATTAGATTGTCACTTCAGAATTTTAATTGAAAGTCCCAAAATTTTAAGGAAAGAAGTTTATTATCCCAGATCTGTTATTGTGGGAGCATCATAAATTAGATAATGAAAATAAAATTTCTGTAAACCATCTGCTCAGTCCCAAAAATTGTAAATCTCTTCTAATATATTTCCCATCAATATTTTATACTGTCTGCTTCTATTGGACAGTTTGTTTCACATTGTCACGACAAATGTGCAGTTAAATCTAAGTTGTATCTTTACAGCAGTTTACAGCCAAACACAGTGAGCAGGTGATCCAACTCTATCGTCTTCTCTAATCCCCATCATCAGTTAGGTGCCACAAACTTCCATCCAGCTCTCTGCCATGTTCAGGAACTCCTAGGGGAGAATCAGGAGAGGAGTCATCAACAAGAGAGGAAAATGGAGGGCGTTAACCCTATTTGTGCATGCCCTATTCTCTCCAAGTGTCCCCAAAGCATAAATCACTCTGCACTATCTCATCTAACACTCTAAGACAGATACAGCACAGGTTTGATGCTGAGTAAAGATTGTTCTTCTTGTTTGCTAACTCCCAACCTTAGCTATTGATTCACAAAGTGGATGATTTGCTCTGTCTGGCATCAGTGTCCTCTGCAAAGTGGACCAGTAGAGTTTGGGGCTACTATAGTGCTAGCATATGGAGGATGATGGAGTTGAATCTCACAGCAACAATGTTTTATTCTTTCAGCTCTGTCACTTATTGATATTGTGAAATGCTGAGGCCAAGTAATTTGGAGTACATACTGTGATAACATGTATAATATATTTTCATTCTTGGAATTTGGATTTCTAAAAATTAGAAGTAAATGGATTTTGGGTAGTCCTGTGAAGGTGTTTATTTTTAACAGAAAGGTATTTTTGAAACAGGGGCTCAGAATGTCATCAGGACTGTGACCTAAATACATAACTTCTAAGAGGCCATGTGACTTCAGTCAACTGTCTAACAGACACTTGTGGTGTTAATGGATGAAATGCTTATACTGCTGAGTTTATGACAGACAGACTAAACAGATAAAGCAATTAGTATTATTTAGAGTTCAGAGTAGAAGAATCAAGTCAGTTCAGGGGAAGTAGTCATCTCAGTGGAAGTGGTTTCTACTCTGTGGAACTTCCAAGCCTAGATACTTGTAAAAGAGTCTTCAAGTTGTTAGAACAGAAAAAGTTTAAGCTTTTGGAGTTGTGAAAGCTTCATGCTGGCAGACTCAAATGAATCTTAAAAAGACGTCTCAGACGTTTAACCACTATGATAATCAACTGGAAAAATTAAACGTATTATCTACCAAGCCAGGTTTCATTCTGGGATATGACTTGTCCAGCATTATCATCAGCTGGGATCATAACAATATTCATTATTCTGACTCCTGGTCACCTATCTTCAATGCAATTCCCTAACACTGTCAAGTGTTCTGTCTTGTTATGTCAGTGCATTTCCATTCAACCATTTGATTTCTTTTGAATTAGCTAATTGTTAACCTATCTCATACAATAAGGATCAAGAGTAGATCACTGGGCCCTTTAAGTGTAGTTCACCATTCAATAGGATCATGGTTGGTCTGATTTTAAACAAAACTCTACATTCCTACATATCCCCTATAATCTTTCATTCCCTTGGTAATCAAGAATCTATCTACCTCTGCCTTAAAAATATTTAAAGATACTGCACCCTTTTGTCAAAGAAATTTCCAAAGACTTTCAACTCTCTCTGAAAGGAAAAGTTATTCCTCACCTCTGTCTTAAATGGGCAACCTCTTATTTTTAAACTATGGCCCCCAGCTCTAGATTCTCCCACAAGAAGAAACATCATTTCCACATCCCCTCAGGATCTCAGAAATCATTACTGCTGCCTCACAGCAGCAAGGACCCAGGCTTGATTCCAGCCTCGGGTCTGTGTGGAGTTTGCACATTCTCCCGGTATCTGCCTGGACTTCCCCCTGGTTGCTCCAGTTTCCCGCCATGGTCCAAAGTTAGGTTAGGTGGATCAGCCATGCTAAATTATGTACATTGTCTAGGGATATGTAGATTAGATGGATTAGCCATGTAGGATAGGGAGTTGCATCTGGGTGGGATTTTCTTCCGAGGATCAGTGTGGACTTGCTGGGCCCAATGGCCTGTTTCCACACTGCAGGAATGCTATGATTCTATGATAGTCTGTGCTACTTACAGTTCAGGTTTCAGCTCCTAAAAGGTACTACTCTAAAAGATATGCTGGAATAGAGAGACCTGAGTTTGTAAGTGCATAAGTCTTTAAAAGTGGCAGGAAAGGTCAAGATAGTGGTTATTAAAGCATACAGTATCATAGTTTTATTAACTTATTTTTCAGCATACAGAACAAGTGCTGGGAGGTACAGCAGAATTTGTATAAGATGCCAGTTCGACTTCAACTGAAGTATTGTGTATAGTTCTGGGAACACATCCTCACAGTGAAGGCATTGGTGACAGTGCAAAAGAGGTTTACAAAAATGCTTCCAGAAATGACCAGCTTTCAGTTGGAGAGGAGAAAACTAAGAGGAGGTTTGATCTCTCAAAATCATGAGTTGTGTAGACAATATGCATATGGGGAAATTATTCCAACTTGTAAAAGGATCAAGAATGAGAGGGCACAAATCTAAAGTTATTTGCAAAAGAGAAAAACATGGCGTGAGGAAAAAAAAATCATTTTCATGCAGCGAGTGATTTGGGTCTGGATGCGCTGCCTGGAAATGTGATGGAGACAGGTTCAATTGAGACATTCAAGAAGGCATTGGATGATTGTATGAACAGAAACAATGTGCACGGTAAAACAAGAAGATGGTACTAAGTTATAAGTATTCGGACAGCCAGTGCAGATATGTTGGGCTGAATAGCCTCCTTTGGCACTGTAACAAGTTTATAATTCTAATTCTGATTCTGGGGTGCATTTTGGCTGGAACAGGGACAGCAGTTTGCTATTCAAGATCAACCAGTCAAAAAGAAAACTGCAAAATGGTGCACCAAGGCAGAGGTTAGGGTCCAATATTCTCTGACTCATCCCTGCAGGCCTTGGTGCAAGAGGTGAACAGGAGGAAAGATAACCTTCATCAGAAACAGCAATTGCAATGGGAGCAATCAGCTATGATGGTGGAGTAGCAGATAGTGAAGGGGACTGTCGGAGAACGCAGCAGAATATAGATAGATTGGAGAGTTGGGCGGAGAAATGGCAGATGGAGTTCAATCCAGGCAAATGCGAGGTGATGCATTTTGGAAGATCCAATTCAAGAGCGAACTATACGGTAAATGGAAAAGCCCTGGGGAAAATTGTTGCACAGAGAGATCTGGGTGTTCAGGTCCATTATACCCTGAAGGTAGCAATGCAGGTCAATAGAGTGGTCAAGAAGGCATACGGCATGCTTTCATTCATCGGACGGGGTAATGAGTACAAGATTTGGCAGGTCATGTTACAGTTGTATAGGACGTTGGTTCGACCACATTTGGAATACTGCGTATAGTTCTGGTCGCCACATTACCAAAAGGATGTGGATGCTTTGGAGAGGGTGCAGAGGAGGTTCATCAGGATGTTGCCTGGTATGGAGGGCGCTAGCTATGAAGAGAGGTTGAGTAGATTAGGATTATTTATATTAGAAAGACGGAGGTTGAGGGGAGACCTGATTGAGGTCTACAAAATCATGAGAGGTATAGACAGGGTGGATAGCAAGAAGCTTTTTCCCAGAGTGGGGGACTCAATTACTAGGGGTCATGATTTCTAGGTGACAGGGGAAAAGTTTAAGGGAGATATGTGTGGAAAGTTCTTTACGCAGAGGGTGGTGGGTGCGTGGAATACGTTACCAGCGGAAGTGGTAGAGGCGGGCATGATAGCGTCATTTAAGATGTATCTAGACAGATACATGAATGGGCAGGGAGCAGAGGGATACAGATCCTTGGAAAATAGGCAATAGGTTTAGATAGAGGATCTGGATCGGCGCAGGCTTGGAGGGCCGAAGGGCCTGTTCCTGTGCTGTAATTTTCTTTGTTCTTTGTTCTTTATGCAGTACGATGCAGTACGACAAGTAATTCAACGCACAAACATAAGAGATGGCGCTGGACAGGATCATTCAGATTCCTGAACTTGTCACCATACAATGAGATTATGGATGATCTAATTCTGACATTAATTTTACTGTTCTGATTGTCTCTGTCCTCCATTCCTCCACAAATATTGCTTGTAGATCCAAAATCTGCTTATCTCGTCTTTAATATATTCAATGGCCTAGCCTTCACTCGTCTCTGAAGTGGAATGGACTCTGAGAGTAGAAATTCTTCCCCTTCTCCACATTACTGGGAGAACACATAATTTGAATCTTAGACCCCTCATCTAAATTCCAGTGTCAGTGGCTATCCTGTCAAACCCCTTTCGAATCTTATGTCTTTAAGAAGGTCCCCTTTCATTCTTCTAAGGTGCAATAAGTATAAGGCCAATCTGTCCAACCTTTCTTGAAAAGAAAACACTTGGTGTATAAAGCTACTGGTTCTCAAGGGGCTAACATTCATATTATATTCGTCTTACGCATTCTGCAAATGTTACAATGTTTGTGGTGAAGCTGAGGGGTTCTCCTCTTGCTTTCAGAGGAACCATATGCGTCTGTACTAGTTCGCTAAGGTCTTAGTGATGAAACCTGATCAAAAATCGTTTACTTATTGCTATCATGTAATAAACTGTTTTGTTATATATAAGAACAATGTTTTCTTTTCTGTAGATAGTCAGATAAAAGTTGTTTCCTCTGAATCCATAGCCTGAGATGACCTCAATGGGTTTGTTATTGTTCTATATGCAGGGGTCATCGTAGTGTGGCAGTTCAGGGTGTAGAGAAACTTAACAACAGAGACTGGATTGTGGACTAGTTATCATGTCTGGAGTAATCTATTAGTATCTGGCAGGGTCTTCTGGATGACAAGACATTAAAGTGATTTACTTCCTTGGGACTCCTTTCATTCTACCCCAAGAGGATTTACAGAAACCCCATTTACACACATGAACAAAACATCTACTGAAGTTATGGAGCAATAGAAACCCAAACAAATTTTCACCCATATCTTGTGGAATATAAGGGATTCAAGAATAAAATGCAGCACCTGCTGGGTATGCCTTGCCAATGGAAACTCGGGGTAAATGTCTGAGAGTCAGTGAAACAGGAACCAACAATTATCAAGGCTGAGAACTAATTGGTCCACTCCTCTGCCCTGTAATTTCATGTCCAGCTTTTGTGTTCACCACCTAAACCATTCAGACTTGTTTTTATTTTAATAGGAGTATCTCATCTTGACAATTTGCTTTTTGCTAGGGACCTCGTGGTGAAAATGGTTCTCCAGGAGCACCAGGTTCAAAAGTAAGTTTCATGTCAGACTCATTTTGCAAATTAACGCAGGCTTTTTTTCAGAAGAGTTTAGCATTAATTAATGCTCCATCTTTAAAATCTAGGGTGGGACTGGTCCTTCAGGTGAGCGTGGACCCCCGGGTTCTTCCGGGCCTACTGGGCCACGTGGGCTTCCTGGTGACAGTGGATTAGAAGGACCGAAAGTAAGCAACTTTGTCAAATTTTTCCAAAAGGAATTGTGTAAATACGCACACAAACGGAGCCAATACTTAAGTTTTGTTGTTGCTTCCTCTTTCAATGTCAGGGTCCTCCTGGGCCTGTAGGTCCGCCAGGCCCAATTGGCCCTTCAGGATTACAAGGTATGCCAGGTGAAAATGGTCATCCAGGTGGCATAGGACCTAAGGGTGAAAAAGTAAGTATCGGTTTATTTTTGTTCCATTTTTCTTTTACCCTGTATTGAATATAATGATCTTGTTTCTAATATAAAATATTTTGAATTGGTATTCAGCTTTGCATCTAATTAAGTCTGTATTTTCTGTGACAGGGGGAGGCTGGTCCAATGGGTCTTGATGGTGCACCTGGTAAAGATGGTGTCTCAGTAAGTGCGCAGTATCATGTCTATGTCTTGTAAGTGATTTAGTTTTGGATACATAATCTGTGCTTACGTTTTTACTACTTCCATTCTCACACAGGGGCAGCAAGGAATTATGGGTCCACCAGGTCAACCAGGCCCTACAGGAGGGCGGGTAACTTTAATTTTCTGAAACTTTTGATGTTTGTCACCTAAGAAAGGTTGATTGTGTTTAGTGTCAACAAATAAGATAAAGGCTGAAGAAAATACAATACACTTTGCTATATGTATACACATCAATATTATTAAATAAATTGGTCACAACACATAGTGAGGAAGAGATACCCTAGAAGTTATAAATTACCACACGTTGTTAGCTAGTGTGTGCTGGGTCACTGCATGCATTTGCACATTAATTGCTCATTAAATATGCCACCCAAAGTAATTAATGACATAAGTCCCCTTTTAATATTGATAACTGTTAATTACTGCTAATCAAACACTTTCACACAGAAATAAACCAGATATAGCTGTGAAGTCTCAAATTTTAGCTGTAAATTGTTGTGGGAGATTTTAAAAATATCTAAATTTAAATACTGTTTGAAATTTTTTTTTCTGTTTTTCTTTCTACACCCAATCTTTCTTACTCTTCACTTATTTCACTTACTGCACATTCTTTCCCTTTAATTTCCCACCCTTATCTTCGATCCTTGTGTTATTTATCTCTTGATTCTTAAATCTCATTAATTAAGGAGATACACTGTTTGTTCTGTTGGTCAGTAAAGTGCCTGATGTCCTTTTGTAGGCATTGTCCCATTATCAATTTGCACTTAGACCAATCTTATTTCTATTTTAAAAAAGATAAGCATTGATCAATAAACTGAATTAAAAGGGCTTGTTGTGAAATGCCAGCCTCCTGAAAAATCTGGACTAACGTGTCTGAAATGTTCTGATCAAATAAAAAGGAATCCAGCAGGAGGTTAAATTAAATCTTAGCAGCTGTATAATCTATGCCAGAAGATTAGCCACCCACTGCATACCTTAACGTACATTGCTTCAATGGAAAGGACAATAGAATAGGGTATAAAACAAACACTTACATCTGTCCTTTGTGTAATGCATTAATTAGTTGCATTTTTGTAAATTGTTAAATTTATGTATCCATTGGTCTTCACTACAGAGACCTATCCATTATTCTGATAGTTAGAAAGGAATGCTTGAATCAAACCATATTAATGTATCTAATACTGATTACTATTTTAATGGTATATGATCATTGCCACTAATCAGTTGGCTGCACTTGCTAACACCCAGGAGCGTGTGTACTAGCAGCAAAATCTCTCAAAAATTTATTTAAACAGTGATAAGTACCCAACAAATACTTGAAAATTAAGAAAAAGGTTATTAATTTGTAATTTCCTTTAATTATTCGTTGATTTTCTGGTATTAGGGTGAGTCTGGCCCTGCTGGTCCTCCTGGTCCTACTGGTTCTCGTGGTCTTCCTGTAAGTAAATGTTATCTAAGATTTAACTGAATAAGTGTTTATGCAATTAAAAGTCAGGCAAAATAGTCTATGACTGCAGAAATACTTTATGATGGACTGTAATCCAGTCTCACTTTAAAGAGTGTGGAAATTTGATCTCAAAAGTGGCTTCTTTCTATTTTAAAAGCAATCCAATAAAATGGCCATCTCATCATAATCCATCCAGTTTGAGATTATCATTTTGAATTACTTTCAGGAAAATATCTTGGTACAACAGCGATTGGGAATGTTCCTTTCTTGAGAGAGAAAAGTGGTTTGAATCCACAAAGGAAGTCAGGTGATGCTCCAAAGGCCATCTTTTGACACCTTTAGTAATCAGTTTAAAAATGTAAATATGTAATAAAACATAAAAAGTGCCGCCTTTTGTGATCCGTTTTAAACTTCAAATATAATCACCTTGTGTAACACAGAAAGGAAGATCAAGTAGGAAGGATTGAGGAACCAAATACAACTTGCCCAATCATCTGCCCATTTAATTGAAAATGCATTTAACTCAACTAGGCTCCATTATAAAATAGATTCTGGTCTGGTTCTCCTCTAGAGCTGCAGGTAACAGATGAAAATCTACTCCCTCCTTTCTTAATCAAGGGATTTTGTTTTGGTCAGACACATTAGAGCAGGTTGGCGAACCTCACTGCCAGACAATAATAGTGCGTACTGTTCCTATGCAGCTGGAGCTAGGATCTTATTTCCTCTTCAAAGCCTTTTAAATCATGTAAAGGTAGATCTCCTTACATAGCAGAGTCCAACACAAAAAATGAGGCAGAATAATTATGGACACACCTGAAATAGCTGTAAGGGATAAAGGAGCTAGGATTGTATCATTGCTGCCCATGGTTACTGATCTCCTCATCTTGCCAGTGATTCCTGATAAATCTCAATGTCCTGGAGGAAGAAATGGTATGATGAAATGGTGAAGGTCTGGGAGCTCTGTAGATACTCGGTCCCAGAAAGAGTTCAACTGGAGACACCGAGAAAGATTCACAATGACAAATAAAGCAGGAGATTCGGAATGCTACATGCTGTGGCCAGCCTGTGTAATTATTTGCATGTTAATACAGTACATGTTCTGAAATAAAATGCACAATTAACAGATAAAGATGTGCAGACTGCAGATTTATAAAGAACAATTTAAACAAAATTACAATAACATCATCAAGTATTAATATAAATTGTACATCATATATGTCGAATATGAAAAAAATTATTTTTTCTTCATTTTAGTTACATGCTCAATTATTTCTTGCAGGGTGAACGAGGAGAACCTGGTTCCAAAGGTCCTAATGGATTTCCTGGGCTTCCAGTAAGTTGAGACTTATCATCGAGTCTGTGAAGTATTGTAAATAAGGTTCCTATCTTTGGAATATCAAGAATGATTATAATTTACTGTTAGGCAGAAGATAGCTTTCTGATTATTTCAGGATAAATGGAAAATGGACCTCAATACAAACAAAAATATTGTGGTATATTTTGCTAGGAAGGCTAAGGAGCATATATTATTTATTATTTATTCATTTGTGGGATGTGGGAGTCGCTGGCTGGCCATCATTTATTGGCCGACCCGAGTTGCCCTTGAGAAGGTGGTGGTGAGCTGCCTTCTTGATATGCTGCGGTCGGTGTGCTGTAACTTGCCCACAGTGCCGTTAGGGAGGGAATTCCAACATTTTGACCCAGCGACAGTGAAGGAACGGCGATATATTTCCAAGTCAGGTTGGTGAGTGGCTTGGAGGGGAACTTGAAGGTGGTGATGTTCCCATATATTAGCTGCCCCCGTCCTTCTAGATGGAAGTGGTCGTGTGTTTGTCTGAGGATCTTTGGTGAATTTCTGCAGTGCATCTTGTAGATAGTACATAGTGCTGCTACTGAGTGTCAGTCATGGAGGGAATTGATGCTTGTGGATGTAGTGCCAATCAAGTGGGCTGCTTTGTCCTGGATGGTGTCAAGCTTCTTGAATGTTGTTGGGTCTGCACTCATCCAGGCAAGTGGGGAGTATTCCATCACACTCCTGACTTGTGCCTGTGTAGATGGTGGACAGGCTTTGGTGAATCAGGAGGTGAGTTATTTACCACAGTATTCCTAGACTAGAACAGTTCTTGTAGCCATTGTGTTTGTGTGGTGAGTCCTGTTGAGTTTCTGGTCAATGATAACTCCCAGGATGTTGATAGTGTGGGATTCAGTGATGGAACACCCATGAATATCAAGGGACGGTGGTTAGATTGTCTCTTATTGGTGATGGTCATAGCCTGGCAATTGTGTGGCACAAATGTCACTTGCCACTTGTCAGCCCAAACCTGGATATTGTCCAGATCTTGTTGTATTTGAACATGGACTGCTTCAGTATCTGAGGAGCCCCGAATGGTCCTGAACATGGTGCAACCATCGATGAATATCTCCACTTCTGTCCTTATCGTGGATAGAGGATCATTGATGAAGCAGCTAAAGATGGTTGAGCCTAGGACACTTCCCTAAGGAACTCCTGCAGCGGTGTCCCGGAGCTGAGATGACTGATCTCCAACAACCATGACCATCTTCCTATGTGTCAGATATGACTCTAACCACCGGAGAGTTTGGCTCCTGATACCCATTAATTCCAGTTTTGCCAGGGCTTTTGATGCCACATCCAGTCGAATGCAGTCGAATGGTGTCAAGGGCTGTCACTCTCATCTCACCTTTGGACTTCAGCTCCTTTGTCCATCTTTGAACCAAAGCTGTAATGAGGTCAGGAGCAGAGTGGTCCTGGCAGAACCCAAACTGGGCATCACCGAGCAGGTTATTGCTGAGCAGGTGCTGCTTGATAGCACTGATGATGACACCTTCCATCACTTTACTGATGATCGAGAGTAGACTGATGGGGCAGTAACTGGCCGGGTTGGATTTGTCCTGCTTTTTGTGTACCGGACATACTTGGGCAATTTTCCACATTGTCAGGTAGATACCAGTGTTTTAACTGTACTGGAACAGCTTGGCTAGGGGAGCAGTAAGTTCTGGAGCACAAGTCTTCAGTACTATTGCTGGAATGTTGTCAGGGCCCGTAGCCTTTGCAGTATCCAGTGATTCCAACCATTTCTTGATATCACGTGGAGTGAATCAAATTGGCTGAAGACTGGTATCTGTAATGCTGGGGAGCACTGGAGGAGGATTTGACACTTCTGGCTGAAGATTGTTGCAAATGCTTCAGCCTTGACTTTTGCACTGATCTGTTGGGCTCTTCCATCATTGCAGATGGGGATATTTATGGAGCCTCCTCCTCCAGTTAGTTGTTCAATTGTCCACTACGATTCTGTTGGTTGTGGGATTGCCTAGCTGTATCTATCACTTGCTGCTTATGCATGTAGTAGTTTGGCATGCAGAGAGTCCTGTTTGATAGCTTCACCAGGTAGACATCTCATCTTCAGGTATGCCTGGTGCTCCTCCTAGCATGCCCTCCTGCACTCTTCATTGAACCAGGGTTGATCCCCTGGCTTGATGGTAATGGTTGTGTGGGGGATAAGTTGAGTCATGAGGTTACAGATTGTGCTGGAGTACAATTCTGCTGCTGTTGATGGCCCACAGTGCCTCACAGATGTCCAGTCTTGAGTTGCTAGGTCTGTGCAAAATCTGTCCCATTTAGTATGGTGATAGTGCCACACAACACAATGGAGCGTATTTTCGATGTGAAGGCGGAACTTCGTCTCCATAAGGACTGTGCAGTGGTCACTCTTACCGATACTGTCGTGGACAGATGCAACTGCAGCTGGTAGATTAGTAAGGATGAGATCAAGTATGTTTTTCTCTACTGTTCGTTCCCTCACCACTTGCCGCAGACCCAGTCTAACAGCTATGTCCTTTAGGACCCAACCAGCTCGATCAGTAGTACTGCTGCTGAGCCACTCTTGGTGGTGGACATTGAAATCTCCTACCTGGAGTACATTTTGTGCCCTTACAATCCTCAGCGCTTCCTCCAAGTGTTGTTCAACATGGAAGAGTACTGATTGATCAGCTGAGTACAGCACATGTTAATCAGTAGGAGGTTTCCTTGCCCATATTTAACCTGAAGCCATGAGACTTCATGGGTTTGGAGTTGATGTTTAGGACTCCCAGGACTATGTACCATTGTACTGCCACCCCTGCTGGGTTTGTCCTGCCGGTGGGTCAGGACATATCCAGGGATGGTGATGGTGGTGTCTGGGAAGGGTCTAGGCCCGAAACGTCAGCTTTCCTGCTCCTCTGATGCTGCTTGGCCTGCTGTGTTCATCCAGCTCTTGTTATCCCAGGTTACGGTCCAACAGGTTTATTTGAAATCACAAGTTTTCAGAGCGCTGCTTCTTCATCGGGTAAAATCACTTCACCTGCCAAAGGGGCAGTGCTTTGGAAGCTTGTGATTGCAGATAAACCTGTTGGACTATAACCTGGTGCCATGTGACTCTGACCTTGTCCACCCCAGTGCAACACCAGCACTTCCACATTATGAAAGAATTAGATAGTGTCTCCATAAAAATGTTTTTCTTACTTGAGTGAAAAAATGGTCACTAATAAATTCGACAGGAAATTTGACAATTTGACTGTTTGAATAATGCAGATGAGATCCGATTTTGATCAAGCCTCAGGCTGGCCTTTCTGGAAGTGTCCTGATGTTGTTATCGATATTGATATTATGCAAAAAGCCTGGTGCAAGTTCAATTTGCTGCCTCAGAATTCAAAGTTGAAAACTGTGTTCATTTTAGTTCTAATGCATGACTAATCTATAATTTATTTAATTAGGGTCTTGATGGTCAGCCCGGTCCTAAAGGCTCAGATGGAAGCCCTGGCCCAAAAGGTAGCTCTGGCCCACCAGGTCCTTCAGGTATAATTGGATTACCTGGTCGACTGGTAAGCAAATTTCCCCATGGTAAACGTACTGCAGGATGCACTAAAGCCTGGGGAAAGACTACTGTCTAAGGTCTTTGTGCCAAAGTAAAGTGAGGGTCCATTCAATTGTCAGACCCTCTCGTTGCCTCAGAATGAATATAAATAGTTTCCTGCATGAGAAAATGCCTTTGATTTCGCAACTGCAGAGAAACTCTGAGAAATGTCAAAATTCTAATGTCTTATTTGTTTCTCTTTCTGCAAAGAGTGTTCACGATTGAGAATTCAGTGTGTACATTTGATTGATTTTTATGAAAAATAAGAAAAAATTTAGTTCTGCCAAAATGTAATGAAAGTGTTACATTTCACAATACCCTTGTAGCCTTAATGGGAATGTAAATAGTTTCCTTTCATGTTTAGAAAATGCTGTTTTTGTTGCAACTGGATTGTAGCTCTTATGAAGAATGCCAAAATTTCACTATATTTTCTGCAAAGTTTATAAAGAACTCTTTTGTACCTGTTCTATATACTTATAGATATTTATGAATAAAATATATTTTTTAAGTAGACAGACATTTATAATCGTGATCGTGTATGATCAATTGTGTTTTGATTTCTCAGAAAATTGACTTAAATAAATTGAATCAGTTCAGTTTTTTCTGTTATTATAGGGTCTTCCTGGGAGCAAAGGAGAAAAAGGTGAACGTGGCTCGGCAGGGCCTCCTGTGAGTATCGGAATTACTATTTAACAACAACTCAGCTGATATTCATATTTACTACCACCTTACTGAAGTCAATGTCCCGCAAAAGTATTGTATTTGCTTTTTGAAATAATGATCAGCCACTCATTTATATAGTTAATCTACAAGAATACAGTGCCCATTCCACAGCTTTGCTTCTCAGCACTGCGTATACAAAATGTTTCATCACAATTTAAGATCCTGTTCAACTTTCTTTAAAATCTAATCAGTTTTAACAATATTCCCCCCCTCAGATCTGCAGGAAGAACTAGACTGGACCACACATTAGGATTTATCATGTTAGATTTGTGTTTTTCAAAGTGTGCATCTCCTGAAAAGTGTTGTTGAGGCTAGATTGAATTCAAATATAAATATTGAGACTGATTTTTGTTGTATGACTGAATTAAAGTATTTGGACTAAGGTGGACAACAGTAATGAAGGTACAGATCCACTGTGATCTCATTGAATGGGTGGAGAATACTCGTGGGATCCAACAGCCGACTCATGCTCTGAGTGTGATCAACACTTAACTGGCAGTAGGTAGCAAAGTGGCTCAGCAGGAGCTTGCTGGGCCCATACCCCAAAACCATCTTCTATTGAAATTCTCAGTAAGACTGTTTGATCAAGTGAGCATCATGGTGCTGAGTTTGCCATGGCTCAAAGGAACTTTTCTCACACAAAGATTATCATTAATTATGAACCTGGGATGCAAAGCAGCCTCCTTGTTGAATCACATTGTACGAGAGGCAGATGCACTGCCAGAGCTTAGAGCTGTCCATGCCACTGGTACTGTTTTAAAGCTCAGGAACATACCAGTTCAGATGCTGCGACCCAGGAACTGGTCCTTACATGTTGTTGTTCAACAATTATAATTGATGACATGGCCCAATTCCTCTTAGTCTTTACAGACTTTGATCAGTTTGCTCCTTAACCTTCTAAATTCCAAAGAAAACAGGCCTAATTTGTACAATCTCTCCTCATAAATGAAGTTCCCTGTTTCCACGATAATTCACCTTGATTTTCATTCTGCTGACCACCAGTATTGACCGTGGCCCAATACCCTGACCAACTTGAGGGGTCAGCCCCAGTTGAGTACTGACCAGACCCTTCACTGATCTGTGTGCAGCTCCCTGACTGACAATCCATGAAACCTCAGATAACAAGGTGTAGAGCTGGATGAACACAGCAGGCCAAGCAGCATCAGATGAGCAAAAAGGCATTTCTGAAAAAGGGTCTAGGCCCGAAACGTCAGCTTTCCTGCTCCTCTGATGCTGCTTGACCTGCTGTGTTCATCCAGCTCTACACCTTGTTATCTCAGATTCTCCAGCATCTGCAGTTCCTATTATCCATGAAACCTCAGACTGGTTGCAAAGTACCTATGGAACTGACCGAGGCCACTGCCCAGACTGCAGAGGTACAGATGCCTGACACCTGACCACCCCAAATGGAGACAAAAACAGAAATTGCTGGAAAAGCTCAGCAGGTCTGGCAGCTTCTGTGAAGAGAAATTAGAGTTAATGTTTTGAGTCCGATGACCCTTCCTCAGAATTGATGGTAGATAGGAAAATGCAGAAGATAAGGTCGGGGGAGGGATAAGGAGTAAACGATAGGTGGGGATAGAGCCCAAAGAGAGAGAAGAACAGTTAGACAGATAAAGGAGTGGATAGCGATCTGGCTAGGAGGGTGAATAACTATTAATGGAGACTGTTAGTGGTTGACAATGGGTTGTGTGTAATAGCAGACTTTGTGATGACAAGGCCTGGTATGTAGAGTTGGGGGCTAGAACACAGGAGAGTTCAAGCCTTAAAGTTACTGAACTTTATATTGAATTCAGAAGGCTGAAGGGTCCCCAAGCAGAAAATGATTCGTTATTCTTTCAGTTTACGCTGAGCTTCGCTAAAGCATTGCAGTAAGCCTGAGACAGAGATGTTGGCCAGGAAGAAGGGTGGTATGTTAAAGGAGCAGGCAGCTGGAAGCTTAGGATCATTTTTGCGGATAGAATATAGATGTTCTGTGAAGCAGTCACCCAGTCTACACTTCATTTCCCCAACGTAGAGGAGATCACATCGTGAGCAGCAAATGCAGTAGGCTTGATTCTGTATCCACCTTCCTTTGTGCACCTTCTGCAGGGACCGTTCCTTCTGGGACACCCTTGTCCACTCTTTCTTAACTCCGAACAACCCCACAGCCCCACGGCACCTTGCCATGCAACCACCACAGGTGTAACACCTGTCCATTTACTTCCTCCCCCTTCAGTATCCAAAGGCCCAAACATACCTTCGAGGTGAAGCAGCACTTTACCTGCAGTGTATATGATCTAGTCTATTGCATTCGCTGCTCACAGTGTGGTCTCCTCTACAGAAGGAAAACAAAGTGTAGACTGGGTGACCGCTTCGCAGAACATCTATGTTCTGCTTGCAAAATTGACCCTGAGCTTCCAGTTGCCTGCCACTTCAATACACCATCCTAATAGCTGGCCAACCTCTCTGTGTCAGGTTTGTTGCAGTGCTCCAGCGAAGTTCAGCATTAGCTGGAAAAACAGCTTCTCATTTTCTTCTTCGGGACCCATCAGACTTCTGGACTCAATATCGAGTTCAATAACTTTAGGACTTGAACTCTCCTGTGTCCTAGCCCCCAGCCCAACAGACCAGGCCTTGTTATCACATAGTCAGATATTATACACCACCCATTGTTAGCCACTAACAGTCTGCATTAACAGCTATTCACCCTCTTAACCAGATAGTATCGACTCCTTTGTCTGTCCGACTGTTCTTCTCTCTCTTTGGGCTGTTTCCCAACCTATTGTTTACTCCTACCCCTGACCCACACCCTATCTTCTGCACAAAAACCAACATGTTCTTAGCTACCATCAGTTCTGAGGAAGGGTCGCCAGACCCGAAAGGTTAACTCTGATTTCTCTTCACAGATGCTGCCAGACCTGCTGAGCTTTTCCAGCAATTTCTGTCTTTGTTTCTGATTTAAAGCATCCACAGTTCTTTCAGTTTTTATTTAGTATTCACCCCAAATGGACGCTTGACCATTTTCAAACCCTTAGCCTGAGAATGGATGCTGCCCTTCATTGAATGTGACAGGAACCCCTGACAGATGGCAGCCCCTGTTTTGCTTTTCACTGAGGACTGGTTGAGAAGTGACCATTTGGTTGAAACACCTGCAGTATGTTTGCAGCATAGGGTACAGGTCGATGCTGTAGGTGTGAGATTGACATAGCACAGTGCCATAGAACAATGTGTCCAGCCCCTTGACTGCTGACAAGCATCCAGCTTTGTCTGCGTTAAACAGTAAAGCATGACAAAAGTACTGTAAGCCTTTAAGGTGCAGAATTCAGGGCAAAGTGGCAGAATGCAGGGCAAGAATGCTGTGAACATCACCAAAAGATATAGTAACAGAATTAGACCGTTCAACCTATCGATTCTGCTCCCCATTTGATCCTGAATGTTTGATTTATCACCGTAGTCACAAAGTATGTAAGTACTAAGAGAATAAACCAGTAGCCCGGAGATGCAGTCTAGTCCTCTCCATAAGCTGGGTGCCTGTCCCTGCGTGCAAAGTTTTCTTTAGGCAACATTGCAATTTGTTCCAAAGCACACCATTGAATTGCCAAAGTGTCAATCCATCACAGAATCCCTACAGTGTGGAAGCAGGCCACTTGGCAAATCAAGTCCACACTGACCCTATCCTGCTACCCTATCCCTGTAAGCTTGCATTTCCCATGGCTCATCCACAGACACAATGGGAAATTTAGCATGGCCAATCCACCTAAACTGCACATCTTTGGACTGTGGGAGGAAATCGGAGCACCCGGAGGAAACCCACGCAAACACAGGGAGAATGTACAAATTCCACACAGACAGGTGCGCAAGGCTGGAGTTAAACCCAGGTCCTTGGCACTGTGAGGCAGCAGTGCTAACCACTGAGCTACCGTGCCGTTGCCCAAATAGAATAGAAATGTGCCATGATGAGGTGAGGAGGCTGGTGTGTGTCATATGCCAAAGTATATGGATGTGGGAGGCCTGTGGTCATTAACCTGGAGCATGCCCTGAGATGTTGGTGCTGGGTGCCCAAAATGGAGCCAGGCAGTGAACTAGTAGTTGACAAGTACCCGCTCTGACTTTCATGGCAGGAATTTTTGGCACCTAATTTCTATCTGTTGGGGGTGTAGAGTGAGAGACTGCATATTAATGAGGTGAGATTAAGTAATAACAAGACTGGCAATGAAAGATAACCCCTATTAACAGGCCTCTTGCATTCGCTAGCAAGATTTCATCTTGACGTCCAGCACTTATTTGGAAAATGGGACATTTCAGTTTTGACATCGAGAAGACCCTCACTTGACATCTCACCCAGTTTTCCTAAATTTCTCACCATATCCCACATCATTCAGGGCTGGGAAGATTCTGCCATTGTAATTCATAAAAATTGCCTTGAATTAAAAGGGAATGCGCTATTGCTTCTGAGAAAAATGTTAAAGGAATTAAGTTCCTGGAGTATTTAGTATGCACTTGAATCCTTTTGGCTACCGTTTGTCCAATTTAGAATGTGTTCCAAAATTACAGTCTAAGTCTATTAAGGTGACCCCTTAATAATATTATTTTAGTGCATGAGTGTCAAATAGTGACCTCATAAAATATCAGGAGAATGTAGCACCATTGATTGATTGAATGTTGCATTCATCATATTGTTCTTCAAAAGGATCATGTAAATAAAGACAGCACAATTTAATAGTATCTCTGTTCTTAGAAATGACCTTAACCTTTCAGATATGTTGAGATTACTAAATTTATTTGTTGTGAAGTCAGAATAGAATTAATTATTTCCACAAAACTATCAACATTATCATTCATTTGTTGAAGATATTCTTACTCTTGAAAGAGCCTTAAATCTAGTAGATCTGTCTGTCATTTTCGGGTTTTTCCTTGGTTTATATTTTAGATCAAGGACAGTGAAAGTTGGTACCACAATGGACATCATAATTTCTAAATGCTATGTGTGACGCCATTGTTAAAATGTAATTGTTTACTAGCTCTACATTATCTTCTAACGCATTCTAAAATGTCATTTTCAAATTTCACATAAAAGAAAGATGTGGTTTATGAGAACTGGACTGTATGTTACATAAGCAGCTTTGAGAATTGTCCAATTGAGATTGTCTCTTTTATAGGGTCCTTCTGGTTTTCCTGGCGGCCCAGGCCCAATTGGTGCAATTGGACCAGCAGTAAGTAGTGCTTATATTTACACTCATGTCAGTGTGAATGTGTTCTCTTGTTACATTAATCTATATTTTGTACAGGTCTTGAAACATTTCATATTTTTCTGACCAATGTCTATAATGATTTTTACCTTTGATTGTTTGCTCTTAAATACATTATTTTCCCTATTGTTCAGAGCATATCAATAGGTAGTATAAAAATCACTATATAGATACTTTGCTCATGTTTGAGGATCTATAATCTTGTCTCACAGTTTTTCAGAGGCAGGGTATAGCTCAGCAGACAACATGCCAAAATGTTGAAGCATTCTTGCCTCTCTATGTATAGATGAAATATCTTAAATTTGAAATGACTAATATACAATGAAATAATTATATTAATGGTGAAAAACCTAAAATATAATATGACAAAATGAATAACTTTTTTTTAAATGAAAATTTGAGATTCCCAGGTGATTTTCAAGAAAGTTTTATCCCCAGTAGGACTGGGCCAAATGTTTCCTTCTGAGTCAAATGCACAGAGTCAGAAAATTTCCCCTAATCATGGAGAAACGTCCTGAATGGCAGAAGTTTTGTTTCAGCAGAGGGTGGGTGATATCTACAATCACACTCACTGACACCAGAAACAGTATGGAGATGGTCACAGGGCCTACTGACCTTTCAGGTGAGTTGTGGAAAAGACTGGCCTCAGCGATTTAACATCTGGTTCAAGTTTAAAGTAAAAACAATAAAGAATTAAAACACCCTGTGGCCATAACTCCTACCACCTCTGCACTCAGTAGACACTCATTCACTTCTGATGCCTGTCTGTACCCCTCCAACATCCCTCATTTTTCTGTAAGCCCTTATACTACTCACTGTCAATCTATGCTGACCCATGACCTCCTCTTCAAGTATCCCCACGACCTTTATAGTCCCTGTGCCAATTTATGCCCAGCAATTTTTATCCACCCTTTGAAACCTCCATGCCAACTCACCCACTATTCATCATAGGAACATTTCAGGAGGCATGATAAAATAAAGTAAACTTCTAAGTATTGCTTACCGGCTTTCTATATTAAAAAGAAGCTTGCATTGATTGTTTTAAAATTCCTTCAACTACTTCAAGTGTTTGCTGTTTTATAAAGCCAAATGTTTCCATGTCAAGGAGAGCCTGGCCAGTTGGAATCGTCAATCAAATTATAAGTTTACAATCTCACCTTATCCCACTGTGATAATGGAACTTTGTGGAAGTAGAAAAGCAGCGCTAATCCTTTAATGATTTGCCTCAGAATTATGTCAACAACCATCTACCAAACTTGCAAGCACTTTTTGCTTTCAACTACAAGCTGTATTTTGCTGTCCAAAATTTAAAGATGATAGGATTTAAATGATTTGACAGCTTTACAGTACGACAAGCCTTACCTCTTTTAACACAAACTATGTCTACACTTAACAATCTGACAGAGATATCTGGACTCTCCCAACTGGTACCTGACTTATTCAAATGGAGTAGTTGGACCTCTCCAAAACGATACCTTATTTCTCCAAAGAACTGTGGAATGTTTGTGGATGTTTTGGAAATCCCGGTAACAGAAATTACTTCTGCCTGAAGGCAGCTGTACTTTTGAATGTGCTGCTGCCCTAAGAACTGCAATATGTGAAATAACTCTTGCCCCAACCCTCACACCATTCTGCTGGCAAAAATGATGGACATCAGGGAGGGGTTCCTGATTCTGGGCTCAGGCACCATTGGCTAAGGTGTGGAACTCTTCCAACTTGGTGAAAACTTACATCTAAATGTTTTAGTGGTTCTCATATGATTTACTGTTTAATGAATGGAAATAGTCTACGTAACAAAAGCCTGCTCTCATAAAGAAGGCCCTTTGTTTAATTTGCGTGTTGCTAGTCTCACACATCACACGTACAGAATTTTTTATCAGTTCATAATTATTTAACTTATTCATCAGTTGTACCTAAATAGTCAACGTGTTCCAAATACATTCCAAAATTATTAATTGATTAGATGACTAAGCATCAAAAACCTTTGGGTAAAATGAATAAGTAAATTCAGTTCTTCGGTCCAGAAAACTTTTATTTTATGCTAAATAACCAGTGTTGGAAATCGGTAACAGCTCACCTTTACTTAATAAAGAGTATCGAAGCTAGCTGTACTCTTGCAATAATTTTTATTAAGAAATAAGGTAATGAATACTGAAATAAACTTGTTCCTGTGCCAAAATCAGATATAGAACTGGGAAATGGAATGCAGAGATCTTTTAGTTCATAAATATTTCAATAATCATTCCTAGTTGATTTTTTAAGTTAATATCAGTTCTTCACAAATATTGAATGTTTTGTATTACATTGGTTTTCGAACAGAACATATAATTACATTCAAGCAATTGCTGTTGCAGTTGAATACAATTGTTATTTTCAGCTGTTTAAGACCCTTCTTTCCCTTTCCTCCTTGTTATTAAGCAATGGCACTTTCTATTTCTCTGCAGAAAAGGACTTTGCACCCCACAACACATCTCTTCTTCTCTGTTTCCCTTCTGTTCTGCTCACTCCAGGACTTAGACCTCCCTTAATCAAGCCCTATGGCCACACTCTATGCCTGTCACAGCATCCTCCAACTGACTCATCTACTTCCTTATGATTCTCTTCTGTTCTCCTTGATCCCTGTATAAATTATGAATTTCCACCAATTCCTCCACGCTTCTATTGTAACATCAGTGACAGAATAGCAGAACTGTGCTTTCCGACTGCTGGAGATTTCTGTAATCTCTCACTGGACAACCACTGAGGAATTCCAGGTAATGTAGATCATATCCTTTTAGACTTTCTGTTAACCTTTACTTTTTTTCAACAGGGCAGCGCAGGTTCTCCTGGCCCTCCAGGCCCCCCCGGTAAAAATGGCCTGGCTGGTCCAGCTGGCAAAACGGGTCCACGTGGTGAAATTGGACCTCCTGGTCACGCAGGCGCACCAGGGAACCCTGGTGAGAAGGGTTCACCTGGTGAATCCGGTCCTCCTGTAAGTAACCTATCTGGTACCTAAAACGAATAAAAGTGCTAGTTATCAAAATTAGATTGAAATACTGGACTGGAGATAATTTCTAAAATACAACAAATAAAAGGATTCACTATGAATTAATGCCTACTGCAGTATATTTTGTGTAAATGTAAGTTAGATCGCTCAGATTCTAGATGTAGAGTAATCAAATTTGCAGTGACCATTGTCAAACTTCCCTCAGCATCATATCACTGTAGGTAGTGACAAAATTGCGTCATGAAGCATAATACAGGGAGACAATGACTTAGTGGTATTATCGCTGGAAACCAGGTCCCCAGAGACCCAGCCAATGTTCTGGGGACCTGGTTTCGAATCCTGCCACATCAGATGGTGGAATTTGAATTCAATAAATATTTGGAATTAAAGAGTCTAATGATAACCATGAATCTGTTGTTGATTGTTGGCAAAACCCACCTGGTTCACTAATATCCTTTAGGGAGGGAAACTTCCATCCTACCCTACATGTGACCCCAGACCCATAGCAATGTGATTGACTCTTAACTGCTCTCTGGGCAAATAAATGAGCAATAAATATTGGCCAGGCCAGCAATGCCATCATTCCGTGAACAAATTAAAAAAAAACTCTAGTTCTTGTTAACATCAGGGACAATCAGAAACATGAGAAATTTGACTTGTTTAGGAGAACGAGATTAGCATCAAGTGAAGCATCTGAGTCTGCATTGGATATGAGGGCCTTCTTGTGGTGTAGTGTTAGTGACCCTACCCCTGGACAAGGAGGCCCCAGGTTCAAGTCCCACCTGCTCCAGTGATGTGTAATAACATCTCTGAACAGATTGATTAGTAAAATAGGTTTATTGGATATGTCTTAATAATGTTTTGCCTTAACTATTACACATAGAAGTAAATTATTTTCTAACCCACATTGTCCTTAACAGGGCCTTTCTGGCATACCAGGCCCTCAGGGTTTGGCAGGAACACGAGGCTTGGTAGGTTTACCTGGTTCAATAGGGAGACCAGGCCCTACAGGTCAAAGAGGACCATCAGTAAGTACAACTTCTTCCATGACATTTATTTAGGTTTCATGTCTTTAATCTACATTTACATGTGATTATTTCTGGCTTCTGGACTCAGAGAGGAAGCTATTTCTCCAATATAATCAAATTAATAAGCAATCTACCACATAGTTCCTCAGAAAATAGGACATATCGGGTTTTCATGATCTGAAAGTGAAAGAAAATGCAACAGTACTTGATTAAATTATATTTGTACATCAGACTTTGTTTTTGGCTGTGAATCAAACTCTAGCCATGTAACCTCCATTGATTTCCCTCCCACACAGCTTTTAGACATTCTGTGACATCTAGACCAATCTTAAGTTGTTTTTGTAGCAGACTAGAAACTTCAGTTTCTTTATTTTATCCTGAAGATCCTGGTCTCTTCACTGTCTTTTCTTACCTCAGCAGCTATAGACACGATAGTTACCATTACTTTTTAAGAGGTTGAAATTGAAATACTTGCTCATTTTTTCAATACCTCCATTTCTATCCTTTTAAATAATTCTTCACAGTAACTTTCTACTCACTTTTCTTAATTGTGACTTCCTGGCTCTGTCTTGACCTATGGCGTTACAAAAAGGCAAAAATAGCTGCTCCTTTTCAAGAAGAACAGATAATTATTTGAAGCCGCTATGGACACAAGGTAGAGATGAGAGATATGAGATTTTTTTTGGATTTCTCCCACAAAAGAGCTCACCCAGATAGAGATCATTAAATAGCCGCCTTTTGCACTGTAATTTATGTTACTGAGGATCGCATATTTTTTCAGGGGATCTGACTGAAGGACTTGCGTTTCAGATTTTTAAAATATTGTTGTATGCCATTCAAGAAGGCACACTAAATCATAAGGATGTTTGCTCAAATTAGTACAAACCGTGTGTTATTCAGGGTGAACCTGGCAAACAGGGTCCCCCTGGTGGTCCCGGTGAACGAGGCCCTTCAGGTGTAGCTGGTCCACCTGGCACAAGTGGAGCCCCTGGTCAACCTGGCAGAGATGTGAGTAGTTTTATTCATGTTTTATCTTTAAATAGAATAATTGATATCATACATTATACTACATTATCAAGACAGTATCACGTATATTTTAGTGCAGAATCTGTTTCTAAACAGTAATTTGAAAGTTTACGAACAACCATCAACTCGGAATCTGTTTTTCCATTATTCATTAAGACTACCCAGTCTTGTTGGTTGTGTTGTTTCATAAATAATTTATGTTACACTTTAGGGTAATCCAGGCTCCGCTGGACCTCCTGGCCAAGTTGGACCTTCTGGTCCCAAGGTGAGGGTGAAGAAAATTCAAGTTACTTGCAATTACAAATTTACCTAACGAAGGAGCTTGAAATCGGTGTTAGGCAATTTTTCCCGTCAATGATGACTGTTGTCGTTTTGTTTTGGCAGGGTGATCGCGGTGAACCTGGTCCAGGTGGAAATCCAGGTCGCTCTGGACTTCCTGGACCTCCAGGTCAGCCTGGTCCATCTGGTAAACAAGGTGACAGAGGTCCCTCAGTAAGTGGGAAAATTAACATCTGCATTGTCATTCATCAATGTATAAACCGGTTCAAACAAAAATTGTTAATTTATCTTATTTCATTCATGAGGAATTTGTCAAAAATGTTACTTTCCTTGAAGTATTCTGATTTATTTGAGCATATCATAGCTTTTTGCTTGCTTAGTATTTTTGAAGTAAGAGCCATTGAAGTGAAAATGTACTTTTTGGGCACATCTTGATATCTATCTAACATAAGCTATTAAATCACTGATACTCGGTTAGCTCAGTTGGCTGAATAGCTGGTTTGTGATGCAGAGTGATGCCAGCAGTATGGGTTTAATTCCCATACCAGCTGAGGTTGCCATGAATTGCACACCTTCTTGACTTTGCCCATTGCGTGAAGTGTGGGGACCCTCGGATTACACCAGCTCCAATTGCTTCCCTAATGGGGGTGCAGTTCTACGGTCCATGAGGACTGGAGCAACATTTACTCAATGATAAGTTTCTATTTTAATTTGTTAATTTGCTAGCCCATTGGAGAAAGAATTGAACAGCTCTCTGAATGGGTTTATTTTGTGGAGCACCATTTCGTGATTCAATGACTACAGTTTAAAAGAAGTTGGATTTTTGTCAGAATTTTCCAGGTTTCCTGTAGAAACTCCCTTCAAAGAACCTGACATTTGCCCTGGCCATCTAGTGTTCGCTCATTCTTAACCAAGCAGGATTGATGTCCTTCTGTTGGGAGATGTGCTCTTGCTGGTTAAAAAAATCTGCACAAGGAATTGTGCTGATCTGTATTACTGTTTACATCTTTCATCCAATGTATCCTTTTTAAAACTTATATTAATCAAAACTACTTTAAACCTTATTTGCAATGAACTTTAAATTCCTTCAAACATTATTCACAATAATTTTGCATAAGACATAATGTTTGGGCACAAATGTTTTAACTGTTTTGTTTTCCTACTCTCAAAACCTTTTAGGGACCTACAGGTGAAAGGGGCTTACCAGGCCCATCTGGGGCCACTGGACGTGTGGTAAGTTGGTAACTGTGTGTTTCAGGAAATCGCATCCAAATAGTGTAACGAGACAGTAAGTTATTGTGTGTCAAAAAGAGGGCATGGTCAGTGAGAGGGAGACTTTGCCTGAATGAAACAGAGGAAATGTGAGTACATCTGGATCAAGGAGGGAATTCAATGCAGGGGTGGGGTTGGGAAAGATGTGCTTTAAGTAAAGTTTTCTGCAAGAAGTGAAGAGTGCTGAGTCAAGGATTTGGTAAAGGGTGGGAAGGAGACACTTCTAGCTTCTGGTCTTTGTTCAGTAAATTTGTTGATTAGCGAGAAACTGCTATTGAGGACTGTCTTTAAATTAGAAAGGCGCATTATTACGAAAAGAAGCCATACTCTGATTTAACTGAGGACCAGCAGGAAGAAGGGAATGTTCAGGCTGACATGATAGATTAATACAAGGAACCTGAAGCAGAATAAAGCTAACATAAGGAAAATGAAGTTAAGACAAGGCAGAGATAGTAGGAACTGCAGATGCTGGAGAATCTGAGATAACAAGGTGTAGAGCTGGATGAACACAGCAGGCCAAGCAGCAT
>NC_063338.1:33703723-33776510 GCF_021869965.1 Rhincodon typus | reverse complement strand
AGGGTCTAAGCCCGAAACGTCAGCTTTCCTGCTCCTCTGATGCTGCTTGGCCTGCTGTGTTCATCCAGCTCTACACCTTGTTATCTTAAGACAAGGCAGCACAGTTTACTTGAGTGGAATGCAGAATGATCTGTAATACGGGAACACTTGGACACTACCGATACCGTCAGCAGCTACATGAGCAGGAAATGATGCCAGCTGCAGAAAGTCGAGCTCGAGATTTCAGAGCTCAAATGGCAGCTACAGTCACTGTGGTGCATCCGCAAGGCTGAACGTTGTGGATAGTATGTCCGGGGGTGGGGGAGTTCACACCACTGTTTAAGGCCCTGGAAGCAGAAAGGGAATGGATGACCGCCAGGTTGTACAGGAGTTCCCTGGGGTTCCACTTACAAATTAAATTTGTTTTGGAAACTGATGAGGGCATTGGTTCCTCAAGGAAATGCAGCCAGAGTCAGATTTGCAGCGCCGTGAGCAGCTTGGCTGTATGGGAGGGACAAAAGAAGAAAGGAGGGGCAACAATGATAGGGGATTCATTGGTCATGGGAACCAACAGAAATTTCTATGTCTGTACATGTGATTCCAAGGTGGTATTTTGCCTCCCTGGTGCCAGTGTCAAGGATGTCTTGGAACAGCTGCAGGACATTCTTCTGGGGCAGGGTGAACAGCCAGAAGCTGTGGTCAACACTTGTACCAATGACTTGTGTAAGAAGGGAGATTTTGGTCCTGTTGTCACAATTTAGGGAACTAGGTAGAAGATTAGCAAGCACAATCTCAAATATAGTAATCTCCAGATTGCCCCCAGTGAGAACAGGAAAAGGAGGATAAGGCAGATGAATGCATGGCTGGAAAGATGGTGAAGGAATAGGGGCTTTCTGATCCTGCCTTTCGGAGAGATGACACCTATATAAGTTGGATAGGTTGCATCTGAGCAGATCTGGCACTGAGTTCCTTGCAGGTCACTTTGTTAGTGCTGTTGAAAGGATTTTAAATTAAATTGATAGGGATGTGGGGACCAGGAGAAAACATACAAAAAGGATATCATGGTTCACAAAATACTTGGAGAGACAGGTAACACTATATTAATAGGTGAAGTCAGAACATAGGAGAAAATAATGAACTCTAAATCACACTGTACATATACGTGAATGTGCAAAATATATTTAATAAGATTGGGAAGTTACAGATGCAGAATGTCATGTGGAAATGTGATATGACAATAACAGAGACCTGGCTCAAGGAATGGCAGAACTAGGTATTAAATATTCTTGAGTATAAGATGTTCAGAAAGGGCAGAAAAAGAGGGGAAACAGTATGTTTTAAGGGGAGCAATGCAGTACTGGAAAAAGAGGATGTCCCAACAGTTTTAACGACAGAATCAATTTGGCTAGAACTGTGGAATAAACAAGGACCTAGATCGAGCCTATAGACCACCAACCAGTAGGAGGGATCCAGAGAAAAATTCTGTAAAATAAAATTACATAAAGAAAACACCATTATAGTGTAGTTTTATTTTTGGGCATTTAATTAGCCAAATGTAGACTGTAAGGAGCAGTGAGCATAAATCATGTTTAGATGCATTTTCTATAGCAGTATATCAACAGTCCAACAAGGAAGGATGCACTGTTGGAGCTGGTTGTAGGAAATAAGTTGGGCCAAATAGATCAAGTGATAGTGGGGCAGCATTTAGGAGACAATGATTGTCGCATCCTAAGGGGTAGGATGATGATGGAGAATGCCACTGGTCATTTCAGATATAGGAAAGGCAATTGGCAGAGCATGGACTTCAATGGGTCAAGAACAGAGCTGGGCCAGATAGACTGAAATGTGAGATTAATGGAAAAATCTGTAACTGAGCGACGGGATACCTTCAAAGAGGAAATTGTTCAGGTACAGTCAAGGTATGACCCCTTAAAAGGGAAAGGTAGGACAAAAGATGAGAAAGGAAACAGAAATTAAGATAAAGCAGAAAAGATGTACTTATGACAGGTATCAGGTAGAACAGAAGGTTTACAGGGAAGGTGCTAAGATGACTTATGAGAAAAGGCTGGCAGCCAACATAAAGGCAATCCCGAAGTCTTCTGTACAAACAGTAAAGAGAGTGGGAAATTGAGGAGTAGAGACGATTAGGAGCCAAAAAAAGGAGATTTATACGTGGAAGTGAAGGCATGCTAAGGTGGGAAATTAATATGTTGTATCTGCCTTCACCAAGGAGGGAAATGCTACCCAGACCATTAAGGTAGATGAGGAAAATCTGTCACCACAAGGTGCAAAATTGAAAAGGAGGATGTGTTGGATAGACTGTTAGTATTTAAAGTTGACAAGACATGAGAACAGGATGAGTTACATCCAAGGATATTGAGGGTTGTGAAAGTGGAGATTACAGGAGCATAGTCCACCATTTTTCACTCTTCCCTAGGCTCAGGGGAAGTGCCAGAAAACTGAAGAATTGTAAATATCATGCCCTTTCAAAAAAAAACATTTTCAAGAATAGGCACAGCAATTACAAGCCAATCTTTTAATTTCAATAGTGAGGAAGCTTCTAGAAACAAGTCTTCATGATTGGATTAATTCTTGCATGGAAAAGGAAGAGTCAGCATGGAGTTTGAAAAGGGAAATCATATTTAACTGACTTGTTGGAGTTCTTTGAAGAGGTAACAGAAAGGGTTGTTGAGGGTAATGTTATTGATGTTGTTTTTGGGCAGCACGGTGGCTCAGTGGTTAGTACTGCTCCCTCACAGAGACAGGGACCCGGGTTTGACTCTAGCCTTGGGTGACTGTCTGTGTGGAGATTGCATGTTCTCCTTGTGTCTGCATGGGTTTCTCTTCCGGGCCCTCTGCTTTCCTCCCACAGTCCAAGATGTGCAGTGGGTGGATTGGCCATGCCAAATTGCCCATAGTGTCCAGGGATGTACAAATTAGATGGATTAGCCATGGAAAATGTGAGGTTATAGCATACAGGAGGGGGCTAGATCTGGGTGGGATGCTCTTTGGAGGCTTGGTGCTGACTCAGTGGGCTGAATGGCCTCTTCCACACCATATGGGTTCTTTGAATCTATGTGGTATACATGGATTTCCAACAAGGCATTTAATACACTGCCATACAAACTTGAGAGAAAATATAAAATTCATGGCTAAAAGGGACAGTAGTGATGTGAAGAAAGAAACTGGCTGAATGATAGGAATCAGAGAGCTACAGTCAATGGGTACACTTCAGGCTCTTGGAAGGTTTTATACCAGACCTCAGTCACAGTTGGTATTGGGACCCATGCTTTACCTGATTATATATTCAGGATATAGATCCTGGTATGCAGGGGATTGTTTCAAAGTTTGCGTGAGAGGCAAACTTGGAAGCATTTTAAACAGTGAGGAGAACAATGCAGAACTTCAAAAGCAATAGACAAGCTGGTGAAGTGGACAGATAAATGACAGATGAAGTTCAACGCAAAGAATTACGATGTGGTACATCTTTGTGAAATGGACATGGGCAGACAGGATAAAATAAAATGTACAATTCTAAAGGACTTGCAGGAGTAAAGAGACCTGTCTGTAAATATAAATCATTGAAAGTGGTAGGACAGATGGAAAAAGCAGTTAGTAAAACATACATTATCTTGGACTTTATTACTGGGGGAATAGCGTACATATGTGCAAGGATGTTATGCTTCACCTGTATAAAACACTTGATACAGCTCTGCTGGAGTATTGTGTATAGTTCTGGGTGATATACTACAGGAAGGCTGCGAAGGCATTGGACATCACACAGAAGAGGTTTACAAGAACAGTTGCAAGGAAGAGAAACTTCAGTTATGACGATGGCTTTGAGTGGTAGGCTTATTCTCCTTGGAGAGTAGAAGGTTGAGAGAGTATATGATAGTTTACAAAATAATGAGATGGCTATGCTGAATGGATAGGGAGAAACTGTTCCCATCTCATAAAAGGATCAAGAATGAGATAGCGATTTGCAAAAGCAGCAAATGTGAGATGTGGAGAGAATATCTTCACACAATTTAGGTCTGAACGTACTGCCAGGACGTATCATGGGGACAGTTTCAACTGAGGCATTTAAGAGAGCTTGAGATTGTTTTCATTCAAATAATGTGCAAGGGCATGGTGGAAGAGGCAGAAGAAAGACACTGAGTTATGACACTGATTTGGAATGAGAGGCTGAATGGCCTCTTCCTGTGCTGTAGCAATGCTGGTGATTCTATGACGTGCCATACATTGAAATTATGTTACGTAATACATCTGCAATCTCCGTGACGCAATGGTTTTACATTTATTTTCAGGGCCCACAAGGTCCACGTGGTAATAAAGGTGAAGATGGACAGCCTGGAAGCAATGGTATCAAGGGTCATCGGGGATTCCCTGGTGCACCAGGACTGCCAGGCCCTCCTGTAAGTATCTTGTACATCTGTGACTTCTGGACTAAATACAAGAGAAAGTAATGTGCTGCAGGCTCCCTGCACTTAACACACTTAAAAACAGCAGCACATCAATCAAGGGAAAATCTGTTATCACAGGTATAGACCATCTTACCTAATAGATCTTCTAATTTGGTGGAGTAATTTATTTTGGTCGTTCCTAAGCATGGAGTAGCATAATATATCACTTCTGAGGAGGAGAAGAAAAACAAAAATAGACACCACCTTCCTAAAATATTCTTGTGTGTGAGCTCACAGCAACTCAAATGTTATTTGTAGAATCTGGATGTTTGCAAAATTAATATTTTGTTTGCAAAGAAAGTGGTGGGTTTACTTCATAATTCACCAGTCAAAATACACATGTTTCAGAGAAATACAATGTGCTGCACATATTAGTGGAAGTTTTTCAATCTGAGAGAAATGGTAGTAATAGGATTTAAGGCTATCTGTTGGGAGATGTGATTGAACAAGAGTACTGATTCAGGAAATTGAATGTGAATCCACATCAGTTGAAGTTACAATAATCTTACTGCTATTGAGTTTTTTCAGCTACTGTTGCCTTTAATTAGGAAACATTCCTTTTGGCTTAACTGATAAACCTCATGGAAAGGAAAAAAAAACATAAGGAGAGTTTCTTTCTCTGAATGAGCCTGTCTTCATGCTGGATGATGGTGCTGTACAGAGCAACCATTGTTTGACAAGGACACGAATGTTCCTCCCACACTTTCAACAAGGGTGAGGGTAATTCTATGCTGGAACCCTGTGCAAAATTCAATTGGATTGTGCTGCAGCCCTCTGCAATTCTCCTTACACCTACCATTGCTGGGACCTCTACTGGCAACTCCTTCCCTGTTCATATATATTATTCATGGAGGGGTGGGTCAAGCACAAGTGTCCTGAGCAGATTTCCCCCTTTTATGCTCCATTTGTGAACTCCTCCCAGAAAAGAGGAACCGAGAAACGGAGCAGATGAAGAGGGATTTGGAGCTGCATCTACACCTTCCCTTTTCCTACTTTGCTCAATTTAGCTTGATGGGAGAGTAGGAGAGCAATAACAGAAGTTAAACAGATGTGGTGAGGTCTCTTATGGATGACTCGTGAACTCAGCCAGCTGGCTGCCTTTCTGGCAGTGGAGGCCAAAGGCATTTTGACTCTTCATTTACTATTTAATTCAGATGACAGCTGCAGAAGCCAAATAGATGTGATACAGCTCTGTAGACTTGGGACATGCAATATTCAAATCAAATCATGATATGGCTGAGGAGGGTTTCAATTGGACCATCAAATCTGAACCGGCTATCCAACTTGTCCCACACTCATGGCCTTTCCCTATATTCTTCTAAGTTTCTCCCTTTCTCCTCAAAAGTTAATGATAATCTGTCTCCACCGTCATTTTAAGCAATGCAGATTCTAATAACTTGCTGGATAAAATCAAATATAATTCAACATGTTTTGACTTTTTGCAATATATTTCAAGACTGACACTTTTGCCACTGTAAACAGTTGTTGCTTCTTTATTCTAGCAAACAGAAGACAATGTTGAACACCTCTATTGAATGTCTCCTGAACCTACTCTGCTCTAAAGAAAATAATCCCAGATCTTCCAGTCTCCCCATGTAATTAGTGTCTTTTGTCTCTTGTGCCAGTCTAAACAAAATCTTCTCTGGACATATTCTAAAAGTTCTTCCTAAATTGTGTTGCCAAGGATTGAACACAATGTCCCAGCTAGGTGCTAGCTAATTTAAATAAAGTAATCACTAGAACCTCATTGTATTGTACTGAATGCCTCCATTTATAAAGCTAAGAATCCCCTTCTTATTTTTAAGACTGGCAAAGCTGCCCATTACTTCCAAAGAAGTGTATCTGGGCCCTCTATGCCTGCACCTTCTGTAGAATTCACTCACCCCATAAAATGTATTGTTTCACATTTCTTTATGTTATGTTTTTATGTCTGTATATGCTATTGTGACGTCTATTATTGTTCTCCTCTCTACTTATTACATTTTTGTGTCATATTCAAATTTTAAAGTGCTCTGGTTTACTCCTTATTGTTGCTGTAAAAAGTCAAATTATTTCATTCTCTCCAGGGGATTTCTGGGGAACCAGGCCCTCCTGGACATGCTGGAGCTCAAGGTGCAAGAGTGAGTAAAAGGGAACACTACTGTAAAACTTCATAAAACTCAAATACTGTCTTTCTAATCTCTTACCTACATAGATCTTGAGTATCATATGAATATAGGCAGACAGATAATTTCACTAATATGAAGGCTATCAGCTAAATTATGCATAGTTTGGCAAAAATAAATTATCTGTTAGGATTTTACCAACCTTGGGCAATGCTTTGGGAGACTGTCAGGCAACTTCTAACATTGGGATTGGCCGTGTCTCAATTGCCTGCTATCTAGGGATGTGTGGCAAATGTGAATATTTAAAGGCTCTTGAAGCCTATTTTTTTTTCCAGAATATCAACATTTTGCAAGTGGTGAAACAACTCCCTGTCAGTTACATGGGCAGGGGGACAATGTTGGAGTCTCGGCCTATGGCAAAGGAGCTGCAAAAAAAAAACAACTCTGCCACCCATGTCAAGTCATCTAAAAATGGAGGTGCCTGAGATGGCTCTTGGTTCCTTACTGGCATTGCAATGCAACACACAGACACTGGTCTTCAAAACTCTGGATAGTTGGAGACCAGATGTATCCTGACACTTGTGCATTTGGACACGTGGAGTCATACAGCATGGAAACATGGCCTTTGGTCCAACCGGTCCATGCCAACTAGACATCCCAATCTGACCTAGTCCCATTTACCACCATTTGGCCCATATCCATCTAAACCTTTCCCATTCATATATCCATCCAGCTGCCTTTTAAATATTGTCATTGTAGCTGCCTCCACAACTTCCTCTGGCAGCTCATTCCATACACGCACCACCGTCTGTGCAAAAAAGTTGCCCCTTGGGTCCCTTCTAAATTTTACTCCTCTCACCTTAAACCTATGCCCTCTAGTTTTGGACTCCCCAACCAAGAGGAAAGGACCTTTGCTGTTTACCCTATGCATGCCCCTCATGATTTTATAAACCTCTATAAGGTCACCCCTGACCCCTAAAGCTCCAGGGAAAAAAGCCTCAACCTAATCAGCCTCTTTCTATAACTCAAACCCTCCAATCCTGGCAACACCATTGTATATCTTTTCTCACCCTCTCAGGTTTAACAATATCTTTCCTATAGAAGGGTGACCAGAATTGTATGCAGTATTCTAAAAGTGGCCTCACCAATATCCGGTACAAACGCAACATGACATCCTAACACCTATATACAATGCACTGAACAATAAAGGCAAGCGTGCCAAATGCCTTCTTCACCACCCTGTCTACCTGTGACTCCACATTCAAGGTACTCTGCACGTGCACCCCTAGGTCTCTTTGTTCAGCAACACTCCCCAGGGCCCTACCATTAACTGTGTAAGTCCTGCCCTGGGTTGCCTTACTATAATGTTATCAGTTTATCTCAATTAATCTCCATCTTCCATTCCTCGGCCTATTGACCCATCTGGTAAAGGTCCCATTGTACTCTGAGATAACCTTTTTCACTGTCCACTACACCACCTATTTTGGTGTCATCTGCAAACTTACTAACCATAACTTGGAAGTGCCAACCCACTAACTGTGCAGTGATTACCCAAGAAGTTTTAACTTCAAATGGACAATCACCCAGTGTCTGGTACCATCAAAACAGGTTTCCAAACTCACGTACTTCAATAATTAGCCAGGAAATGTGAGAGGATTAAAACTTGCTCCAAGTCCTAGGTAGATATCCTATTGAGCCCTCAACTCTCACCAATCCCAAAACATTTATGCAACCACATATTTCCATCACTCTCACTGACAATTGTTCCTTCCCAATGCTTCCAGGTGTCTGACCAATCCCCCTCCACACATGGGACAGTAGAATCCTTTACCCCCTTACCCACACTGTCTCCTGCCAACAGGTTGTCAGCTTTTTCAACTCAATATATTTTCTGTAGCAGACTTCATGGTATTCCTTCAGGACTCCCCTGCATTGCTTGGCTGTCCTGAGAATGAGATGGATAGAATTTTTTCTGCATTGCACTTATTTTTCAGATGTTCTCAGACTGTCAGTCTATGCCCAAAGCACACAAAAATAAGTATCAGCCCCATTACCTAACTCGTGGAACCCACAGTTTAGTTGTCCTGGTAGGACACCTAAGACAAGCATTTAAATATATTGTTGAGTGGCCAAATACCTGGTGAAGGATTTATTTTCGAAATCAATCATCCAGGATCAAGGAGTGTTCTTCATTGAGTGTATGTACAGCAACCAACAATAAGTCAGAAGAATGTTTTTCTGTGAAGACAGGGCTTCTGTCATTTACAGACAAATAGAGTTTTGCACATGAACTTATTTAATTCCATTTTAAATATTTTAAGGGTCCTCCAGGTTCAGCTGGTCCCCCTGGCAAAGTGGGTACCAACGGTTATCCAGGCCCTATTGGTCCTACTGGTCCACGCGGTTTACGAGGAGAATCTGGCCCCAGTGTAAGTAAACAGCAAAGACCTGACTTAATGGAGCAGAAGATTGGAAACTTAACATTTCTGGCCTCTCATTCATCAGTGAAGATACAGTAGAAAAGGGGGTGACAGGCAGTGTAATGATCAAATAAACTATTGTAGCATGTAGTTGAGGATGTAAAGATAAAGTCTATTTCTTTATAGTGAAAGAAAAAAAATACAGTGGAGCTATTGCGCGGCTGGGTATAAACTAACAGCCACCAATTAATGAGAAGGAGTTAGAATAAGGAATCTGCAGGCAATTTACAGAAATAATTAGTGATATCAAATTAGAGATGTCATAGCAACAGTATAAAGAGCAAAGCCGGTAATGAATTCCTGGAATGTGTACACAGCAATGTGTTCATCAAAGGATAACAAGTGCAGAGCTGGATGAACACAGCAGGCCAAGCAGCATCAGAGGAGCAGAAAAGCTAACGTTTCAGGTCTGGACGCTTCTTCAGAAATGTCTTCATCAATATCTTTTTCTAGCACATAAGAAGAGGATAGCACAGGATGTAGCTCTGGTGAATTAAGTGTAGCAAATGGATCATATTTCAGCAATCACATTTTTTTGTAGGTTTCATATGAGTTGTGGTAAAGAAAAAAGGTACAGTCAACAATAAAAATGCTTAACTGAAGGTAAACTAACTTTAGTGAATCAAGAAGGGATCTGATACAGGTGGAGTTGAATCTAAAATTAGTAGGCACAACTGTAACTAGCCAATGCGAGGCCAAAAAATGTGGAGTTGGTTTGGATACAGAGTTACCAGGAGAAGAAAGAAGGGCATTCAAAACTAGAAATCATCGGATGGGTAAATGTCCAAAGGTGAAAATAAGGCACTAAAATGAGATTTATGACAATGTTCATAGTACAGAGAATTAAACTGAACAGAGGAAGTACAAGTAAAACCTGAAAAAAAGGAAATAAAAGGAAAGGAATGGAAATACAAAGTACACGAAAGTTTCGCTGAATTACCCGCAGGATATATTAGAGGTTATTTCATATTTTGGCAACAAATTCTGTTTTCACCCCAAATGCAAGCATTGAGTTATCAGAGTTTTCTCTTTACTGGCGAAACAAGCTCCAACTTGTTCACCCTTTCCTGAGAAGTATGGTGTGTCAGTTCTAGTCTATTTCTAGTAGATTATTTTTCCACGTTTTCATAGTAATGGAGACCAGAGAGTACACCAAGTATAGTCCATTAACGTTCCCCACAAGTTTCACATAACCCTATTGTTTTTTAAATTCTGTGCCTTTTTAATAAATCGCAGTGCTTTGTTTCTTTTTGTTTTAATTATCATATTAACTTGTGCAATTTGTATCCTCAGGTTTCTCTATTATTTAAAAAATTAGCATCCATCCAACTTGTTATGTATAAAATTCGAAGTAGGCACATAGCTTGACAACACAGAGTGGTGAGCTTGTGAAATTCCTTGCCATAGGAAACTGTTGAAGCTAAAATATCGAAGACTTTCAAAAAGGATTTAGATATAGTTCTTACAGGTAAAGGGATCAAAGGATATGATGAGGAAGCAGGAACAAGGCACTGAGTTGGATGATTAGCCATGATCATACTGAATGATGGAGCAGGCTCAAAGGGCTTAATGAACTTCATCATCTCCTATATGCTATGTTCATGTGTTTCTATACTTTGAACTCTGTAGGGTCGTTCTGGTGATCATGGCCCTCCTGGTATTCCTGGTGCCCCTGGTCCCCCCGGTCCTCCTGGCCCCTGTTGTGGAACAACAGACAGTGTTAATAAAGGCGTAGTGTATCCAGGAAGCTACTACTATGGTGATCAACCTAGTGAACCTGTGAAAGAACAAGAGGTAGAAATAATATCTGCTCTGAAATCCCTCAACAGCCGAGTGGACACAATCCTGATCCCAGATGGATCACAGAAGAGCCCTGCTCGAAGTTGCCGAGATCTAAAATTTTGCCATCCAGAATTCAAGAGCGGTAGGGAAGCTATTTGAGATAATTACATTTCTTTTGTCTTTGGATTAAATTCATTGTAAATTAAAAGTATAAGTTTAGGGACGATATATGAGCAATCACTTGGAACTTGAATATTATTGAAAACAGAGATACATTGTTGAAGCTTTTTGTCTTGATCTTATCAAGGCAAATGCAGGAGTGCCAAAATATAAACCATCACAACAATTCATTTTTCAATAGGGAAAAGTGTTGACTGGTTGGCAAGTCAAATGATTGATCGAGGCATTACACTGAAGAAAGCAACAAGGAACTGATTGAACGAAACAGCATGTCTCTTTGACTGTTAACAATGAACTGAATACAGATCATTCTCCCTTGTTAAATTGTTATTGTCATGTAAAAGCTGACAGTCTTGCATTTGTCTTGAAGAAGAAAAAAAATGTTTCAACAATGTGAATCATTTTTCAATAGTACCTAATGTGTAACATGAACCTACAAGATTATCAGGCAGAAAGTGACTGGGTCATCAAACCTTGCCCACATGATTGTTTAGGTATTTCTTGCCTCCTTCCTTTTGCACCATGCTATCTCACAAGAAAAACAACAGTGCCTACAAGAAGGAAAAGCTTTGAAAAATTCCTCTCAAACTCCTCACGTGATCAAAACCAGACCAAAAGATTGCACAGACTTATTATTATCCAATCTTTAACATTGAGTTTAATTTGCCCATTTGCTCATAATAAAGATTACTTTTCATGTAATTGGTAATTCTAAAATTAAATTGACACAATTTAAAAGCTGAGGTACCTTAATGTTTTAACATTAAAACATTAAGTTAAATCAAAGTTAATATCATTGGCAGTTATCGCATAAAAGGTTCCAAGTTAGTATCATGTTCTCCTGTTACTTAATATAGGTGTTAACAATGAAATAGTTGAGTTAATATCTCCCTTAAAGTATCAAAGGGAAAAATATATTAATCAATAAATTGATAAAGATTATTTATCGTTAAATCTTAACTTTTACTTTGTCCAGACGAATTTCAGAAGTAGACTGTTGAATAATTTTTACAATCCCCATAAAATCATAGAATCCCTACATTGTGGAAGCAGGCCATTTGGTCCATCGAACTCACACTGACCCTCTGAACAGCATCCCACCCAGACCCACCTCTCTACCCTATCCCTCTCATCCTGCATTTCCCATAATAATCCATCTAACCTGCACATCCCTATACGCTATGGGCAATTTAGCATGGCTAGTCCACCTAACCTGCATATCTTTGGACTGTGGGAAGAAACCCACACAGACACAGGCAGACCATGCAAACTCCACACAGACAGTCACCAGAGGTTGGAATCAAACCCGGGTCCCTGGCACTGAGGTAGTAGTGCTAATCACAGAGCCTCTGTGCTGCTGTCTATATAGTGGTCAGAAAGATTTCCGCTTCTACCTTTCACAGTTGTCAAAAGACAAACTTCATATACAGCAAAGCTGATTGGCTAGATCTATGCCTCTAGCAGTGAAGAGACCATTGGCAACACAAATTCTTACTAAGTAAGAGGAGGGATGGAACAGAGTCAACGTTTTTACTTTGTAAGGCAAAAATTTGTCTCTATCTTTCCAAAAAGTTACTCAGCTGTATTTCAGAGATATTTCTGAATAACACAAAAAAATCATGGGATTCAAAGGATTAGATGCTTGTGCTTTTGTGGTACTGGTTACAAGAAGATTACAAGTATAGGCACGTACCAGAACGTCAGAGTAATTATTCCATTTCAGGAAATTATACCTTGCAGCCTTTCGATTTTCCATCAATCAAGTTAATGAACAGAAAAAAATATGGGCTGTCAGAGTGCCATTTCTTAAGCTGTACATCCCAGCATGGTAGGTGGAAAGTGAACAACGTGAATCTATGATTTTCAGAAATTATTAAAAGTTGTTGCAGAATTCTCAACAGATATTTGATGGAACACACTTATTGCTGATCCTTGGGAATGTGGTGCCTAATTTAAATAAGAAAAATAAATTTCAAGGATGGCACATTATAATATATATTACCAGCTTTGTTGTAATCTAAAATTGAACTAACATAAGGACACAACATATGTAGAGAAAATGTTGTATTGTTGTAAATAGTGGATTTTTGGAAGGCTCTCCTCAACCATAGTGAAAGGAAGGCTTGTTGGGCCTCCAAATTGATTCAGATATTTTCAATTCCTCAAATTTTTTTTTCTAATTTGCCTTCAAAGTCAACTTTATGCTCCCAACATTTGCAAGTTTGATTCTCTGCCTTGCAACTGTTGTCCACTGATACAAAAGCAGGATTGTAGAATGTGTGCTGCATCGTGGATTACTTTGTTTGCACCTTTTGGATTCTGTTTACATGTGTCACATTAAACAGTAAAAAGGAACAAAATGAAAGGCATTGCTACTTTTCAAAACATGTTTGAAAAACCATTTTTGTATTAGAGGATTAGAATTTTTATTATTGATATTTAAAAATCCCTGCTAGTAATGCTGAAGTCTTCCAAAGCTGGTTTAATTAAAGGACAAGTAGTCAGAAATTATTTTAATTCGGGCATATGGAACATGATAACAGAATTGCTAAAGGCGTAAGTTTTAGGGAATTTACTAGATAATGTGAGAACTGGAGTAGACTTCAAGAAAGCGTATGCAATTTGGTGAAACGAGGAGACATGTAAGAAATACAATATAATACAGAATAAATTGAATTAATGTGTTTGAGGATGAACAACAAATAATGAGAATAAACACAATGGAAAGTTGCTCAAAGGAGCAGACAAGCAGAGAGACTTGGGAGTTAAATTGGATAAAGCATAAATCAGGTATAATGATCACAGTTTGTAATTACTTCATGTGCATACAAACTGATGAAGGCAATGATAAATATAATGCTGCTTGTGTGAGGTTACCACTAATGAAAACTATCCAGCATCACCTAAAACAAGACTTCAACTATATATGGAATTCACCAGTTTTAAAATCTCCCCACCTCCAGCCTCATCCCATGTCCAAGTCTCCGTCTCATCCCCACCTCCTAGACCTGACACAACCTGTCCATCTTCTCTCCCATAAATTCCTGAAGATGGGTCCTGACCTGAAACATCAGCTTTCCTGCTCCTCTGATGCTGCCTGGCCTGCTGTGTTCCTCCAGCTCCACATTGTGTTATCTCTGACTCCAGCATCAGCAGTTCTTGCTATCTCACCTTCTCTCCCACCTATCTGCCCCACTTATCCCAATGACCAGTCCCCACCACTCCCTACCTGCACTTACCTATCACCTTCCCCAGCCCCACCTCTCCTTTCTCTATTTATTTCTCAGCTCTCTTCCCGCTCCCCATTTCTGAAGAAGGGTCCTGACAAAAAACGTCAACTTTCCTGCTCCTCTAATGCTGCCTGGCCTGCTGTGTTCCTCCAGCTCCACACTGTGCTGTCTCTGACTCCAGCATCTGCAGTTCTTGCTGTTTCTTCAACTCTTAAAAGCAGTTTCATTCTACTGCAGGTCCTGGACATTAAAGTGAATGATCAGGATGAAACTACAAAAATGGTTCACCACGCTAAAGAGCCTTCCCAAATTTCTCAGAGGCAACTTGGAGGTCTTGGTGGAGGAAGTTGATAGCAAGAGAGTGATTCTGTTCCTGCAGCAGGATGGGTGGCACTCTAATTAAATACTGACAAGGCTATGGGGTCAAGTAGCTACACTAGTCAATTCCAGTAATCTGTGCCCAAAGTTGGCATCCTTCCATCTAACTAATATAAGAGATATGAAGCAAATCCATTAGCATTGGGATAGGTTCAAACAAAATGCTTGATAGTTTCAAACCAATCAAGGAAAGGCAGGTTCTTCTACAAGTGCTGTAGATGAGGAGGTTGGTGTCATTGGTGCTGCTGCCTTCTGCATTATTTGCTGTCAAACTGCTGTAACTATTGATCATTGTAACAGTCTGCAGTATCTACAGTTAGTGTGCTAGTCTATAGGTCACGCTGCCATTTCTGTCTGTTACTGACTAATCTCTCCCATATGTGAAAGTTGATATTTCGGACCATCATGGTCCCTTACAGGCTTCCTTCAAAAGGAGCTTTGTGTATCCTACTAGCCTGCAGATAGCTACCTCACCATACAGAACACCTATGGGAATGTGTCCATCTTCCACATGTAAAAGAATGATTTTTATTTCTCTAACATTTTTCATGTCTGCTTAATGGATTACTTTATGAAAAGTAGTCACGGTTGTTATGCAGGAAACTTGGCAACCAATTTTCATGTTGCAAGCTCCTACAAACAACAAAATGGAAATAAACAGATCATCTAGTTTTGTGATGTTGATTGTGAGATAAATATTGACCAAATCATTGATGATCAACAGATTAATTTACCTGGCTTGCTATTTCTGCAGGCTTTTCAAGCACCACATAACTACCTATTTAAGCCCAACTGTGTTTTTTATAGCTTCAGTTCTTCTTTAAACAAACATGAGTAACCTTCTGATTGATTGATTTATTTATTGTCACATGAATCAGAGAACAGTGAAAAGCTTTGTGTACGAGTGGTACAGGCAGATCATAGTAAGCAAGGATGTACAGATCAAAGGTTGTAAGTAAACTTAGAAAGAGGTATACAGGTTACATTGCACACGGCATGCTCTAGGTGAGGGCAACGTTAACAAGATCGGCATTATTTGTGGCTAGGGAGTCCATTCATCAGCCTAATAATGGCTGGGAAGAAGCTGTTCCTGAACCTGCTCGTGTGTGTGTGTTCAGGTTTATGTATCTTCTGCCTGACGGAAGAGGTTGTAGGAGGTCATTACCAGGGTACGATGAGTCTTTGATAATATTGGCCACCTTTCTGCAGCAGCAAGCCGTGTAAATAGAGTCCATGGATGGAAGGTTAGCTTTTGTGATGGTCTGGGCTGTGCTCACCACCTTCTGTAGTTTCTTACAGTTCTAGGCAGGGCAGTTGCCGTACCAGGCCATTATGCACCCAGACAGTATGCTTTCAGTGGTGCATCTGTAGAGGTTTGTGGGGGTTTCCTGAGCTGCCTGAGGAAGGGGAGGTGTTGTTGTGCCTTCTTGACCATCGCATCTACATGGTAAGTCCAAGACAGATTGTCAGTTATCGTCAGTCTGAGGAACATGTCACTCTCCACCCTCTCAACCTCAGTTCCATTGATGTAGATGGGGGCATGTTCTCCTTTCTTTCTGAAGTCAATGATCAGTTCTTTAGTTTCGCCAACATTGAGAGACAGATTGTTTTCATTGCACCATGTCACCAAGCCTTCTATCTCCCTTCTGTAGTGTGACTCAATGTTGTTAGATGTCCATCCTTCCACGGTGTCGTCAGCAAACTTATGGATGGCATTCGTTTGGAATTTGGCGATAAAGTCATAGGTGTACAGGGAGTACAGTAGGGAGCTGAGGACATATCATTGGGGGGCCCCAGTGTTGAGTATTTTTATGGAGGAGATTCAATTGTCTCTATCCTCACTGATTGCAGTCTGTGGGTCTGAAAGCTGAGGATCCAGTTGCAGAGGGTGGAGCTGAGACCCAGGTCATGGAGTTTTGAGGTCAGCCCGGAGGGAATAATGGTATTGAAGGCGGAGCTGTAGTCAATGAGCAGGAGTCTGACGTAGGTGTCTTTGATGTCCAGATGTTCCAGGGATGATTGCAGGGCTAGGGATGTGGCACCGAATGTGGACCTGTTACATCGGTAGGCAAATTGTAGGGGATTGAGGAAGGCTGGGAGAGTGGAGTTGATGTGGGCCATGACCAGCCTCTCGAAGCACTTCATGATTATTGAGGTGAGAGCCACTGGGCAGTAGTCAGTAAGGCACATTGCATGTGTTTTCTTAGGTACAGGGATGATAAACTCCCATTTGATTTAGGTATTCTGGCAACTACCAAGTCCAGCATTTTGATTACCATACCTTCCATTTGTTAATTCCTTAAAGCAATATGACACCAATCTTTAAAATGCACTGAACTGTAAGTTCCTTTAATTGCGTTGGTCACATTTTCTGAAGTTAAACCTGAGTTAAAGACTTGCATCATGAACAAAATATTCACATGTGCCTGCTTTAGCTGAATAGCTGAAATGTACATGTGAGTCTTAAGTATTAATAAGTATAGAAGAATGTTACGCATGAGCCAAATTGCTGATAAATGGTTAATGTAGCCTGGTGCATTAAGCAGTGTGAAAATTTACATTTCTTGCTCAGCTACACGCCATAACTGTTAAGGTAAATAGGTACAAACAATCCATCCAAGTGTGACAATTTGTTTCTCCAATGTAATGAAAGTTCTGCATATTAAACCTGACTGGTAGATCAGTGTGAGAATTTTGCTTTGTCATCACTATTTTAGGAGAGTACTGGATTGATCCCAAGCAAGGCTGCAAATTGGATGCCATCAAAGTACATTGCAACATGGAGACTGGAGAGACCTGTGTGCCTTCCAACCCCAGCAATATTCCACGCAAGAACTGGTGGACAAGCAAAAACAGTCAGCGAAAGAAACATGTGTGGTTTGGAGAATCCATGGATGGTGGATTCCATGTATGTTTTTTTTGGCTATTAGGAAATAATGTAAACCAAAAGCATGAGACAAGAAAACTGAAAAAAATGTTAAAATATGTTTAATTATCCACCATAAGACAATTGTTCAATGTTAAACAAATTGGAGATAACAAGTTGTAGAGCTGGATGAACACAGCAGGCCATGCAGCATCAGAGGAGCAGGAAGGCTGATGTTTCGGGTCTAGACCCTTCTTCAGAAACAAATTGGAGTTCACTCTTCTTTGACTTTGTAGCCTAGATTTTATGATTTGATCTTCAACTCCTGTAATTTTTTTGAAACATTTTAAAACGTATGATTATTATTTTTATATCAGTGCAGACCAAACTACTGTAGTTTTTCTACAGTTACATACAATTTCTTTGGGCGGCCTGGTGGTACACGATTTAAAACCAGAATTCGTACTTAAATTCCTGTATCCAATGGAGACGTCACCATTACGACAAAGGTGGGGGCTAGTATCACAAAATGTGCTCTGATTGACACAGCAGCAGGTTTTGCATAACAGGAAAGGAAATCAGGCACAGTGCTGACTCTCCCTGAACCTGTTTTACAATACTGATGTGAACCATTTTTGTGTTATCGAGTACTTAGAATTTGCATTGCTGATAAGACAGTTAGCAGTTGTGTTCTCTATAATGATGGACAAACAGGAGGGTAGAAGAACACAGCAAGCCAGACAACATCTGGAGGAAAGGAGCAGTATGTTATCTGGCTTACTGTGTTCTTCTACCCTCCTGTTTGTCTACCTTGGATTCCAGCATCTGTAGTTTTTTTTTGTCTCTAACCAAGTATTCTTTATAATGCTCTTTGTAGTTATAGCAGAGGTTCTAAATAAAGGACCATTAACACCTTAAGTGCACTGGGAGTGGCCAATGACACCAGTATCATGAGAATGATTAAATAACAGAAATATCCCTTCATTATAATTGAATGAATTCAATGAATAAATCTATTTCTGCAGTTTAGCTATGGTGTCAATGCGCTATCAGAAGATACTGTTGAAATTCAAATCGGATTCCTTCGCCTGCTTTCCACTCGAGCATCCCAGAATATCACCTACCACTGTAAGAACAGTATTGCCTACCTGGATGCTGAGACTGGAAATGTGAAGAAAGCTTTGAGGCTGATGAGTTGGGTCGATGTGGAGCTCAGAGCTGAAGGAAACAGCAGATTCACATATAACGTCCTTGAAGATGGTTGTACCGTAAGTAGCAAAAAGATATTCATGCGAAATATATGTAAGAATAGGCCATTCAGCCCATTGGTCGTGACTGGTCTAATTGTGGTATTAACTCCATCGAGCTGTCTGTCCCCAAACACTTAATTTGTGATCATCAAAAATCTCTGCCATGGAAATATTCATGATCCAGCTTCTGCTATGCTATGTGGAATAGAATTCTAAAGTTATGACCTTCAAAGAAAATAATTTCTCCTTCATCTTTGTTTTAAATAGGAGACATATCCTTTTTGCATTTACCCTGTTGAATCCTCTCCGATTCTTATATAATTAATTAGGATCAACCTAATTGCTGAACCTGCATGCTAACTCTTTTTGATGCACATTCAAGGAGACACAGCATTCTGTAATCTCTCTCCATTTAAATAGCATATTTTTCTATTCTTCCTGCCAAATTGGGCAACCTTTTCCCCACATTGCACTCATAGTCCAAATATTTGTCCATTCACTTCACTTGTGTACATCTTTTTGCAGACTCATTGTATCCTCCTTATGACTTGCTTACTGATCAATCTTTATATATTCAGCAGAGCTGTTCCAATATAGTCAGCCCCTTTATCCCAAGTCATTAAAATATATAATAAATGCTCAAAGCACCAGCATAAATCCCTGTGACACCCACACATTGCAATTTGTGAACCTGAAAATGATCTATTTATCACAATTCTCTATTCCCTGTTGGTTAGCCAGTCCTGCACATGCTGAAAAATCATCATAAACACCATAATAATCTCATAATCTGCAGCATCCTTTTATGTGGTGCCTTATCAATACCTCTTGAAAATCCAAATCTATGTCCTTGTCCATCATCCTATTACATCGTCAATAAACTTTAACAATTTTGTCCAAAATAATTTCCCTTTCATAGCATCTGCTGATTCTTCTTGATTTTATCATAATTTTCTAAGTATCCTGTTACTACTTGTGTAATAAAGAATTTTAGTGTTTTCCCCAGAACAGGTATTTAGCTAACTGGAATGAAGTTTCAGCTTTATGTCTTCCTCCTTTCTTGCATAGAATTGTTACTTTTGAAGATTTCCTATTGACTGAGGTATTCTCAGTGTCTGGAAATTTTGGAGGGATTATTATCCACTTTTACTGGACAACTTCTCTTACAATTTTTGATTTTAGTGTGAAGGCCATCATATCCAAAGAACACTTAATTCCCCATCAGTCTTCTAGTATATTTTCCCTAGTGATCATGATTGTTTTAATTCCTCGCAGACCCGCCCTCCCCCAAACACACACACTTGCTTTCTACCGTTCTTCGGATGCCTTTTGTGTCTTCCACTGTGAAGACAGATACAAAATAGTTGTTCTAAGTCTTTATTATTTTGTTGTTTCCTCAGTCTCACTCCTAATGGACAAATGCTCATTTTCATTCCTCTTTCTCCTTTGATATATTAGCAGAAGCTTTTGATAGTTTTCTATTGTGCTCCCACTTTTCTCTTTTTTTAAAATCATCTTTTAAGTTTCTAAAATGTGCCCGACCATCATCAGGCTTATCACTAATCTTTACAGCAGTGTACACTTTCTTTCTGCTTGATATCATCCTGAACTTCCTTAGTTAGCCACAAATGATGTATCCTTCTCATCATGCCTTTCTTTCTGGAAGGAATTTTCCTGTGTTGAAAATTATAAAATATTTCCCCAAATGTTTACCCTGTAACCTATTTTTCCCCTTCCAGATTTTTCAACACTAAAATAAAACAAATAACAGTGGTTGCTGGAGATCTGAAACAAAAACAGAAATTGCTAGCAAAATTCAGCACATCTGGCCACATCTGTGAGGAGAAAGAGTTAACGTTTCAAATCTGGTTCTGAAGAAGAGTCACTGGACCCGAAACGTTAACCCTGCTTTCTCCCCCACAGATGTTGCCAGGTCTGCTGAGTTTTGCCAAAATATTCGGTTTTTGTTGTAGTTTTTCCAACTCTGTTTTCATATATTTTTAATGTCTTTATTTAAGCATAAAACTCTAGTTTCAGATCTACATTTCTTACTGTCAAACTGAGTGTGATTACTCTTATTAAGCAGATCCTTAATTAAGAAGTTGTAAATGAATCTTGTCTCAATACAGGTTGCTAAGTGTAAAACAGACTCTCTTATTTAATTGCAGAATGTGTTCTACAAAATTGTCCAAAATTCACTGTATGAACTCTTCTCCAGGTGACATTTGCCAATTTGATGTACAGGTTAGGTGGATTGATGATGCTAAATTGCCCCATAATGTCCAGTGAAGTGCAGGTTATGTGAATTAGCCGTGGTAAATGCACTGATGGGGCGAGTCTGGGTGGGATGGTGTAGAATCAATGGGCCAAATGGCTTCTTTCTGCACTGTAGGGATTCTGTGATTTAATTCTATTCTATTCTACATATCTGACCAAATATTAAAATCTCTCATTATTATTGCAATACATTTCTTAAAAGCCCCTATTATTTTTTGATTTATATCCTATCCTACAGTATAGAAACTATCAGGGGGCAACAAATTACTCCCAGTGACTAATTCCCTTTAATAATTTGAATCTCCGCCAAACCTAATTCCACATCTTGATCTCTCACCTAAGATTATTTCTCACTGAAAGTAAAAGTGTCTTAGTTCCAAAAGAACATAGGCTTTTCTCTCATCAGAGAAAAGCCTATGAGTTTAACATAATATTCACCATGCATCAGGTCACGGGCAAGTTTGAGAAGTGGGGCCTTCATGGAAATCTCAGCTGGTAAGAGAAATGAACCTGAACTGTTGGGTTCACTTTGTATTGAAAATCCAGCTAACTGTACTGATTTTAGATGCTGAATAGGCTGGGGCTATTTTCCCTGGAGCATCAGAGGCTGAGGGGTGACCTTATAGAGGTTTATAAAATCATGAGGGGCATGGATAGGGTGAATAGTCAAGACTTTCTTCCCAGAGTAGGGAAGACCAAAATTACAGGGCGTAGGTTTAAGGTGAGAGGGGAAAGATTTAAAAGGGACCTAAGGGGCAATTGTTTCACACAGAGGGTGGTGAGTGAATTGAATAAGCTAGCAAAGGACGTGATAGAGGCTGATGCAGTTACAACATTTAAAACATCTGAATGGGTATATGAATAGGAAAGGTTTAGGGGGATATGGGCCAATTACTGTCAAATGGGACTAGATCAGTTTAGGATATCAGTTAGTGGGTGGCGTGGTGGCTCAATGGTTAGCACTGCTGGGCCTTGGCCTGAAACATCGACTCTCCTGCTCCTCTGATGCTGCCTGGCCTGCTGTGTTCCTCCAGCTCCACATGGTATTGGCTCTAACTCCAGCATCTGCAGTTCTTGCTATCTGTCAAATCATTTTGAATATCCTTGTCCACCCATGGTAATTATGACTCTGTAATTGCTGTAGAAAACTCATTTATTTCTATTTCTGCTATCAATTCATCAATCTTGTTATGAATATTCTGTGCGTTTAGGAAAAGGGCCTTTAATTTTGACATTTTACCCTGTTTATCAGCACCAAACTTTGTTACCAGTGCATTATGATGCTCGCACACTCACAAACAAGGGGAGAATGTACAAACTCCACACAGATAGTCGCTGGAGGTTGGAATCATACCCAGGTCCCTGGTGCTGTGAGGCAGCAGTGCTAACGATTGAGCCACCATGCTGCCCCCATGGTGGCAGGTGAAACATGAATCACCTGCAGCATACCAGCTAGTGCCTGAGGCAGCACAGATGTGATAGGTTCTGATAGGTACCTCCCTGTTACACACTGGTCATCTTGACTTGTATTGCTATGCTGCACTACTGCGTTATTCTCCCTGTTCAACTTGCAAACTTTCTCCTCCTATAAGCCCTCTGAACTCCCACTGTTTAATTTAAAGCTCTGTCTACAGTCTTAGTTCTACAATTCATCAGGATACTTGGATCAGAGTTGTCTTGCTGAAAGCCATCCCAACAATTCATCTCCATTTTTTCCGAGTACTGATGCCATTGTCCTATGAATCAAAACGCATTTCTCCTTCACCAGTCAATGAGCAATATATTTCATTCTTTGTTCCTATTTACCATTGCCAATTTGGCTAGTGACTTTGTGGTTTTATGTTTAATATTAGCCCTTAGCTGCTTGTACTCCCTGAGCAGATTGTCTTTCTTAGTCCTGCCAATGTTGATGGTACAGACATGGAACATGACAACTGATTCCTAGACACCACGCACCCCCACCCCGCTAAAAAAAAGCTGCAAGTTCCTCTCCGACACAGAAAAAATGTTTTTGACCCTGGTATCACTCAGGCAACACAGCCTTTAGACCTCATGCTGAATGCTGCAAGGAATCATATCCATCCCCCTAACTATAGTTTGCTATCAAAACCAACCTTGGAGGTCTGTGCAGCCAGGAAAAAGAGGGAATGTTGATGACATGTACATTATTCCTTTTTACTCCATCCATCTAATGTGCCCTTTTGTTTTGTTTTGCAAATGCAGGAACAGACCGATTTAAACCAATTAATTTTGAATACTGTCAGTCATTCATTCTAACTAATATGATTTATGTCAACCATGTAGTTTATGAGATGAAACTAAAAGCTTTATTTCTGTTTGCTCGTAGAGGCATACAGGAAATTGGAGCAAAACTGTCTTTGAGTATAGAACACGGAAGAGTCTTCGTCTGCCCGTTGTGGATATTGCACCTATGGATATTGGTGCTGAGCACCAGGAATTTGGTGTTGATATTGGACCTGTCTGCTTCTTGTAAATTTCAAGATCCATTTGAAAACAATCTTTATCAGTGCTTAAATAAAACCGGACACGGGCTAACTAATTTCCATACTGCACTTATCCACATGCTTATATTTTGGACCTCCCAGGTGGAAATAATGTCCAAATCACTGCTCATCATTTTGATATAAGTTATAGAAAATACCAAGATGGAATATGCGTAACAAGATAATTTTTCCACTCAAGTGTTCAAACAATGACTTTTCTTTGGTGCCTAACACTGGGGTGAAATCAAGAAACATAATTCAAGTGCTGAACGTTCCCAACATCAAATTTAACTCACCTTTCTTACCAAGATGAAAATCAATACGTGCAGAACGTGCCCAGTTTCAACTACCTCATCATGGACAGAGACTGGGATGTGTTTGATATTCCCACGGAAATGTTGCACTAGTCTTTTAAAGTCTCAAACTCTGAGCTTTCCAGAAGCAATAAATTTAGGGATGATTCAAGGACAAGTGCTTCGTATGAACAATAAAGATATAATTGAAACTGCCGGTAGACCAAAGTAAACTAAATGTACTAAGTGCCCTGCATTCACTATATGTGTTCAACTAATTATTCATTGGTGCTTGTGTTCTTGAGTCTGGTTTTGTCTTTAAATTGGTGCTATTTTAAGTACAGACTTTCTCAAGTTTTTTACTCCTTTATAATTTCTAATTTTTGCTGCAAAGTCATTTCATTGGCTGTTCAACGATGCATTCCTTTTGCATATATACATTTATTGTTCAGTGCTAAGTCATCATCACTTTATCAGCTTGATGATTACTTTTTGTCATTCATATTTCTAAAATTCAGCAAGTGGATAAAGGATATTAAAGATTCCATTGACTTACTTGCAGAGTTATCAGTTTGTTGCTAGGCGAAGTCAGGTTTTTCTTTCCTGTAATGGTATTTGAATGCTTATTTGTCACAAAAAAAAAATAAAATGTACTGAAAAATTACTTGTTTTCATTTTTCTATTTTAAACTGGGCAACACTGGGATGGTATGACAACAATATACTGTCGGTACAGCTGGGTTGGATATTCGGAAAAATAGCAGAAAGTAAAAATAGCTTTTGGCAGTGTGTGTTACTAAATCATATCAGAAAGGATTTGTAACCACATCCTTGAGTCACATTATCGTCTATACATAAATTCAATTTAGGCAGGAAAATTTTCCAAAGTGCTTCACAGGAGTGCAATCAGGTATCAAGCCAGAAAAAGCTATTATGAGCAACGATTAAAAGCTTGTTCAATCTGGTAGGTTTAAAAGAGAGGCTTAAAGAACCAAACATGTACAGTGATTTAAGGTGGGAATTCCAGAATTTTGATGCAACAATATACACAAGAGACCAGAATTGGAGGACACTGGGTTCTTAGAGGCTGAGTACTAGAGGAGATTACAGAGTTAGGGAAGAGTGATGAGAGCCATTCCAGGTCAGGAAGTACATTTATCATTGTAGCGTCATAAGATCTTTCCTTCTGATTGATTCAGTGTAAATCTGTTGTATGGTTTGGAGCTTCATGCAGAATTTTGTGGTGGGTTATTAATCATTGCAAACTTAAGTCTTTGCTAACTGTGGAGAAAAATATCAATTTTATGGTAGACTTCATATAACTATGCCAAACCTTATTGATTCTAATAACATTATCTTCCTCTTAGTAGAATTTGTACTATTTAAAGCAAAGGGGTAAGTTATAATATTTAAATTCTGGAAGCAGAGAAGGTCTGATAGCAAGCAAAAATCCAGAAAGGCTGGGATTCCACATGTGGAATTTTAACTCTATAATGTGAGTCTTTCATTTTTGACAGTTTCCCCTTCTGAACATTAGCCTGACACAAAGGTATTTGCCCTCTTTACAAGGCTGTCCTTGCCTCCCTAAAGCTGGAGGCCGCAGTTAAACCTGCACAGCAATTTACGATTGAGGCTTCCAAATTCACCATCATCATTAAAATGTGAATCTGACTGCTGGGAGTGAACTACCTGCGCTTGTCCCATTTTAAATAAACTTGGATTTTGGCAGGTTGGAGTCAGCTTCCACACATGCGACCATTCCTGAAACAGATCCTATCTGCTCATACATTTTATAACTCCCCCAAAACCTACGAATTAGAAGCATGTACATTTTTTTTAGCATTCCTTGTGCAATTGGAATTTCAGCTAAAAAGCAATTCAAAACTGAGCTGTTGGAATGCTATGATGCAGAGGTTGGCAGTTGGTAAAGTGATGCCTGCCTGTCTTTAACTTTATCTAAAACGACAGATTATTTACCCCAGAAAAATATAATACTTTTGGAGCTTGATTTGGAGTCACCATTGCTCCCCCCAGTAACACCTTCCTTACATTTTGTTAAAGTCTTGGAGAGTTTTCCGAAAGCAAACATAACCAGTTTTGCCTTTCAACTTAGAACATAATGCCACTTTTGGTAGCAACAGGAATAACATATCAAAGTGTGTGGACTTTTCCCCTTGGGATTTAAGGGATATTTGCCAAACTGTAAACCAAGTCAGCAGAAATCATTTCTGCAGCACAGGAGGAATGTAGATTAAGCTCTAAGAACGTGTGTGCAGATATAATCTTAACAGTGCTAGAGGGAAAGAGAATCACATTGATGCGCAGCACATACTAAAACATCAAATATATGACTGATCAACTTAAACAGTAAAATTGTGAAGATCCTGGGGAATAATATTAAAAGTAAAATATTAGGTTAGTATTAAATATAACAAGTTTAGAACATTTTTGTTTCGGGTGGATCAACTTGACATAAATCACATGCTTACCATTGCAGATGGCTGTAATAGGTTCTGCTTTAGATACCAAATATGCTGCAAATTGTAAACAGTAATACCATCATAGTCATACTGGACCAAAGGGCTGCTCTCTTGGAGATGACTGATGGTGGTTTAACCCGAGCTGTAACCTGAAGGTCACCGTACCTCAGGCGAGGGGAGAGGTGAGCAGGAGGGTCCTTCATGGTAACCTCAGTCAGAATGGGAAGTTGGCAAATTGTACAGGCCACATCAAACAATGTACGCTTTTTTAATGTGAATGAATGTTATGTTGTGGTTTTGTATAAATGCATATCTATTAACTAAATAACAAGATGTAGTAACTTTGCCCTAATTGGACCATAAGTCCCATGAATTGCCAAACAGAACAGGTACTAATCATTGCCCACCATTTTTGCCAAATAAAACATGCAGTCAGTCCAGACACAGTGCAGTAACATTGTTCAATTTAAAAGGATCTTTGCATAGAAAATGAATTGGTAAGAGCAAATGTCATTTCCCACATTTCCAGAGGAAGCCTTTGTTGATTCTGATTCTTTACATTGACTGAAATTGTGCAAAAATCTTGAACAATTTCCATGTCATTCCTGCTAATTCCAACTTTACCACTATCTCTGCTGCGATATTTCTCTCAATATTTACACAACAAAAATACATTTTTCTATTGCGCTATCACAGTTTATTCTGGCAGCAAAACAAACTCCCATTTTACCTTCAGTATTCAAGTCAGATACTGTCAAGGTTTGTTTCGAATATTTTGATTTGATATTCAAGAACTAGTGTATACATTATTAAGTTATTGCAAAGCATAAACAAATCAGCTCTAATAAGAAGTATTGCTTATGCTCAAATAATTGCATAGTTGAATTTGTCGTGTTGTGAAAATGCCATTTAAAAGAAAAGTGGGTGTGACCAAATTAGAGAAGTTCCTGACAGAGAGAACATTCCTTTCAAAATACTGAAAGGGGAGATGATATATTTGGTGTTGGTATCCAAATGGAAGTAATAGAACTGTCAGGAAATAGTCTATTAAATCTGAAGGGTGGAAGGTGATAAACTAAATGAACACAACTGAATAAAAACCGAAAGAACTGCTGATGCTGTAAATCAGAAACAAAAACAGAAGTTGTTGGAAAAGCTCAACAGGTCTGGCAGCAATTGTAAAGAGAAATCAGGGTTAACGTTTGGGTTCGGTGACCCTTCCTCAGAATCGGACTCAAAACGTTAACACTGATTTCTCTTCACAGATGCAGTCAGACCTGCTGAGCTTTTCCAGCAATTTCTGTTTTTGTTTCTGAACATAACTGAGGGCTTTGTCTACTATGGTGAAGGTGAATTGTCAGTTGAGGTAAAAGAGAAAAACATATTCAGAAGCGTTAGAACAAATGCAACACAGACAGAGAAATGTGCAGAAGCTAGGTGTGAGGAAGTCTTAGTGAGGTGCTGTGGGAGTCATGGATATTCGGTCAGAGGCTAATCCCAGAAAGAGAGACAAGAAGCTGAGCAAGTGCAGCATTAGGAATGCCTTGGGCTTCAACCTATGACTGCACATTTATGGAACATGTTGAACATTCATTGTTTCAGTCTTAGTCAGTCTCAGTCTTTTAGCTGTTACATCAATAACTGTATTGGTCCCATTTTCTCCTCGCACCCTAAACTTGAACAGTACATCAACCTTGCTTCCAATTTCTACAATACCGTCATGTCATTAGTTATCTCCACATGTTCCCCTAATTTCCTTAATATCTTGTATACGTGCTATATGAATTTCAGTGGTAGGCTAACTATCTCAACCACCAGCGGATCAGCACAAACAGCATACCCCTCTGACTGTTTGACACTGGCAGAGTACTAGCCTAACAAACCCATGTTGCAAAACCCAGGACGTAGATTTCTACATTTGACATGATTCTGTGATGGGACAGCACTTACTAAACAATCATGAGTGAACTAGGGATTACCAATCAATTTAAGATCCTTAGCTGTGTTTACAATGTGGCTTAGTTATGCTTGTTAGCCACCTGACCTCTGCAAGCAGAATGAACATTTACTTTTATTAATTAAGTGAAAACTTTTACAGGACAACTGTTCACTGGTATTTTCCCATGAACTAATCATTACCAACTTACTTTACAATTTAAAAGCTTGCCGCTGCAAAGTTAAGCTTCAAGAACATGTCGCTTTATTTTCAGCAAGTAAATACTTTTTGGTTGTGGCTCAGAGAAAAATGTCAGCAAGCCAACTTTCTTTTTTTTCTCCCAATGCTGTTATGGGATTTTCCACATTCACTTAAATAAACAGACAGGGTTTTGATATAGCATTTTATCTGTAACGACCCTCAGTGGCATTTACTGAGTATTTCAGCATAGACCATGTGCACACATCCTGAAATGAAAATGGAACCAAGGCTTTTTGACTTAGATTTAAAGTTGTTATGACTGAACCAATAGCATTTTGTGTACACAAAACACAAACAGAAAATATGTATTTTAAACAATGGTGTCCTCTATCTATTAGCACTCAGTATAATACACCGCATAAAATAATTTTCACATTCAATTTGAATTTTAACACTCAGTAAGGTAGTGATACATTTATATTAGTTAACAAACAAAATGCTTAATGAACTGAACATGTGTCAGAAAAGCATCAGGAAGCCAGAAAGTTATGATTGGGGAACAAAGAGATGGCAGACTAATTAAATATATACTTTGATTCTGTCTTCATGAAGGAGAACGCAAACAACATAACAAAAATCTCAGGGAACAAAAAGTCTAGTGAGAAAGAGGACCTAGGGAAAAGCAGTATTAGTAGGAAAATGATGTTGGGGAACCTGATGGTGTTAAAGCCCAATAAATCCACAGGGCCGGATAATCTACATCCCAGTGTAATAAGGAAGTGGTTCTAGAAATAGGGGATGCATTGGTGGTCATCTTTCAAGAAATTTCTGAAACAGTTCCAAAGGATTGGTAGGTTTCTAATGTAATCCCACTATTTAACAAAAGGAGGTAAACAGAAAACAGAAAATAATAGACCAGTTAGCCTGACGTTGATGGTGGGGAGATTGCTAGAGTCCACTATAAACGCCTTAATGCCAGAACACTTGGAAAACAATGACAAGATTGGACAGATTCAAGCATGAAATCATGCTTGACCAATCTACAGGAAATTATTTGAGGGTGTGCCTACGAGAGATGATAAAGGGGGATGGAATGGATGTAGTTTACTCAGATTTTCAGAAGGCTTTGAAGTCCCATATGAGAAATTGATGTGAAGTTAAAGTACACGGGTTTGAGGGTAGTGTGCTGACATGGATAAAGCACTGTCTGGCAGACAGGAAATAAAGAGTTTTTTCTGAGTGGAAGGCAGTGAATCATGGGTACCACAGGGCTCAATGCTAGGGCTCCAGGTGTTCACATAAATGTTGATTTTGATGAGGGAACTAAATATTATATCTCCAAGGTTACAGACAACACAAAACTGGGTTGGAGAGTGAAATCAGAGAAGCTTCGGTGTAATTTGGACAAGTTGAGTGAGTAGACAAATATATGACAGATGTAGCATAACAAAGGTAATATTATTGACTGCGGTGGCAAAAACAGGAAGGAATTTATTTTAATGGTGACAGATTGGAAAAGGGGTAGAGCAACAAGACTTGTGTATCCATGCACACCAGTTGCTGTACATGCACGTAGGTCTAGCAGGCAGTGAAGAAGACAAATGTCATGTTGGCCTTCACAGTGAGAGGATTTGAATACAGGTGCAGGGATGTCTTTCTACAATTGTATATGGCTTTGGTGAGACCACACCGAGAGGACTGAGTCCAGTTTTGGTCTCCTTCCCTCAGGGAAGATGGCCATGGAGGGAATGCAATGGAGATTGATTCCTGTGATGGCAGGACTGATCTATGAGGAGACACTGGCTTGTTTAGGACTATAGACACTAGAGTTTTGAAGAAAGGAGGAGGATCTCTTAGAAACCTATAAAATGCTAACAGGACTAGATAGGGTTAATGCAGGAAGGATGTTCTTAATGACCAGGAAAACCAGAAACAGGGATAACAGTCTATTGACATGGGGTAATCCATTTAGGACTGAAATGATCAGAAATTTCTTCACCCAGAGAAAGGTGACTCCTCTGACACAAAGTGGTTGAGGTCAAAATATTGAATATTTTCAAGAGGAATTAGATTTGGTTCTTTGGGCTAAAGGGATCAAGGGTATGGAGAGAAAGTGGGAAGAGGGCACGGAGATGATTGATTAGCTATGATCATAGTGGAGCAGGCTCACAAAGCGGAATGGCCTACTCCTGTTACTATTTTTCTATGTTTCTAAAACTGTCCATGCCTTAGAAACAACTTGAAGTCTGCCCACAAGACGCTGTATGAAGAATTAAACTACTGATGAGAAAAAAAGATTTATTTGGCACAGAACAAAGTTGAGCAGGACATAGGAAACTTTAATAACAGATGTGAGGATTGAAGATAGGACTATAATTTGGCAGAAGACATCAATTATCTAGGCTGTGAGGCAGGAAGAATGGTGAGGAAATGATGAGTACTGACATCAGAAGCAATGCTGTCAGATAAGTAGCACTGAAGGGCTCAAAGTTTCCACCAAAGTGGTCCTTCCCATTTTGAGGGTCACCTCTCAACCTCCTGGTTTTAAGAGTTACTTTGTGCTTATCCATAGTACCTGGTTATGTTGTACGTTAGAGCTGACAAGTTCTTGTGAAGATGTTCTTCATTTCACTACCAAGAAACAGTATGAATGGTCTGTCAAAAATGACTGAGAGATATAGAACTTATCCAAACATAGACACAAAGCTTTCACAGGTTGAAAACCTTAACAAATCTCAGGAGCAAAGTAGCAGCCCTTGAGCTAAAGGGAGATAACGGCGCAGCAGAATGAAACAAAATCAAATCCTAGACAGAAAGACCATAGGGGATCAACAACATGCAAAAGCCAACACTGTGTGCTGTTTGAAGACAATTTATATCCCAAGCAAACAAGGGCCAACCCATTACACACCAAGCACGTAGGGAGCTTATGAAGGGCAAGGAACGAATCAATGAAAACATTTTGGAGAACTTAACTGAGTTCTGTGTTTGACTTGTACACCCTCAACTCCATTCAATACCACATCTGGATCAGAATCAGTGCCATCTTGGTGTGGAGTGAAGTTGGAAAATCCATTGGACTGCTAAAAAAAAAACAAAATCTCTGGAACAGACTGAATCCCTACTGAAATTCTAAACACAACAGAAATAAATTCTTAGCACCATCTCACATCACTCATCTGGCAAGAGAAATGGATGCTATGGAATTACAGGGACACTGTGTTCATGACTAAATTCATAAAAGGAGACAAGTCCCTGCACTATAGTAAAGTTTCCCTGTTATTTCACAAAAGGAAAAACATTGTAAGGATTGTCCTCATTTGCCAAAGCCCAGTAGTCGAGGAGTTCCCTCTAGAGATGGAATATAGTTGCTGTCCCTCGCTAGACAACACAGACATAACCTTGACTTTGTGACACATTCAAGAAAATGCAAGAATCAGTACTAACTCTTGACATGACCTTCTTTGACTTTACAAGCAAATATACTCCTTAAATTTGACTGCCCTCAGAAATTTGTAGCAATTCTCTACCTACGCCACTCCCAAAACAACTGCTCTTGTCCAAACTCAGTAATAGCAGGAGATTAACAGGAGGACAACAGAATATGGATATTCTCAAAGCATGTTGAAGAAGTCAAACATTCCTGTCAACCACTGGAAGATAATGGATTATGACAGAGGAAAATGGAGAAAGTTCATTAGAGATGGTAATGAACACAAAGTGACTGCCAGAAACACACAGAAGCAATGTCAAAGCATTTGGTAGAGCACTCAAACCTCCTTACAACTTCAAACCATCAAAGAACCACTTTCTCTACTGTGTGTCAGAGCCTGTAAATTGCATATTGGATTTTATCAGAACTGATAAAACTGTAGAGCAATCAAGACCTCCTTGATCTTCAGGGACTGTTTGAGAAGTATGATGAGAAAAACATTTCTTATTGGCAAAGAACGTGCTGAGCAGCATACAAACAACTTTAATAATAACAGATGCAAGAATTGAAGATGAGATTATATAAATGCCAGAACACAAAAATTATCCAGATGTGAGAGAGGGGAAGTGGGAAACTAATGAGAAACCAGTAACTAAAGAGTAACTAATGAAAAGCTATGGAAAGAAAACCACAGCTTGAAACAAAATTGACTTTAATGAAACCTCAAGCTGTCTTCCCTTAATTACTTTCTTTAACATTAAAAGTTGGAGAAGTACATGGTCAGTTGGGGAAGACTCGTTGGTCCAGGCTCCAATAACATTAAGTAAAACATTGGAATTAGTCTTGTATAACCTCCCACATTCATTGTTCTGTTATAGTGACAAACTCTGGGCCAACAAGAAGCAACTGCAGCATCCAGAGCTGATTGCTGAAAACGATGACCATATTAGAAGAACAGGAGGAGCTTTGTCACTTCAAATTATAGACCTGATGTTTAATGATGTTGTGGAAGAAGAAGTTGAAGGCGTTCTGATTGACTGTGAATTGATTGAGTGTGACAATCTGCAACAACATTGTGAAGCTCTGTGTTTGAAAAATGACAATACACAAACCACACTGTCTCTAATCAGTCATTTTTGTGTTCAATTCTTGGATATAATGAAGCACCAAGGTTTCCTTCAGTTTCAAAATAATATTACAACCTTTTTAATTTGGCCGCTGTTTACTTTTGTCATTTCCTTATTGTGAAAATAGAACTCTTGTGATTTATTTTGGCCTTTGCTCCTCCTGGCTGATTGGTTTCCTGTCACTTCTTATAGTGTGCACAAGATTTTCCAGCTTGTTCATTTCTTTCCTCTGGTTTCTTATTTTCATCCAGACTTTTTTCACTTTGCTTTTTTTGCTCTATCCCTTCTCCCTTTTCAAATTCCTGACTCAATGCAGCAACTAAAGGTAACGTATGTGTACTGGTTAAAGTTTACAGGGTCGAAACTGCATTGCTGTTTTCAGGTGAATAAGATTGCTTCTAGAATCCAGGCTTCAGAGATAATTTAGAGGAAAAGCAGGCCCAGCTAAGCCTGGAGTCCGTCTATAGAGTCAGCAGTTAGATTCTGAGCAGACTGCTTTGATATTAACAGCACTCTGTTTCTTCACAGGAAGGCAGTCCAGAAATTACAATTCATTCTTTAAAAAAAAAAAAAGTACATTGCTAGGGCACTCTTGTCGCATGGTGGTACTGTCCCTACCCCTGGACCAGGAGGCCTTGGTTCAAGTCCCGGCTGCTCCAGAGGTGTGTAATAACATCCCTGGAGAGTTTGTTTCGAAAAATAGGTGAAAGTACATTGCTTTCTCTGAAATGTTAACAGCACTTTTTTCAGACAAAGTTGATGAAACAAAAGAACTGGATTTTGATTCAAAGCTGGAACCTAAAATTCAGAATGATTACAAGATTGCAAGCATTGACTTCAAGGAGAAAGAGATCCCCGACGTTCATGAGGCCAAGCATTTAATTGATTTGGAGGTGTGTTTGGCACCCAAGTAATGGCCGGTGGGGCGAGAACAAATGCGGGCTACCTCCAGTGTGGGTCAGATTTCACGTCACCACGGTAGCCGTTAGTGTGGGTGATCACAGGCTGCTTCACTTTCCCAAAACATGTGGGGAGTCAGGGGCCTGAAACTGGGACAGACAGCCCTTGAATTTTCAGGAGCGGACTCAGAGCTGATGTTCAAAACTGAGAGAGATTCCAGGAGAATGTATGGCACAGAAACAGATGAAGGATTATCAGTCTTAATCCCAGTTTTGGTAAAAGGGACCCTGTTTAAAACACAGCCTGTTGGTCCCAAGACCAGAAGGGACTAAGTTTTTCAAATACCAGAGTAAAACCAACCTCACCCAACAGAAACATTGATCACCTAATCACTGGCTCCAAATTGGCCAGAGAGACAGTGACATGGCAAAGATAATTGAGATCGCAGAGTCCATTAGAAGGCAATTCACGTATCATACAATCTTCAAGATTAGGGGTTCGCTTTGTTCCTCAATATCAGCTAGACAATGGACAGCAACACAATCTACATTCAAACTGAAAGCAAAAACTAAATGGTGGAGATCTGAAACAAAACCAGAAATTTCAGGGAAAACTCAGCAATACTGGTAGCATCTGTGGAGAGAAAGCACTCAAACAAATCTTTCTTGTTACGGGACCAGTTGAGGCAAGTTTTGTTTGCTTTTGCCATCTGAGTAGATCAATCAGAAAAGGATATAAAACCAAAGAACAGGTTTCAACAGCAGGAGAAAGGAAAGAAGAAACACAAGACACATAGTTGTACAAGATTAACACATCAGAGTAGTGTCTCTTTCTGATTAATCAGGACCAAAGGAAGTCACACAACCCAAGGAATGGGTACGGCCCAAAGGGCTTTGACCAGAGATGTAAGAAGATGCAACAGAGTAAATGTTTCACCTGTAGCCTGCAGACCCCTCAACCAAATGCTATATGCAGCGTTGCCTACACCTCTCAACCAAACCTCAGGTAACTTTGGGACTTCCACAACTGTGAGTAATGGAACATGGGGGAGTTTATTTCGATAAAGTCCTTGGAGAAGTGACCTGCTTTGTTAGTAGTCATACAATAACATTTATCATCGGTTGTGCCATGTTGAGATTCACTATATGTATTAAAAATACTCTTTTTGTTCAAAATTTGAAATCTGTGTTGATTGCATTATTCATCAGCTGTCAGTGTGGTTCATAAAGATGAGCACAGACCTTTGACCATAAATCAGTGAGTTTGTGTGTGACCAGCAACAATTTTCACTAACGTCCTTCAGGGAAGAAAATCTCCATCCTCACCTGCTCTGGCCTATATGCAACTCCAGACCCACAGCAATGTGGTTGACTCCCAATTGCCCTCTGAAATGGCCCAGCAAGCCATTCAGTTGTACCAATTGCTACAAAGTCTCAAAGAAATGAAACTGGATGGATCGCCCGGCATTGACCTCGGCACTGGAAAAGACAACGGCAGAAACAGTTAAGCAACAACCTGATATAGCCATACTCATGGAATCATACCTTACAGACAATGTCCTAGACACCACCATCACCATCCCTGGATATGTCCTGTCCCACCGGCAGGACAGACCCAGCAGAGGTGGTGGCACAGCAGTATACAGTTGGGAGGGAGTTACCCTGGGAGCCCTCAACATTGACTCTGGACCCAATCAAGTCTCATGGCTTCAGGTTAAACATGGGCAAGGAAACCTCCTGCTGATTACCTCATACCGTCCTCCCTCAGCTGATCAATCAGTACTCCTCCATGTTGAACAACACTTAGAGGAAGCGCTGAGGATGGCAAGGGCACAAAATGTACTCTGGGTGGAGGATTTCAACGTCCACCGCCAAGAGTGGCTCAGCAGCAGTACTACTGATCGAGCTGGTTGGGTCCTAAAGGACATAGCTGTTAGACTGGGTCTGCGGCAGGTAGTGGGGGAATCAACAAGAGGGAAAAACATATTTGATCTCATCCTTACTAATCTACCAGCTGCAGTTGCATCTGTCCATGACAGTATCGGTAAGAGTGACCACTGCATAGTCCTTATGGAGATGAAGTTCCGCCTTCACATTGAGAATAACCTCCATCGTGTTGTGTGGCACTATCACTGTGCTAAATGGGACAGACTTGAACAGATCTAGCAATTCAAAACTGGGCATCCATCAGTTGCTGTGGGCCATCAACAGCAGCAGAATTATCCTCCAGTACAATCTGTAATCTCATGGCCTGGCGTATCCCGCACTCAACCATTACCATCAAGCCAGGGGATCAACCCTGGTTCAATGAAGAGTGCAGGAGGGCATGCTAGGAGGAGCACCAGGCATACCTGAAGATTAGGTGGCTACCTGGTGACGCCACCAAATAGGACTACTTGCACGCCAAACAGCATAAGAAGCAAGTGATAGACAGAGCTAAGCAATTTCACAACCAAGGGGTCAGATCTAAGCTCTGCCGTCCTACTACATCCTGTCATGAATGGTGGTGGACAATTAAACAACTCACTGGAGGAGGAGGCTCCACAAATATCCCCGTCCTCAATGATGGAAGAGCCCAGCACATCGCTGCAAAAGATAATGCTGAAGCTTTTGCAGAAATCTTCAGCCAGACATACTGAGTGGATGATCCATTTCGGCCTCCTCCAGTGCTCCCCGGCATTACAGATACCAGTCTCCAGCCAATTCAATTCACTCCATATGATGTCAAGAAACAGTTGGAGACACTGAATACTGCAAAGTCTATGGGCCCTGACAATATTCTGGCAATAGTACTGAAGACTTGCGCTCCAGAACTTGCTGCTTCCCTAGTCAAGCTGTTCCAGTACAGTTACAAAACTGGTATCTACCTGGCAATGTGGAAAATTGCCCAAGTATGTCCTGTACACAAAAAGCAGGATATATCCATCTCCCACCAACTACCAGCCCATCAGTCTACTGTCAGTCATCAGGAAAGTGATGGAAGGTGTCATCAACAGTGTTATCAAGCAGTGCCTGCTCAGCAATAACCTGCTCAGTGACGCCCAGTTTGGTTTCCACCAGGGCCACTCAGCTCCTGATCTCCTTACAGCCTTGGTTTAAACATAGACAAAAGAGCTGAATTCCAGAGGTGAGGTGAGAGTGACAGCCCTGAACATTTAGATTCAACTGAGTGTGGCATCAAGGAGCCCTGGTAAAACTGGAATCAATGGGTATCAGGAGGCAAACTCTCCCGTGGATGGAGTCATCCCTGACACATACGAAGATGGTCATGGCTGTTCAAAGTCAATCATCTCAGCTCCAGGACATCTCTGCAGGAGTTCCTCAGCGTAGTATCCTCAGCCGCTTCATCAATGACCTTCCCTTCATCATAAGGTCAGAAGTGGGAAAGTTTGCCAATGATTGCACAATGCTCAGCACCATTTGCGATTCCTCAGAAAATGAACCAGTCCATGTTCTGAGGAAGGGCCACCGACCCGAAACGTTCACTCTGATTTTTATTCACAGATGCTGCCAAACCTGCTGAGCTTTTCCAGCAACTTCTGTTTTTGTTCCTGATTTACAGCATCTACTGTTCTTTCAACTTTGATGTACTATCTACAAGATGCATTGCAAAAATTCACCAAAGAACCTCAGACAGCACCTTCCAAACCCACAACCAATTCCATCTAGAAGGACAAGGGCAGCAGATAAATGGGAATACCACCACCTTCAAGTTCACCTCCAAGCCACTTACTGTCCTGACTTGGAAATATATCATGTTCTTTCACTGTTGCTGCATCAAAATCCTGGAATTCCCTCCTTAATGTCATTGTGGATCAATCCACAGCAGTGGTTCAAGAAGGCAGCTCATGACCACCTTCTCAAGGGCAACTAGGGACAGGCAATAAATGCTGGCCCAAACAACGATGCCCACATCCCACAAATGCATTTTAAAAAAATGACCCTGATATGATTGGAAACACTGCCCAGGCTACGTGACCCAGAAAGTTTTTGCTGGAGTTTGTACTTCACTCAAGATTCCCCCCATCCTTCCTCATTTAAATGTATCATTGTACCCGCATTTCCTTTTCCCTCATATGCACGTCTAGCTTTGGCTTAAATGCATCGATACTATTTATTTAAACCCCTCTCTGTAATATAACATTCGACGCAATCAGCACTACACTTTAGATTACGAAGTTTCATCGGAGTCCCCTATGGATTCCTGGATAACTATCTCATGTTGAAGGGCTCTAATTATGCCCTTCTCCACATGGAAAAATGTTCCATATCCATTGTACGAAACTTTTCATAACCTTAAGGATCTCTGTTAGGTATACCACACTTCAAGAGAGAAGAAAGCCAGGCTAGCAATTCTTTCCTGATATGTACATCTTCGCATTTTCTGTCCTTCAAAACCTTCTTTGCACTCTTCCCAATGCTTCTATAATCTATAATATAGCAACATGCACTAAGTATGATCTAACCAAGTTTCATTTTGTTCATTCACATGAAGTATGCATCACTGACTGGCCCGGCATCTATTGTCTATTCTTAAAGTTCAATACATGGTTAGAGTAACTTTCCTACCATTATTTTATGCTCTTCATTCAGTATACCTTTGAAAGACCTGTTCATATCATCATTGTACCGTTGCATGTAGTCCAAAGGTATATGGGTCTCAATAACATCTTACTTGCAATCACTTGGAGTATTACATCTTCTGAGGCATGTTCTTCTAGTACTAGCCCAGATATTTGTGTGTCTGTGAATGCAATAATTATATACAATGGCCAGCCATAATAAGTGTCTCTTGGATCCTTCAATACCATATTACACAGTTCTAATTTCTTACGATACAAGGTGTATCATAAACGTTGCCATGTAAGGTAAAGCTACCCTGAAGGAGGCAAAATCTACATCATGGTTAAACTCTATGTTCTCGGTAGTAGATATTTGGAAACGTCAAGGAAGATCAAAAAGTCAACAACCCTGGAGATTTATAAATACGGACAATCAACAGCATTAGTTTTTGAGTACAGATAGCTGTGTCAATCTGTAGATAGAGCACTAACTAACCAGGACACAGAACTATTTTCTTCCTGATTAAAATCAAGTTCTTTCATGTTAGAAAAAATCTAACAGTGCTTAAGTTAAAACTAAAATGACTGAAATTATAGAGAGACTCAGAACCAAAGACAACAACATCTGTCAGTAAGTACCCTACCTTTCTCCCTTTCAAAAGAAATGAACTAGTATCCTGTTGTTCTAATTTAATAAGAGAATTAAATGGACCTCCCAGCACAGCTACAAAACTTGCCTGAAAAAAAATACAACTACAAAAGCATTATAACAGCAATTTTCTACACTAAGGCTTACCTCTAACCTAGTCCTCCACCTTCTTTCTTCAAATCTGCACCAGAATAAAAAAAAGACCCACATGACATCATTACTCCTTACTTCGTGGAAATGCCACCCAGAGGCAGAACTTTAAGTGCAAGTGTATATTTCTTAAATCAACATTCTTAAAAACACCAAAGCCAGGAAAGGAGCAGCAACACAGCAAATAAATGAAAAGGGACGTAAAAGGGAAAACTTAAAGGAGAGAGAAGTAATGCTCAGCACAACATCATGGGCCAAAGGGCCCGTTCCTGTGCTGTACAGTTTTATTTTCTAAGTTCAAAACCTGTAAAATAAGAAAACAAACTCTGCATGGCTCTCTCCGTCTGAAAAGAAGCAAAGAGTTCCGAAGAGAAAGCCAAGGTGTACACTTAGTTACAGGCTGGGCAAATCTAAACAGATTCATATACACAGCAACTCAAAGAGTTTATTGACCAATTTGTCAAAAGATGCTGCAGTAAATGTCGTGAGTGTGACTTTAGTGATTGTTTCTATAATTAAAATCTTTAGGAAAGATCTTTTGGCCAATAAATAGGGCCAGATCGTTAATGCAGTTCTTGAGGATGGTTGCAAGCATGAAGCCATAGTGGCAAGCCAACAACAATTGCATGCTTTTGGTACAGCCAACATTATTGTTGTGGTCAGCAAAGTGTACCAAACAAACAAAATACTAACAGCTGTGGATGTTGCATCTACCCAAAAAGTTGTTCGACTTCCCTGGATACCTGTAAAGCATGTGACATGAAGGGACATTAAGCACACAAATGCAGGAAATCTGGTTCCAAAGGCCATGCTAGAACTCAGTCCAAAAGTTGATTAGTAAAACAGTACAACACTACACAATTGGCAGCAAGGAACGTGCTAAGAATATGCACAAATGCAAACACGTCAATGAAGCTCAGAGTCAACTATGAGCAAGGCAAATGTCGGAAGATTATTGAAGATTCCACATTGCTAGCCTCACACACCATGTCAAAGGTATCAGGCCTCTTGTTTCTGGTGTGTGCTAATTGATCCAGACCAATTTCTATCCAAATGTGTCGACTTTAAGTCACATATCAAACACACTACAGGAGAACATTGCGACAAGTCCCTTTCAACAGGGGAAAGATGCACATGCTGATCCACTTATAGATAATCATAAATATTGAGTTCAAAAAGGTCACAGTGTGACTGTTGACATGGAAATTGTTTGTCATAATGTGGATAGTTTAGTCTTCTAGTATAAGACAAGAATTATTTTAATTCATCAAAATTATTTTCACTATTCTACAGTCTGCATTATTTTTCTATTCTGTAAACATGTTTGAATATTACTGAATGAGTTTCACAGCTTTAGAATAGAATATGCTCTAGATTCCTCAGACTTCCCTTTTGAGACCCTTCAGTTACTGTTTGCTTTGGAAGTCGCAGAGACCATGACGTACGAACTGAATATTCCAGAAATTTAATAGGAAGGGAAAGACCTTCAACTTATTTAAAATGAAAATAGCATCAATTTGAAAACAGATTGGATTTGAACTTCCTCGTCTGACCAAAAAAAGAGTGGATCGGCCACCCATCACAGATAAGATCTCATTTTTGTTGAAATCGTTACGGACATGATGAAACCTGACCTCATTTTCACCTCTTGCACAAGGAAAGATATATGCAGTTGAATTTTACAATCAATTGTAAACAACACATGAATGAAAGAAGTGAATAAAGAAATTCCATTACTAATAGAAGCAGACAATGAAGGAGTACAAAGACTACAAAGACTCATTTACAATGCACATATATAAATACCAAGAGTATGTTGAATATGTTTGATGAGCTGCGAGCACAAACCTGAGTGTGAGAATATGATGTGGTAACCATACCAGAAAGGCAGAGTCATAATGATAGACACTTAGGGTTGAAACGTACTTTTTTTATATATGACTAAACCTGAGTTGCTTCAAGATTTTGGAGAGATTGTTCCCATGAGGCCTAGTGGAATTTCTCACCCTATCTTCCCAAACCCACCCTCATTAATTACCTGTTCTGAACCTATTACATCTCTAATATTTGATTTCCATCCTGTCTTACTAAATGCGATTCCCACAACAACTCATCACTCAATGGACATCTGTTGAAACACCAGCATCCCTTGTGATCGTGCCAATTTCGAAAGGCTGCTGTGCACCTAGATAAGCATTGGCAATCTGGCCCTACCCCTCACTGGCAATGTAATGGCACAGCAGCCGTGAAGTCACAGTGCATGGACAGCATTGCTGACACTCCCTTACACACACAAAACCATTATTTCACCTTCGTTGCTGTTTAACATCAGGCCTTACACTTTACCTGTCCGTAGCTACATTCCATCTAAACAAATTCTCTACGTTTGGACCATCCTTTCCTAATGCCGTCTGTGCAACTGAATCTTGTCATTTTCCAGAACAAACGCAGAAGTTGCTGGAAGCTCAGCAGGTCTGGCAGCATCCGTGAAGAAAAGGTTAGTGTTAATGTTTCGGGTCCGGTGACCCTTCCTCAGGACTGGGCATTATCCAGCAGAGGAACATCACATACAGGCAAGCAAGTGGAAAGATGCAACACAAACAGAAGCTTGTATTTACAGATTCAAAAGGGAACAAAAGCAGAAGCTAACTTTGTGCCCGACAATGCCAACCAGATTTCAGCAACATGACTAAAATAATTTAGAGACGACAATTTCCTGCTGCACCCCATTCTCATTGATTGGAAGGATGTGTTTCTAGGTTTGGGCTAGGGGTGCTGCCTGCAGCATAACACCCCTGTCTCAACCCTACACCCACATCAAACACCAAACTTCATCCCCCATTCGGCACAATCATAACATTTATATGGTAGATGGGAACTTGAATTTGTGGGGCTCACACAGGACCCATTGGAAAGTTAAACAAATGGTGGTTCCCCTTCAGCCAGCAGTGGCTTTTCATACCATCATGCTGATAACCTCAATATTACTGAGATGCTCAAGTTAAATTTGCAAGCACCGCTGGCATGTAGTAAATTGCCTTTGACCAGTGTCTGACCCCGGCATTAGACCTTGATAATGCCCAAGCTGCTCTTTACAATCCCCCTCTGGAAGCCATAGTGAAGGTCACAGTTAGTGACCTATCCCCTCCTGTAGCCTACAATGCCCTTTTCCACATACCTTCTGTCATCTTGGGGCTTCCCCACATTGATATCCCTACCACCCCCACCTCTAAAAATGCCTGTTTCCCCTCCACTCATGCCTCCCCTATCCCTCCTGGCAGTGATTCTTCTGCTGCCCCTACAATCTTCTGGAAAGATTGACAGGGATACCCAGGAGTGTATTCACCACATACCTGTGATTAATTTCAACAGTTAGCATGACTGATTTATGACTGACTAGACCTCTGACCACTGTGCACGCAGCTCCCTGACTGATGATATGCAATTCCCTTACTGTTGGTGCCGGAGGTACAAGAGTGACAGCTGCCCATTCCCTGGACTGTCCTGGGACAATTCCCCTGACTGTGAACCTCCCTAGCAGGTGACTGACCATGCCGACATCCCTGGACTGTGGGGTTTTTTTTGCTGCAAGGCCTAGTCATTTCCTCACTATACCTTACCAAACTTGCATCAACAAATATCATCGTGAACTCTACTTGCCTGACCCTAGCACCATCTTACCAAGCACCATTCCTAGAATAACTCTCCCCTCAGTGGATGTCCTGGAATTGATTGGCATCCCTGGTGCCTGTGCCATCTTTAAAAGGCAGTTGTGCACCTGGACAAGCACTGTCAGTCCAGAACTGCCCTGTATTGTTGCTGAAATTTGCCCCGGACATGGGAAGCAAGGGAAATATGGCTCCTTGCTTTCTGGGCAGGGATCTGGAGGCTCTGTAGGATGGGATAGTGCACAGGCAGGAAATCTTTGTCTCCCAGGACCAGCATTAGAAGCCACAACACCAGACTACCTTAGCCTGGTCAGAGGTTGCCACCGGATTAAATGCAGTCTCATCCATCTAGAGAAATGCCCAGTACTGTAGGAAGAAGGTTGATGCCTTTCTGCCCTCCACCAGGCTATTTGCCACCATCTTCTCTCCGTTACCTAACACTCACTGTACCTTTGCTGCTGTAATCACCACCCACCAGGGCTCATGCTTCACCACTCTCATGATTGCCTGCAACATCTTTACTCACGTTCTCTCACTCACCCCAACCCCCAATACCACTAACCCTGTGTGCCCTCTGTCTTATCTACTCTCTCACTCAGGGCACCTCCCCACCTGCATCAAAAATAACCCACTTTCATCTCCCTTAATACCTACCACAAACCTCGCCGTAAGCCACATCATTCAGGCTCCTATAAGGTTCTGCCATGTGTATTAGATTCTTAAAAGTTAGCCATTGCCTGTCTACAGCCATTATTTTAATGTAAGTTGTTAATCCACCATAGCCAGTTTACCCCTTGCAGCTTCATTGTTTCCTTGTTTAGAATTAATAGCCTAGTTTCTAATTAAGTTTGAGAACACTGTAATTCATTTAAAATGCTACCAAATTATAGTTACCCTTTCCTAGAGATTCTTTTGCAACAAGATTATTACTTAGCCCTTTATCATGTGCAATTCCAAAACTAAATTGGCCTGTTCCCTAATCAGTTCCTTAGCATATTGCTTTTAAAAATCATCTTGCATACATTCCAATAGAGCCCTGAAGATACAGGCTACGGTGAGGGACCCGGGAGAATTGTGTAAGGAGTCAAATGAGCTACATCTTGATGTTGGGAGCAATTAGTTGCATTTTCCAATTGTTTCAGATATCGAGGCAAGACAAAGATCTGCTTCTGACTGAAGTGTATGGAATCACAAAAGCCCATGCACACATTAAGATGATAGGGTCCAATGAGCCTGTGAATCATATGAAAACCTATAGCCACCCATTTTCAGTGGAAATAAGCAATATGAACACATTTTATTGACTGTTCCATTTGTTATGGGCCAATTGGCTGGGATGATATAGTGTGCTCTATTTCAGCATAACTTATTGTCTGAGAAGCATTTCATTTTGTACTATTATTTAGATTTAAAAGTAAAGTCCTTCCTCTCTCTATTTGTACTGTGATAACTTTGCGACAGAAAGTCTATCTGAGAGAACGCCAAGCTCTGTATGAACTGCAGGCACCTGCAGCTGTAACACAGTAGGTACTGTCGCAATCACAGTCTACAGCCATATTCTGGGACATCTTTCCCTGAAAGAGAAGGCTAATTAGGAAGCATTCAGACTGCAGAAGGCTCCAAGGTCTGTGATATACCACAGACGGTATTATTCCATTCTGCCCCTTCTGTCCCTCCTGTCCTGTTGAATGTTAGGATCCTACATTGTACCATTGCAAAGACTGCAGGTTATCAGTGCATGAAGCTCTAGTGACATGAGATGCACAAATGTCAATGCTCACACTATCCAAGAAAGAGTGAGAATTGCCTCTCAGGTTTTGCCTACTTCATACACTAAGAATGCCTGGCCTGCATATGGAGACTTCAGGCAGGGAAAAGAAAACCTTTGGCTCCTGCAACCCAGTAGATGCTAGTCACCCCTCTGCATGGCTGCCATGAAATGCCTGTGCAGGGCCTGCTATATGGTTGTCCCAGCCTCAATATCCTGCCATCAAACTGATGGACAAAGTGTGAGTCACTGATGACTAACTCCGCAGCTTTCACTGCAAAGTTCATGGTTTGCCAGGTTCTGAGCAAGATTATGATCACACAGATTTGCTGATGCAAGTGTCCAGAGAGAATGACAGCATCTCCTTGCAATGGGATGAGATGCTGCATTGCCTTTACTTCAGACAACCAGCTAGGCACCTAGTGTGGAATTGAACTAAAAACAATGCCAGAACAGCAAAAGTGAGTATATATTTATTGTAAAATTGCTATGCTTTAATGAAACATGCATGTCACCCAGGTGGCCTCAAAAAGACATCTTCTTCCTTAGCCCACCACCACATCCAGGGGCAGATGCGACATCACACCTCGGGTTTAGAGATCTGTTGACTGGTATACCCTGGTCTGTGAAGACTTTAAAAGCATGCTGTGTTGACTTGGAGCCTAGATGACACCAGGCTCATGAGATTTTTGTGCACATTTGTAGGTGCAGCCTTATCAGTCTGACCGGCTGCAGGAAATGGTGTCACTGGCAGAGAGACATTGATACTGAGCACATGGCTAAAGTGATGAAGTGCAAGGCTGAACACATCTCCAACAAGCACTGAGTCTTCTGGGATTCCACGCCAGCTACTTTTTTCCATGGAAGCTGCCAAGTGTTCACATGTTAGAGGCACCGCAATAGAGGGAAGATGGATAGACCTCTCCACATGAGGGCCTCCTGCCTGTCTCTATGATAACAATTCCACTTATGACCAGATCCAGAGGCACATTTCTGCATGGGGTTTAGCAAGTTCTTGGTCTCCAGCGGTGCTCTGAGTCCCACAGACTTAGTTGGAGAAGAATTACAAACCGTTATGTTGAGGAAGGTCTGAGAGTGGCAGCATGTCTCAGCACAGCAAACTGCAATGTTCCTCAAGGACTGGCAATGGGTGAATAAACACTTGTTGAATCCTGCCAGGCAGTGAGCCCTCCCCATTCAGTAAGTGAATATGAAACACAATGCCCGGGAAGAGTTAAAAGATTATAAAGTGGGTGCGAGCCCTTCAGTGCACATTGTGTATGTGATGTTTAAGTGAACAGGCCTGTGTGACTTGACTGCACAGTGGCAGTGTTAGACTGGGTGACTATGAACGTGAGGTTGTGGTGAGAAATTGATGGCACTTACTCTAATGGAGTGCAGGGTGTTGTATATCTGTTTGCTGCACAGGGTCCAGGTTCCGTTCTGAGGACATAGGGCACACATCGCAGATACAATCAGGGCCTAGGACATCTAGCTCTGATGGAAGGGCTTCTTTCATCCATCATTGGGCAGGAGAAGCTCCTTCCCGAATCAGATGGTGAGCAGCAGAGTGCCTGCCCACGATTCTGTGATGCAAGGAGTCATCTTCTTATGCTTTGACAGGTAGGAGAGTTAGTGAGAGATTGATTTTTGCACATGAAAGAGTGTCCAGATATTCTTTAAGTATGGTGACAGAAGGGACAAGAAGTTCTGCCCACCAGCCGCACACCATTCACTGTTTCAATGTCCGACGAACCCTCTTCATACAAATTGAACTTAAAAGTGAAAGATCATGCAAGAATACTTGCCACTGGACATGGCAACATGACCCCATCTAAAATGCTCCCTGCCCGCTTCAATTCCAAAATGGAAAATCCCGGCAAATTTCTGAAGCACTAGAAGGATCTGGGATGAATGTGCATGGATTTTTGAAAATGGCAGTACCGAATGAGGAAGCGGCAAGCCAATCGCACGGGCATTTGGTTTTCATTAATAGAAACATCAAATAAAAATAAACTGGAGAAATTATGCTGAGCCCTTATGAAGCTCTGGTTAAAAACATGGAAACATAGCAGATAGGAGCAGGAGGAGGCCATTCGCCCCTTTGAGGCAGCTCCACTGTTCATCATGATCATGGCTGATTGTCCAACTCAGTAGCCTAATCCTGCTTTCTCCCCAGAACCTTTGATTCCATTTGCCCCAAGTGCTATATTTAGCCACCTCTTGAAACATTCAATGTTTCTGCATCAACTACTTCTGGTGGTAATGAATTCCACAGGCTCACCACTCTTTGGGTGAAGAAATGTCTCCTCATCTCTGTCCTAAATAGTTTACCCCAAATCCTCAGACGCTGACCCCTGGTTCTCTAAACACCCACTATCGGGAACATCTCCCTGCATCTATCCTCTCTAGTCCTGTCAGAATTATATAAGTCTGTATGAGATCCCCCCTCATTCTTCTGAACTTGAGCCAAAACAATCCTAACCTAGTCAATCTCTCCTCATACATCAGTCCAGCCATCCCTGGAATCAGCCTGGTAAACCTTCTCTGCATTCCTTTGACAGCAAGAGCATACTTCCTCAGAAAAGGAGACCAAAACTGCCTGCAATATTCTAGGTGTGGCTTCACCAAGGCCCTGTATAACTGCAGCAACACATCCCTGCTCCTGTACTCAAAACCTCTCGCAATGAAGGCCAACATACCATTTGTCTTCTTTACCACCTACTGCACCTGCAGGCTTACCTTCAGTGACTGGTGCACAAGGACACCCAGGTCCCCCTGTACACTCCCCCCCCCCAAATTACAGCCATTCAGGTAGTAGGCTACTGTTAGGTTTCAGTGTCCCGTTCCAGTCACTCCACTACAGGAAGGATCACACCTTGAGAGAGTCTTTGAGACAGTGCAGAGGAGATTCATCAAAATGGTTCCAGGGATGAGGGATTTTAGCTCGAACGTCAGGTTGGAGAAGCTAGGGTGTTCTCCTTCAAGTGAAGGATGTTGATGGGACATTTGATAAAATTATGATGTTTTAAAGAAGGGAGACAAAGAAAAACTATACTCAGTAGCTGATGGAACAATGATGCAGGAGGAACACACTTAAGGTTTTGAGCAAGAGATATAAGGGTGAGTATGAGCAGAACTTTCTTACATAACGAACAGTATGTCATGGTACTTACTGGTAGTGGAAACGTTACGATCAATATTTTCAAGTGGATGGGCATGTAAGGCCAATAAACTTACACTTACATGAATCGTGAGGCAGAATGGCATTTATCAGATTGTGCTACAGACAACCAGTATGGACTCAATGGGCCAAATGGTCTCCCTTCGCTGCCACTATGATACTAGGACTAACTTCACCAACAGCCACCTTTAAACACACTCTGAAATTTCCCACCAAGCCCTTCTGTCCCTTCCCTTCTGACTTACTCTTTAAGGTCCATCTTTAATCCATCCATCTCTAAGCCTTCTATACATAGAGATATGAGAAAGATGGCCAGCAAAAGCTTAGAGATGGATGGATTAAAGATGGACTTAAAGAGTTTCTAATCTCTCTTTTTGGCACATTCATTTTTATCTGACTATTCTCTGGGAAGTTTGGGATATTTGTTTTCTATTTTAAAGGTATTACATAAGTATAATTTGTTGTTCTTGCAGAAGGAGTTGGAGAAGTAAGTACCCCATTTATTTTGCTGGGGTGAAACGTTGATATTGCATATTCAAATATGAATTTGCATGCAGTCGGTGATGGATGTTAAGCACCCACAATTGATTTTCTGGCATTTTGTCAGATATTTGTAGGGTCCCATCATTAACATTAACATGGGAGCTCAAAGTTCTATTCCTGAATGTTCCCTTTATTAGAGGTTGAATTTTGGAGGGTGCACTTGTTACCTTGCATGTTGTTGACTATGTATTGTATTAATGCTGACTTTATTTTAAGAAGACCCTTTGAAGCAGTAATAATGTGATGCAAATGTTCTCTTTTCAATGCCTTCGTGAAAACCTTAAACGAGGCCCCTCTGTTTGATCCTAAGGGTCATACAGATGTTTAAGATCCCACCTTATGATGCAGCATGGAGTTCTTCAGGCATTCTCGCCAAAACATTTCCATCATCTCCTACTTGAACCATAATCTTCACCGTGCCCTTTTTGTGACCTTGTTACATTCTAAACTAACGTAGCATTTGCCTAATGACTGCAGTAGCCACTTTATGTGAGGAATTTTGTGGCAATGAAATAAATGTTAATTTAATGTAACTTGCAGACTGCATGCTGTTATTGTGTTTCTTGAGATTGGAATGAAAGGATAGGGCGATGGTTCATGTAAATTCTGACACTAGACATTTGGAAACTCATTAACCTCTGTGGCCCCAGTATTAATGTAAATAAGAGTTCTGAGCTGGAAGGTGGAGGACTTGTGAACATCAAACTCTAAAGAAAATATAGCAAGCTGGATTGTGCGATTTAAGATTCACTAACTTAATTTATGTTTTTCCTTCTAACTGCACAGCAGGCGTAATCACAAGATTAAATGAGAAGCTGACCATTTTAAAGCTCAATACAGAAATTGAATCTGGTGGAGCTGGATATAAGTTAGCACAACTCAGAAAAAAGTAAGAATGGATTCTCTTGAATTCTTGTGGTGTGTTATCAGAAGTATAGGGGTTATAATTTTCACCAACAATGAGAGAAGGAAACTTCTGGTGATGCCTAAGAAGGTATAGTCACAGCAGGAGCATTGTTCTATTCAGTACGATGCAGTTCAGGAAGATGTATAATGATGCAACCAAGCCAGGACAGACAAGATTCACCTATATTCTGTAGTGTACGAATCCCACTGCCAACACTGCCAAGTTTCCTCCATCACATCACATTGCAAAAGCATTTAAGTTTCAAAAGCTGCTATCCTCCACTTTCTATCTGCTCTCTCACCTTCCCAGTTTATCCACCTACTTATCCATTCATACAGCAACCATTGAATCAATTTATAAACTTCAGTTGCACATAATTCTGATCTTTTACTTCATGTATAAGATTGCAGAACATGAAATGAAAGGATAGGACTGGAGGTGCAATTCATCGAGCCAGAGGTGGAGGCCATGGAGATTAGTCTGTAATCTTCTCCAGGAGGGTTAGAGAGATTGGAAACATGCAGAAGTCTGCTGGCCAAATTTTGACAAGCTTCATACCACGAGGAGAGCTGAATTATGTGAAATCTGGCGATGGTTTAAAATGACTAAACTGCCAGCAATAATTTGGATCACTTCCATTTCTGGTTTAGGACGTTCAGGCCCAGAGTAGGTTTGTAACTATGATGCCAACAATTACTTAGGGGACTTTACTCTTGCAGACGATGCACTGTCACAGAATGTTCAACCATACACCAAGATAAGCATCCAGGTTTTGGTGGGTTTGGTTAGAGAATTGGTTGGCTTTTCACCTGGTGATACAAGTCATTTAAGTCAATCTGAATCAACACCAGTGGCAGGGACACTGGTAGAAAGTCTACAATCCTCTCCATGTCCTGCTTTGTTGAATGTCGATGTGGACCTTTATTGGGAATGAATTGGCAGGAATTTTGTGAGGTACACATTCTGTTCCGAAAAGCCAGCTTGAGATGCAGAGAATTGGTTGCCATTCTTTTTAAACCCATTTTTATAAGCAGTCATTTACAGAGTTGCACATTGCAATCAAGTCTACTCACAACACCCACAGTTTTAAACTGTTTCTATTTATGGGGAGGCTAGGGGTGCTCAGGTGAATGCCCAGTCCTGCTTGACAAGCAAGGCTGTGTCATTGCCCTGACACTGCTGTTAATCTACCTCATTGCAATACTTCACCTCACCGCCAACAAGCAGTCGACTGGACTGGAGCTAACTTACAGAAAGCTGGCGGAAATTATTCAGCTTCTGCCACCTTCAAGCCAAAACCAAAGTCACCCCAACCAGTGTCATTGAGCTGCAATATGCAGATGATGCTTGGGTATGTGCAGTCTCCAGGGAAGTACTCCAGACTATTGACAGAGCCTATACGGAGGCATATGAGAGCATGGGTCTCACCCTCAACACCCGCAAGCTGAAGGTCCTTCATCAACCTGGCCTGGCATTGTGGAGCAAACCCCCGATCATCAAGGTCCACAGGGAGGCCTTAAAGAACTTGGAGAACCAATACCAATGTCCTGTCAGCCAAAGCAACTATGGATGAGAACCAGCATTGCCTTCAGTCTGCTAGTGCAGCCTTCAGCCGCTTAAGAGAAAGGGTGTTCAAGAACGATAGCATCAGATTCGACACCAAGATCATAGTTTACAGAGCTTTGGTGGTTCCTGACCTCCAATCTTGTTCTAAGATCCAGACTGTTTACTGTAGACACCTCAAGGCACTGCAGCAGTACCACCAATGCTGCCTGTGCAAGATCCTGCAAATCCACTGGCAAGAAAGTTGCACCAACACCAGCATCCTCAACCAGGCTGAAATCTCTGGCACTGAGGCACTGACCACCCTTGATCAGCTACAATGGGCTGGGCATGTCAGCTGCATGAATGACATGAGACTCTCCAAGCAGATGCTCCACTCCCAGCTTCGAAATGGCAGGTGAGCCCCCGGTGAACAGGGAAAGTGCTTCAGGGATGCCCTCAAGGCCTCAATGGTGAAGTGCAGCATTCTCACTGATGCCTTGGAATCACTGGCCCAAGACCCTCCAAAGTGGAGGAGGAGCATGCAGGACGGTGTTGAGCACCTCGAGACTTGCTATCAGGAAAAAAATGGAAGCCAGGCAAAGACAACAAAAGGAGTGTGCTGCCACACCAACACTCCACCCACCCCTTTCCTTGACCACGCCCTGCCCCAAGTGTAACAGAGCTTGTAGACGCATTGGTCTGTACAGCCACCCACGGACTCACCCTGCGAGGCACCACCAATGATAATGATAATGATGAATGTCCATTTAATGCCTACTCCCGGCAAGTTATTAAACACAATGAATACTGATTGACATGCCATGCACTCTCTGCATAAGAGCAGGGAGGATAAACTTGTTCTCCTCCAAAGGTAGTGGATTGCTGTCTCCAGTGATTGCAAAGATGTCTATCATAGAGTAAGTGACTGCTGCAAGGCTTCAAGTACTTTACACGAATGAGTCCAAAGATTAAGCAATGCAAAGTGTTGTTGTCTAAAATACTTCATCCACACCTTTCAAACATCATGGTCATCACTGACCTTCACAAACTTATTCTGCACCGCAACAGTTATGTATTTTGGGTTAGGGCTAGGGTTTAGGGGTTATATGGGTATATTGGCCCAGGAGAGGGATGAGGTTGAAAGGAGCCATGGGAATGAATTCCCTCTCACTGCACTGCTCTTCTCTCAGCAGTCACCACCCTTCCCCACCATAACCCCACTGAGTAATCTTCTACAAATTTGGTAGTATAGAACTTGAGTATTGCTGAATAAAGATTTATTTTGCTGAGTCTTTTTGTCTTGTACTCATTAGAACAATTTGCAATAAATACAAATGTAAAAGGAAATCAACCTGTTTATACCATAGGAGAAGAGATTGCTAATTGATTGGCAAGTGGACTGTCGTTGGTAGAGATGTTGCAGTGGTGAATACGCGAGTTCCATGTTAACAGGCATTTAACTGTCAAGCTTTGCTTAAGTTTGCTTAACTTTAAAGCAGGCACGCTGACTCTAAGTAGCCAAGGTATTTCTCTTGAACTTAACCGGGGAATTGTTGTCAGCTATTTTGTTGGGTTGAAACAGGCACAATGTATGTACATGTTCTTTCTGTTTGTAATGTTCGGGGCCCTGTGGATTAATAAATGTATATAGCTTCCAGGTATGCCATATTGTGTGCCCCAATGACAATCTTACATTGGATGTTAGCATTACTCTTAGCACACTCAGGATTATTAGCAAATGATGTCCAGCCATGGAATCACATGTAATGTTGGACAATGTTTTGAGTTTTGCAAGCATGGGCCCATTAGAGAGTACCCTTACTTTGCTTTTTGCAAACAACCAAACTGTTACGCAATTTCAATGCAATCTGCGAGTCTTTAGGAAATACAGCCCTCATATCTAGCATCACACTAGTACAGAAATTCATATACAACATTATTCATTTGTGTGACAGGCAGAATATCTTTTTGGCTTGGTAGTAGCATTCTGCTAACAGCAAACACCACTCATCTTGTTACCATGTAGTAGCAGTGTGAAACAGCTAGCTCACTCATTGCTCATTCATTTCAGATACTTTACCCTTCAATGTAATGTGAGGTAAACCTTTCAGAATTAAAAGTGATAGATGTTGGACCATTCATGAGCTTGCATGATATATGGCAAGAAATGATCTAATCAGAGAAGCCATTATCCTGCAAGATTGCTTTGATACATCCTATTTCAGCAGCCAGATTGCATTGTGAACAAATGGTCTGGGTGCCATATGTCAGATTAACAATAAGACCAATCTTATTACTCATTGAACTATAGGAATCCCAAGCCATGTATTAACCAATGAAGATAGGCTTGTGGTAGTCAGTAGCAGTGAACTCCCAGAGTTCAAGCTTTTCTCCTGATGGTCATGTTTTCCCCTGGAAAGCTAGAGAGAGCATATTTTCTGATGGGACTCTCAGGCGTTCCAAATCTCAAAAGGTTGTGGGCCAAATAGCATGTTAGCAGTCAAGGTAAGAATCTGAATGACCTATGTCTACCTCTGCTGAAGCTGCACAGGATATATAGCATCACAGTGATGAAGATTATAATTTAAAGAATTTGTAGTTCATTAAAAGAATATTGAAGAATGGGAAGAAAAGGAGAAGAAGGATGACAACCAGTATGAGATGGAGTATCCATAGCTAGAGCAGTAACAATGGGCTTGGTCATGTATTGATATTCATCATGAAGCAAGTGAAATACAAGGGCACAGAGGTTAATATGTGCTAGATTTGGTGTTCTGATAAAAAGTAAAATTTAACAACCTCTCTCCTGTATCCCAATAATCACACCTAAAAAAACAATAGCGCAGCATTTCTTCTGCTTTGCAATTGTCATCCGCATCTAATTTTGGATTGATGATATTCACCTTCCTCCAGCGGATTACCAAAATGCAACTAAATGTGCCTCCACTAACTCAAGAAATGAGCATGTTGGAGGTGGAGTGTGGTCATCCTTGAAATCTTTGCTATTTTAACTTGTCACTTAACCGCAGTTCAGCTATTGTTTGGAAAGGGGTTGTAAAATGTTCACCTATATTGCATTAATGCATTCTAATTAATACCTCTTTTATAAAAATGTAATGTTGACAACATTTTCTTGAGCTAGACTCTTATTCAAGTTTAATATTTAGGATCTACATGAAATCTACATGAAATAAAGTTAAAGCATGATGTAAAACACAGTTTTTGAACAACAAAAACCTCAACTTTTTATGTTCCCTGACAACACTACCTGAAAGATAATAAGGAAATGTCATTCACCTAAATTAAGTTGACTGGCTATTAGTTTACACTATGAAATAAAATAGACACTGAAGAATAGGAGATAGCAAGAACTGCAGATGCTTGAAGTCAGAGTCAATACAGTATGGAGTTGGAGGATCGCAGCAGGTCAGGCAGCATCAGAGGAGCAGGAAACTCGAAGTTTCGGGTTGGGACTCTTCATCAGGACTGGGGAGGGGGAAGGGAGCTCAGAAATAAATAGAGGGAGGGGGGTGGGGCTGGGGAAATGTAGGTGGGATGGTGATAGGTGAATGCGGGTGGAGGGTTTGGTCACGGAAAGGGTAGGTCAGATAGATAAGAAGGAAGATGGACAGGTTGTATCAGGTCAAGGGAGTGGCAATGATAGGGAAGTCTAGACATGGGATGAGGCTTGCGGTGGGGAGATTTCGAAGTTAGTGAATTCTATGTTGAGTCCATTGGGCGGTAAGGTCCTGAGGTGGAATATAAGGTGTTGTTCCTCTAATTTTCATGTGGCCTCATTATGACATTGGAGGAAGCCCAGGATGGACATGTCACCAAGGGAGTGGGAAGTGGAGTTGAAATGGCTGGCTACCGAAAGGTGGTGTTGATAGGAGCATACAGAGCGCAGATGGTCCACCAATCTGTCAAATGCAGCAGTTCATTTTGTTTTGCAAGAGTCAAGCAGCACAGGGGTACCTTTTATGAGGATTAAAAGATACCAGAGGAAATTAAGAATGGAGAGTGAATCAAATACAGATGTAGGTAAATATTCCATAATCTTAAAACAATGCCAATTGGGACCATTGACGTCAATGGAAATGGAAATTGGCTCAAGTGTATAATGGATTGCTAGGGCACCAGCAGTGTTGGCTTGTGCCCAAGATGAATGTCAAACCTTTTATTCCAAGTATATTCCCTGTAAATTCATTTCTTGAGAACATTGGAGCTGCTATCAATTACTCCCAGATTACTCAGCATCTCAAAATTTGGTCATAGTATGAATCACCTCTCTCAAGATGATTAGTGGAGGGGCACATTAGTATGCAAATATTTTGAGAGTGATTTTTAATTACCTTGATTTTTGATTTAATTGAACAGCTGTATTTTTAATATTCATTCCCACAGACTCATTTTATCCACAAGAGATTAACAGCTCATCATCTGCCAAGCACAGACTGATCAAGATAAATATTTGTTATTTACATCTAGCAAATGAGTCCGGAAGTTTTCTTCCTTGAAAGAAGATTGCATCAAACCCGGAAACCAATCTAGAAAATTTGTTTTGTGCTAATTTAACTGAAACGTGACTCCGGGGTTGGTAATAATGCCTGAATAAAGGATCTTTTACAGAGGATACTAAATACCTCGTGCCATGTGAGACATAATGGTCAAAGATCCATTGGTCATAGTGCCTCAGCTCTCAAAAGTGTGAAATTCAAATACATTATTGCGAGAAACAAGGATAAAAGTCATGTTTGGCTCAAATAACTATAATCTTTAATATTTGGTTAATATAGGTTAATATTTCTGAAATATTGTTCAAACATCTTTGTGATTTAGCTATGAAACAATCAAAACCAGCTCCATTCATTAGACAGGAGGAGATTGTTCCTGTCATCAGTAAATTTGTACACATGAGCACCAATCAGCAAATTAAAGCTAGCAGTTACTACAAAATGAATTTTTACTTAAATCAGTTCTCCAACATTTTTAGCTGCCATTTGCTTTCTGCATTCATCTCAAGTGAATGTAGGACTTATATCATGGAGGCAGAAAATGCATAAGCTCAATGGGGCTTATGAAGAGGACATGACGAAGATGATTAATGCACACCCATCCTTTTCAATGCAGCAAGCACAAGTATATTGTAGTGCATGCTAATTTAAAAGATAGACTGGAATCTTAGAGGTCTGAGCAATGTGGCCTCTGATGAAATGTGTGGTAAAATCAGAAGAGATGTGTGGTGTAGCTGATCTCAATGCTGAGATCATCATGCTATATCTTCAATGCCTTTCACGTACAGCGGGGCAAGATTCACAACAGGCAATGGCAAGTTGCTTATTGGCAGAGTTTGAATTTGTCAAGCTCCTCATTAATGTTCAGGTTCTCAATGTGTCGAACAAACCAGATGTCTGAAATACTCAGCTTTGAAATTAGAGCAGGAACCTGATGGATTTAGCTTGCTGCTGGCTCCAAACAACCTCCATACTGGAGACAGGGCACCAACATATCAGAAGCACACTCCATGAACACCAGCCACATACAAGCCATTTCCGCAGACGTTGGTGTACAATATGTGCCAGATTCTAAGAACTTCCCAATCCACTTATAAGATACTTCTGCACCTCAGTGTTCCACCAGCAACTCTTATGGTAATGCTGCAGCATGAACATTGTGCGCTCAGGGACATACGCCCAGCTCATGAACTTGACCAGGCTGCACCTCTGAGCCCTCTGCCTGCTGTCATAGCACTTGCTCACTCTGAGTGCCCTTGGGTCCTCATAGCATCCATGCCTTCTATTGGCTTGCCTTGACTTTTTGCACATCTCTCCCTCAGCCAGAAACACCAAACTCATATTGCTGCTGTCCTGCCATGCTATTGAGCATAGAATCAAATCCAGGATGCATGTTTTATTTGTTATTAGGCCTCAGTCAAGTCACTGGGGATAACTTTCAGTCAGGGGTCTTGGTATAATAAGTCACCGGCAGCGTCCAGTACTAGTATAGACCCTGCTCTGGCTGCTCAAAGTCAAGGTGAAATGGCGAGGAGCTGAAGAAAGGGCAACACACCACCCACCTTGAGTCTTCGCTCTCTACTGGGTGCCAACTTCCTCCTAGAATGAGAGATATGTAGGTATTACAGGAGATGAAAGTGGGGGCACTTGTTGATGCAAATGTGGAGATATCCTGAGCGAATGAATGCGTTGTGCAGAGGGCATGCAGAGTGAGTAATGTTGGGTTTGAAGTTGATGACAGCAAATGGGGAATACATTGCAGGCAATAGGGAGAGTGGCAGAGGATCAGCTTTGGAGACAGGTGGGTACAGTGGTAGATATAGAGTCAATATGAGGTATTCGAGAGAAGTTGGTGGAACTTAATTTGGTGGCACACAGAATTGCATTGATCTTTTTCCTCTGATGCTGGGCATGTGTCAGAAAAATGCCAAATTTCAGTAGCAGGTGGGCAGAAAGTTCTCATATCACTGGAACATCCTGGATTCCAAATTTCCAGGCAGCATATTTGGAAAGCACCTCTAGACCGTACTTTTCAATCCAGTAGCATCAACCAAACTTGACTCATCACCATCTTGACATGTCACAGTGCTGGCAAAAAGCAATGCCATGGTTCAGCAACATGCCCTGGGATAACATTCCCCATATCACATTCTTCATACGTATGTCACACAACCACAACTCTGGAGTTTCACATCTTTATCTGTTTCTATCAATGCAGGCAAATTGTTTGTGTATCCATGCTAATGTCTCTTCATGCCTCTATCCTTCTACAGGAGAAGAATATGAACAGTTAACATAAGGGGGCATGCAAAGAGGGCCAAGGTACCTGAAATCAGGATGCTGACAACATGTAAGAAGCAGGTTGCCAAACCTGAGGAAACTGAGAGAAGCATGGCATGTGCGATGGAGCAGATTGGATATTTGTAGCTGTTTAGTGAAATTCTTCAAGCAACTGCTCCCAATTGTACAAGTACCAATGTCTGAATAAAACATTGGGCAAAGGCGGTGCCTCACAACACCAACAAACCTTTATGTTTTTCTCTGTAGCATCCGGATTCCACTCCAGGGTGTGAGAAGCTATAGCCCCATGAGTGGGTGTCTGACCAGGACTTCTCATGTCAGGACCAAGGAATTTTCCAAGTGGTTCACAAATTTTGAACAACTCTACAAAGCACCAAAAGTTTCTACCAACTCACAGAGAACCAGTAGAAACTGAGAACTTAAAGTAACATAAGAAATAGGAGCAGGAGTATTAAATATCATCCATTGAGTCTGCTGCACCATTCAATATGATCACGGCTGGCTTTTGGTGTCAATTCCATTTTTCCACCAGTTGCATCTACACCCACAAAGAAGGAATAATAAAAAATAAGCTTCCCATTCTAATCCCACCTTCTAGTGCCTCTGATACCTTACTTGCACTAAGTGAGGCTTGGAAAATAAACCTCATAGCAAACATTATTTCCTTCCTACCGTCCTTTAATAACCTTGAATACAATCCAGTCAGTCCTGGTGATTTATCCAACTCCAAAAATGTTAGCCCTCCAATACCTTCTCTCACAATGCTTATTATATCAAATATTTCACATTCCTCCTCTTTAACTCGATTGTATGCATCTTGTCTCTCCTTTGTGAAGACAGAGAAAAAGTAGTCTTTAAGAATTCTGTCAAATCTTTTGCGCCCATGCATAAGTTATTTTGTCTATCTTTGTTAGGCTCTACGCTTTCCTTGTTACTGTCTTGCTGTCCTAGTAAAACATATATTTTATATTTTCCTTGAATTTACTTTCCAATGTCATATCATACCATCTCTTTGCTTTACTAATTCTCTTTATTATTTGCACTCCAGGCATTCTACAATATTCAGTCTTTTGTAACTGCCATAAGTTTTCTTTTGCTGTTTACATTACCCTGTATGCTTCTGGATAGCAGATATGCTTCTAGAGTGAGCAGTCCCATCCATTCTGTTTATGGGGACATGTCTACACTAAGCTCACAGAAACTGGCTTTTGAATGTTTCCTACTTAGTTCTGCTCAAGCAGCTGTATCCAATCCACCTTTACAAGATCACTGGGAAAGCTCAGCAGATCTGGCAGCATCTGTGAAGAAAAAAATCAGAGTTAACGCTTTGGGTTCGGTGACCCTTCCTCAGAACTGGACTCGAAACGTTAACTCTGATTTTTTTCTTCACAGATGCTGCCAGAACTGCTGAGCTTTTCCAGCAACTTCAGTTTTTGTTCCTGATTTACAGCAAGATCACTTTCAGCTTTATAAGGTTTGTCTTTCCCCATTTTACAACTTTTACTCCTTTTCTATCTTTGTCCTTGAGGATAATGTTAAATTTAACTGTATCACCATTATCTCTAAAATATTCATTCGACTTTTGAACAGAAGTGCATCATATGTGTAGATAAAAACTAAGTTAATTCAAAATATAGCATTAAAAATCAAGATACCATTCAGCGAAAATGCAAGTCAATGTCCAGATTGGAAAGATAAGTATCATTGCTGCTCACCTATAAATCACAACTCTGATCTTTCACAATGATATCCATCTCATTTTGTGTGTAAATATTAGAGATCTTCAGAATTTATTGCGCTGCTTTAGCTCTGAATTAAAAAATATAAATCTATAAAAATGCAATGGTAATACAATTTTAGCAACTAATTGAAGATTTGAAACCTTAAACAGCAGCTAGCAGTAGGACAAGTATCTTAAATAGCAATTGTGATCAAGTCAAGGTATGAGTTTAAAAAATAGCTCTGAACTATCAGTCCTGCTATAAGGAGAAAGGTTATGAACCACATCTTACTTCAGCGCTCTATTTATAAAGTGTCACATTGTATTTGAAGTGAAATAATTTATCAAACATGATTACATCAGCAGATTAAACTGGCCTTAGCAATGTGATTAGAATGAGGATTACTTGCTGAAATGTATTGACTCTGTGGATAAGAATCGTTTTTCAAAACTGTCTGAATGACCTGAGTTAAGACTCTTCATTGGAGATTAGTAATTGGCAGATAACATGCCACACTTAGAGTTATGTGAACAGAATTCCAATTAGATGTTGTAAAACACTGACCTCAAGATAAGGCTCAGTGTCCAATAAGGCAGGAGTTAGGAAATAGCCACAATAGGTAGTACTTGAAGAGAGAATAGAAACAAATAAACTACACAAATTCCATACAGCATAGAACAAAAGCACAAATAATAATGACAAAAACTCAATTGCCAAAACAATACAGTACACAAACAGGCCCTTCAGCCCACCATGTCTGTGCCAACATGAGGCTATTCTAAACTAATCCAATCTGCCTACACATGGTGCATATCCCTCTGTTCAATTCCTGATCAAGTGTCTGTCTATACTATTCTTCTACCACCTCACTGGCAGCACTTTCCAGGCACTTGCTATCCTCTGTGTAAAACACTTTCTTTGCAAGTGAAAATTTCCACCTTTCACCTTAAACTTAAGCCCCCTAGTATTGACATTTCCATCCTGGGAAAAAGACTCTGACTATCCACCTTATCCATGCCCCTCATAATTTTATATAATTCCATCAGGTCGCCCCTCAGTCTCTGATGCTCTAGCAAAAATAATTCAAGTTTGTCCAATCTCTCCTTATGGCAAAAACACTCCAATCCAGGAAGCATCCTGGTAAACATCTTTTGCACCTTCTCCAAAGCCTCCACATCCTTCCTATTGTTTGGCATCCAAAACGGTACACAGGACTCCAAATGTGGCCTGATCAAAGTCTTATACAGTTGCAACATGACTTGCAAAATTTTATAAATAATGCTTGACCGATGAAGGCAAACATGCCGCATGCCTTCTTTATCACCTTATCCACTTGTGTTACCACTTTCAGGAAGCTATGGATTTGGACTCAAACATCCCTCCGTAAAGCAACGCTCCTAAGAGTCCTGCCATTTACTGTATACTTTCCTCTTGCATTTGACCTCCCAAAATGCATCAGCTCACACTTTTCCAGATTAAACTCCATCCGCCATTTCTCTGGCGAATTTTCCAGCTGATCTATGTCCTGTTGCATCGTTTGATATCCTGTGTTACTTTCTACAAAGACACCAATTCGTGGGTCATAATTAGACCACCAACATTTTTATCAAAATCGTTTATATATGTATGACAAACAACTGAGGTCCCAGCACTGATCCTTTCAGAACACCACCTGTCACAGGCCTCCAGTGAGAAAAACACTCCTCTACAACTGTACTCTCTCTACTATGGCCAAGTCAATTTTTTTATACAACTTGCTAATTCACCATGGATTCTATGCGATTTGATTTTCTGGACCAGCCTACCACGAGGGACCTTGTCAAATGCTTGAATAAAGTCCATGGAGATAACATCCAATACTTTACCCTCATCAATCATCTTTGTCACTTTCTCAAAAAACTCAATCAAGTTTGTGAGACAAGGCCTCCCCTGTGTAGAGCCTTGCTGACTATCCTTAAGAAGACCATTCCTCCCCAATGCAAGCAAATCCTGACCCTAAAAATCTTCTCCAATAATCTCCCTATTGCTAATGCAATGCTCACCAGCCTATAATTTCCTGGATTATCCCTGTTGCCCTTTATGAACAAAGGAACAACACTGGCTATTCTCCAGTCCTTTAAACCTTGTCTGTGGTTAAAGAGAGTACGAAGATCTCTGCGGGTGAGGAGCTCCCATGAGGAGCTCGAACAGTTCATTCACTTCACTAACACCTTCCACCCCAACCTTAACTTCACCCGGACCATCTCCAATACCTCTCTCTCCTTCCTGGACCTCTCTGTCTCCATCTCTGGCAACCACCTGGAAACTGGTATCTATTTCAAGCCTACCGACTCCCACAGCTACCTAGAATACACCTCCTCTCACCCACCTTCTTACAAGAATGCCATCCCCTATTCCCAATTCCTTCACCTCCGCCGCATATGCTCCTAAGATGAGGCATTCCACTCCCGGACATCCCAGATGTCCTCGTTTTTCAAGGATCGCAATTTCCCCTCCACAGTGGTTGAAAACGCCCTCGACAGCATCTCTCGCGTTTCCTGAAACTCATCCCTCACACCCCCACTGCAACAACAACACAGACAGAATCCCCCTCATCCTCACATACCACCCCACCAACCTCCGGATTCAACGCATCATCCTCCAGCACTTCCGCCACCTGCAATCTGACCCCACTACCAAAGACATTTTTCCCTCCCCACCCTTATCTGCCTTCCAAAGGAACCGCTCTCTCCATGACTCCCTCGTCTGCTCCACACTCCCCACTAGCCCCACCACCCCCGGCACTTTTCTCTGCAACCGGAACATGCCCCTGTACTTCCCCCCTCACCCCCACCCCAGGCCCCAAGAAAACCTTCCACATTAAATAGATGTTCACCTGCACATCTGCTAATGTGGTATATTGTATCCGCTGTTCCCGTTGTGGCCTCCTCTACATCGGGGAAACCAAGCGGAGGCTTGGAGACCACTTTGAGGAACATCTACGCTCGGTTCATGACAAACGACTGCACCTCCCAGTCGCGAACCACTTCAACTCTCCCTCCCACTCCTTGGACGACATGTCCATCCTGGGCCTCCTCCAGTGCCACAATGATGCCACCCGAAGGCTGCAGGAAGAGCACCTCATATTTCGCTTGGGAACCCTGCAGCCCAATGGTCTCAATGTGGACTTTACAAGCTTCAAAATCTCCCCACCCCCGACCACCCAAAACCCAAAACCAGCCCAGCTTGTCCCTGCCTCCTTAACCTGTCTGTCTTTTCTCCAACCTATCCGCTCCTCCCACCTCATGGACCAACCCCCACCCCTACCTCCTACCTACCAGCCTCATCCCCGCCTCCTTGACCTGTCTGTCTTCCCTCAATTGACGAACCCCCATCCCAACTCCCTACCTACACTCACCTTTACTGGCTCCATCCCTGCCTCCTTGACTTTCCCGTCTTCTCTCCACCTATCCTCTCCTTTATCCACCTTCCATCATTGCCTCCCCCACTCTCTCTATTTATTCCAGAGTCCCCTTCCCCTCCCCCATTTCTGAAGAAGGGTCCAGACCTGAAACGTCAGCTTTCCTGCTCCTCTGATACTGCCTGGCCTGCTGTGTTCATCCAGCTCTACACCTTGTTATCTCATCTCCAGGGCATCTCTGCAGTAGGTGATGTCCTATCCCCAACCATCTTTGGCTACTTCACCAATGACCTTCCTTCCATTGGTGGAGGAAATATTGCCCACCACCACAATATAAAGTGATCAGCTTACGTTTAGGTAAGTGCTTTTGATTTCTTTTGCCGCAGCAGTGTTCGTGAAATACCATACAAACTACATGATAGGAGGAAATCCAACCACTGCTTAGAATTTAATTTAGGCAACAATGGTCTCACCAGGAAGCTGACTAGAGGCCCTTGTCACCTCTTTTTTTGGAAGCCTAATGGTATTAAGTGCGAATCAGGCTTTTAAATGGCCAATGACGAAGCAGCCTATGATCAATGACATCAATGGCTGCCCTGTTGGCCAATCAGAGGCAATCACATTGTGCAGAATGACACCGGGGGCGTGGTACATATGCTGACGATGCAGACACCAGATAATGAGGGTCAATAAGGGATCCAGGACACAGGTAAATGATGGCAGGTTGGGTTTCAATGGGTGTGTGTCACAAGGGAGGAAAGGAGGATATGGTTGATGGTTGATAGCAAGAGTAGAGCAATGTTTCTTTAGGAAACTCTGCCCCTCTTCCTGATGATATGTCCTTCAATCAGACAACAAAGTCAACTCCCAATCAGAAACCTGCAAACATGCCAGGATTTGTTTTTCTGGCTTCCAGAATGGTAACAGTTCTGAACACTGCTGGTTGAATACTCAATTGGCTATGAGGCAAGAAACCAATTTTGAATCAATTCTCTCAGACTTATTTGAATCAGAAGTGGTACAGTGGTTGCTCTCCACCATACACACTTCCACATGATTACAATAACTCCTCCCTTTAAACTGTCTCCTAGGGACAGCATTAAATCCTATGTTGAGTCAGATTCAGTGAAATTTGAAGGTCTATCAGCAGAAAGTTTTCTATCACTCATGGGCATTATCATGCAGTCACTCTTGGCCAGGGATACTAACAGGGACGTGGAGCATAACCAGGTAAGTAGGGAAGCTTTGTGCAGAGGGAAGAATTCAAGATCTCTCACTAATAGTTCATATCCATCAACGCTCTTCACAGAACACTTCTGATAGCTTCAGATCATAAAGGAGCAGTGTCTGAGGGCAACTAAGATTCACCAAGGCATTAGTCAATCAGTTGGACACCTCTACACAAACCTCGGTAAGGGCAAGAATGCCTTTGCTAACAGCAGGGAAATCACCATCACCCTTAATTCTTATGCCAGTGGTTCCTTCCAGGCTGAATTTGGTGGCACTGGAATATCTAATAGGTCACTGTATGTTGGTATATTAAGAAGTATCATGGATCCTTTGCAGGACAGGGGATTTCAGTAATCAGAGAGAAGCAGGTGTAGTAACCATTATACCTACTATTGTAACAGACTTCTTAGTGGCATATGGAATCATTAATTGAGTAAACATGACTCTGTGAGCACTATACCTCAATATGGAGATGCACTGGAACCACAAGGACCATTCCTTCATAATTGTATTACTATTGTGTAATTATGATCAGAATACCACATGATTAAACTATGAGATTTATATACGTGTTTTATTTTGTTTATTTTGAGTTTATATTCTTGCAATTCTAAATTAAATATATGGGTTTCTCTGCGTGTTCTAAGCTAACAAGGATATATTAAAAAAAAACATAATTCTAAGCAGGAGGAAGTTATCCAGGGCTCATAGGAATTACCCAGAGGAATTAGGAGGAGAGCTTTACAGATTGATTGAGTTTTGGCTGGGAAGCTGTTTAAGAGAGAAGAAGGTATTAAACTCTGAAGTGATGAGAAGTTTAATCCATTAACACATACTAAGTAGCGTTTCTAAGAAAGGGAGTTTAAAGTAATGAAATTATTTTAGAATAAGAAATTATTCTCAATTCCAGACTGCAGTGTTGGGATACAGTTAGTAGAAAAGAAGTGAAGTTAAATCTTTTGAAGTTGTTAAAGAAAAAAAGTAAAGGAATTTAAGCTGCAACAGGGAGAGTATTGTCCTGGAAGGAAATTAAGTCAGGAATATAATAATTAAGAAAGAGATATAGTTGGTGCAGATGAGTTGAAATTTTAATCATTTCAAGCTCATTAAAGTATTTGAAAAAACAGAGTCTTGCCGTCTCTCCCATAGAAATAAATTGGGCTCAACCTTGCTAGAAGTACAGCACTAAATGATGATAATGTGAGAAAAAGACATCAGGGTGTACTGATTCAGACATGCAGCTAGCTGTTGTCTCAACTACATGTATAAAGAGCAGGTTGACCATTTCTAATGTGCATTTAAAAATCTTAGTGTCATTGTTATAAGAGAACAATGTTTTGTTCCCTTGTTTATCTTCATTTCTGTTATTAATAAACTTTTGTTTTTATCATTAAAAGACTGCAAGATTGCAAACATGTGTATTTTTAAAGATCACTTCAGTAAAAAAAAATCTACCTAATGAGGTTTCTGTTGGGCATCTGACTTGCATGGTGTTAACCTCACTGGATATTTCCCCATAGCAGTTGAGACCACAAGATCATACTAGTGAATACCTGCTCTATTGACATTAAGAGCTATGTTTTTATTCTGCAGCAGTCATGCAACTCTATCATTTTGAACAGCACATTGAACTACAGGTTGGCCATTTGATGATGGAAACCTACTACTCCACTCTCTCTCAAGTATCCCACATACATGGTGTGGAAGCCCACATGTTTGAAAGGAATTTATGTGGGGTTGTGACCTCAACTAAAAACTAAATTTGGTTTAAAATAAAGCAGCTGGCTTCCAGAAAATGATTATATAACTAAGTTGAACTGAACAACAAAGTCTGTGTTCTACTTAGATCACCTCAGCCAGGCCTGCAGATGGGCGTAAATGTTTTTTTTACCCTACTGAAAAGTCCTGCTGAGATCAAACTAGAATTTCAAAACAAAAATAAAAATATAAAATATTTTTACTTTTCCAATGTTAATACAGCTTTGCACATCAAACACAGAAACCTAGAAAATAGGAACAGGAGTAGGCCATTCAACTCTTTGAGCCTATTCCACCATTCAATATGACCATGGTTGATCATCTATCTCAATGGCATGTTCCTTCTTTTACCCCATACTCCTTGGTGCCTTTAATATCTAAAACATTTATCAGTCTCTTTCTTGAATACACTTATTGACCTGGCTTCCATAGCCTTCTATGGTAGCAAGCTTCACAGGTTCACAATGCCTGAAGTGAAGAAATGTTTCCTCATCTCAATCCTAAAGGCCTACCCCATATCCTAAAGCTGTGTCCCCTGCTCCCGAACCAGCAAAACATCCTCTATGCAGGGAGCATGTCCAATTTGTTAGAATTTCATACATTTCAAACGCATCCCCTTTCATTCTTCTAAACTCTGGTGAATACAGTCCCAGTTCCACCAATCTCTTTTTTACAACAGTCGTACAAAAGATAATAACATCGGTTGGTTAAGAATCAGAATGTTCAGTCAGATGAAAATTCATGGCAGAAATCTACAACCCTGTGTGAATGAATGCCATCTTAGAATCAAGGGATGGCCAAAGATGATGGATAAAATTGGCTCCAAACATTGTGAGCTTCAGACGTATCTGGCACACAATCATTTTTAACATGCAGGAGAAACTAAAGTTTACGAAATGGCAACAAGGGAAATTTTGAAAAATTAAGTAATTGCTGAAGGGCTAAGGTTGCATTTCTTTGTGATTCAATTGCAACTCCTTCAAATTTTGTTATTTTGGTTGTGTGATATGGGTTCTGTCACTCTAGCTTACTTTAATTTTGGACATGAAGGAGAAAAACAAAATTAATCCAGGATTAATTACCAAAATGAGAATAAAAATACTTGTATGTTTTTCATGTGAACATTGCAAGTTGTATTTACTTGATGAACCATCCAGATCCAGAGACTGATGCAAGCATCAAGCTTTGAGGATTCTTTTTGTTCAATATTCCATAAACCAATCAATCTACTCATATCAAACAAAATGCACGACTGTACAGAATTGTACTGTAAGCAGCCAAGGTGAAGGCAAGCAACTGATTGCTGTCACCAGTTCTCTGTGAGTTATCTGTCATTTGTAATAATATACACAGAGTGAGTATGAAGCCACGTCAATAGAGCTCAGAATCAAAGATTTCTTGCCCAAATTGACAATAAGGGATAAGCAAAATAAAGCTCTGATGAAAAAATAAATATGGCTGCAGGCAGATATTGTAAGGTAGAAAAAAATTACTAAAGATGTTTCATTTCAGTTAATATTATGGAACTCGAATCACCACGACTTGTTCATTCATTTGAAGTTCTTAATGGCCGACACCAAGCAGTCATCTTCTGCCTGGTGCTGAGCAGGTGCCTGATCTCCAGAGGCCAGCGGCTTAAGGCTTCTGTCTCGGCCAATGACAGAGACATGGCAGTGATGTGTTCACCAGAATTTCGTCCTGACTCTAATCCAGCTAAATACACACCAAGCTTTCAGTAGTTGAGCTGGTGGAGGTTGCAAGAGGCAACCCTGCTCATATGTCCTGTGAGGGATTTGTGGCTTCTTCCTCATAAGTGGAGGAGGACATACCATGCAGTGCTGCCATCTTAACCTTGGAGACTGTGCAGATACCGCTGCTGCCTGTAGGAGACAAGAAAAAGAGGATAAGTTGCAAAATAAGGCTGGAAATTCAACCATATTATGAATCCATTCAGAACGGAGGTAATGGGAGAACTGCACAGGACTTGGTAATGAATTTTCAGCATCACCCCCTTGAGCAGTCTGTATCCTCTCCTGTTAAGACAGGGATCTTGTTCTCATAGAGGATGAGTAAATGGATAGCATGTGCCCCACCACACATCTTGACTCTCTCTGCCCTGTTGTGGGCCATTTTCCTTTGGAATGAGACAAAGGAATGAACTGAGTGAGATAAAAGTTTTTAGTACTGGTGCAGATGGAGAAAAAGTTGTGAGCTGTTACGAGAGGGTAGGTTTCAGAGAAGCAATGCAGTGTTAGCAATTTGGGAGATTAATTATACTAGAGACCGAATGAGAGAAGATGTTGCATGGAATAGTGAGAGTGGGAGAAAATGAGCCTTGGCGAGAGGTGGGTGCAGTAGCAGAGGTAGAGTAATGTGAGGTAGCAGAGAGAAGATGCTGGAATGTACCCTAATGGAATGCAGAAGGTTAACCTTCTTGTGGCTGAAATCGAATCAGAGATAGTAGGAACTGCAGATGCTGGAGAATCCGAGACAACAAGGTGCAGGGCTGGATGAACACAGCAGGCCAAGCAGCATCATAGGAGCAGAGAGGCTTGTGGCTCTCTTGAGTGTTTCTTAGACCACATAAACTGATCTCACCCTGGTGGCTACTTCAGACCAGTCTGACAGGGTGTGGCGGTATGGTCTCCTCTGGCTGTGTTGAAGAAAGTGTATGCCCTCCTAACAACACCTCAGCCACCAAGACCTCCAGGTTTCTATTACAAACCTGGGAGTTAATTTCCCTTTCTTAACCATCTCTGTGGCAATCTTCACACCCACAGGAATTGTGAATGGCAACTCCTGACTGACAGTGCATCACCTGATACACAAACACACTTTACATATTTTGCCAGGAATCCCAGCAGTGGTGAGTACTTTGGCCTGAGTGAAAGATATCACCAGTGAGGTACCTTGGAGGCATAGATAGTGAAATGAGCTGCAGAGAATACCATGGGAAGACTTGCTAGAGTTCATTGGAAGAAACCTGCCATGGGACTCCCTGAAATTGACACTTGTGAAAGGGAAATCATTTCTAATTTAGTTATTGGAGTCCATTGAAAATGTAATCTGCTATAGATAAAGGGGGAACTGAAGGATATACCGTACTTAAGTTTTCTAAATGCACATCACATCAAAGATTGACACAGAAAATAGGAGCTCTTGGTATAGGAGATAAAATACTGGCACGAACAGAAGATTGGCTGGCTCGCAGACAGAAAGATTAGGCATAAATCAGTCATATACAGGTTGACAAGACATAACAAGTGCTGTGCCACAGGGGACACTAATAGGTCTCCACTTTGTACAATTTATATAAATGACTTGGGTGAAGGGACAGAAAGTGTGGTTGCTCAGATATGTAGGAAAGTAAATTGTGAAGAGATTATAAAAAGGCCACAAAAGGATATAGGTAAGCAAAGCGATTAGGGAAAGATTTGTCAAATAGAGTACGATATGGGAAAATGTGAAATCGACTATTTTAGCAAATAGCATATTATCCAAATGATGAAAGATTGGAGAGCTCCAAGATACAGAGGGGATCTGTGTGTCCTTGTGCACAAATTGCGGAAGGTTTAATGCTGATACAGCCAGTAATCAGAGCAGCAAATAGAATTTGTTGCAAGTGGAATTGAATTTAAAAGTAAATAGTTTGTACTTCAGCTATACAGGACATTGGCAAGACCATATCTGGTGTAATGTGCTCAGTATTGATCTCCTAATTTAAGGAAACTTATAAATGCATTGCAATCAATTCAGAGAAGCTTCCCCAGCCAAACACTTAGAATGGACTGCTATTCTTATGAGGAAAGGTTATATAAGCCAGTAGTAAAATTAGCCTGGCTCCTCACAATGAATGATAACGTTCCATTAACTGTGTGATTTATATATATAGTTCTTTTTAATCTTGTTTATTCTAAGTTTGAGTTCTTGGTTTCTACGTTAGTAACCTGTGGGTTTTCACAGTCTGAGGTTTATGGTTAATTTGTAAGTATTGCTGTAACTGTAGTGATTTATTTTAAACCCATTTTGAGGTCTAAATTTAAAATTAATGGGTTTTTTGAGTACATATGTCGGGGTTTATGATCAAACAAGATTATCAACTCCAGTTTAGAAGGTCAGGAGCATTTTTTTAATGTGAAGGGAAACATCCATAGCTTAGAGAGAGAGGATTTTTATTTTTCATTTTGCAATGAATTTTGAGCCAATCCTGTGAAGTCCTTTGATTAAGATGCCTGTATAGACCAGTGTTTCTGAGAAGTGAAAAATATAGTAAAACTAGATTATCTTCGAGCAAAGAGTTAGTGATAGCCCCATACCAGAAGTGTTGGCTAAAACCCTAAAGAAGTCACTCAAAGTTGAATACATTTCAGCTCAGGTATGTAATAGTTCCAGGAAGAATCTGTCTGCAGTTGCAGTCTGTACAGCCAGGGATTCTGGTACGTGTACATTACAATGGTGTTTTGGGGTATTGTAAAAAGCATGGTTTGGTACTGTACCAAGAGTATGTTTTGAGTACTGCACAAAAGCTATTGATTTCTTTTCAATTTATAAAGGAGTATTTTAGGATTAATGTGCTTGTACTTTTACTGGATTATTAAAAATATTTGAAGTTGTTATAAGTAGATAGTTTGTTTTCTTCTATTTTATTTTCATTTCTTTTGTTAATAAAGCTCTGTTTGATTGTTATAGCAAAACCTGCAGCATTACATGCTTATGTTTCAGCGAGAGACCACTGCAATAAAATCGAAACAAAACAATATGATGTAACAAGCCAAGTTTCATTTTGAGATCTGATTTGTCCAGTTATTACAACAGTTGTGATTCTAACAGCTTTCCTAATTACCCACTGTAAATGCATACTAGCCTTTTGTAATTATAGAGTCATACAGAATAGAAACAGACCCTTTGGTTAAATTCATCCGTGTCAACCAACTTTCCCAAACTAAACTAGTCCCATTTGCCTGTATTTGGCCCATATTCTTCTAAACCTTTCCTATTCATGTACCTATCCAAAAGTCTTTACAGTGTAGTTCATGTGCTAAGACATTGGAATCACTCTGCATCTTATATGAGTAACTGGTTATCCTTCTCATGTGTGACTTCGAATCAGTTCTGAACAACATGTTCTTCTGAATGCAGTAAAAAGAGTTTTTTTTTAGAAAAAAATGATTTGCATTGAACAGAAAATGTGCTGAAATTGCTGGAATAGAATCGATGGCATGAACTACAAACAGCCAAACAACAAAATCGCCATCAGCTCAGATATTCCAATCACCATCATGATTAGAAACTTACTATCTTACCTATAAATGTTATCTGTGCTGGAGTGTCCGGGTAGGAGCATCCTGGTACGTGCCTCTGCAGGAATCTGAGTCCAGTAGCGACAATGATCATCGTAGAAACAGTATCCCTTTTTGTTACATACTGTGCCTGTAACATCCAGTGGTATAGTCACCCACTTTGACAGTTCCTGTGAACAGGTAAGGTAGGTTAAGTGTCAGGGTTAAGGTGGCAGTTGGTTGAGGGATTCGAGAGCCAGATGGGTGAGGGGTGTAGTGTGTGGGGTGGATAGGAATGAATAGAGTATATCAGGATGGGAGGGGATAGCCCAGCATGGGTGACCAGGGAGCACTGTTTCTGGCAGTGGGTGGGTGGAGATCTCAGATCCAATTAGTCGGATGGATAGCTGGCATTTTTGGCATTTTTGTTATTGTTTTCCCTGTAAAAGGAGCAACCGTAATAACAGCTGGAGTTCTTGATTTTTCCATCTACTCTAGCCATCTGAACTAGTTATTGCTCCTACCTCATCCCCTACAACCCCTGCACTCCAAATGCCAGAATACATTAGGAAAAAGAAAACCTTAATAAAACACATTTCTACAGATATCCAAAAGCATTGAAAACTCAGCTTTATTTCCTGTTTCATGTGCACGTATTTACTTCATCCAAGCAACTTGCAGACGTCACTAGGTGCAATTACACAATACAGAAGCGATCATAGTTTAGGTATCAATAATTTAATGAAATGATTTGTCTAAAATAAGTGGGAATTTTGAATAGTCTGACTGCGTCCAGGGATAACTGATACATGCATGTACTAAAGGTGAGCAAATGTATTATATTGCTATGAATAGATTCTAACGTTTTTATTCAATATGGTTAAAAGATACAGCTGACCTCTTCACTGTCTTGTTTTATATGTCAAGACAGTGACAGAGGTGGATTAGAAATCTGACTCTGCTGGTTAATGTAATTTGCTGGAGCATGATCCTAATCTCCTCTGTTGATTGCTTTCAGAAATGGGTATTGTGAACATTTGAGTGTGAGTTAAAGGATGAGATTTTCATGATTTTGTAGGGTCAGGCTGTAGTATAACCTTGTTGATAAAATATCAGATTCATTCTATTTTCCAGTCGCTCACACACTGTTAGTATCAATGATGATACATCTATTCACTTCACTGTTTTATTGTTTGGGGAGTCATCAATCACAGTCAAACTTTTGAAATTAAGGTCAAAAGATTACTAATATTAATTTTGAGGACAAGGCAATTTGACAAATGTATAATATAAATATCATCTTGATCAGTGGAAAAATACTTCCTGAAGCCATTTGAAGGAAGGACAGAAACAATTCTAATTCATGTTATGAAACTCATTTTGAAATTCTGGAGAGGGAATTAGTCCACATTTTTTTTCTTTTTAATCTTCATTTAAGATTTAAAGTGTTACAAAGCAAAGATTTTGTTTATGAGCAGTTGGGTGGAATATTTAGGAGGTTAAGTCAAGTGGTCGCAAAATTCAGTTGCCTCTGAAGACAGGGCTCATTAAGTAATTGTAGAGATTGCTTATCTGCAGTTGACAGTGAAGGTGTGGAAATTGCTTTTAGTGCCTGACAACAGTTTCCAAACATGAAATGCAGTTTGGCAATAATAGAATCAAAGATAGTAGGAACTGCAGATGCTGGAGAATCCGAGACAACAAGGTACAGGGCTGGATGAACACAGCAGGCCAAGCAGCATCATA
>NC_063338.1:33637622-33698723 GCF_021869965.1 Rhincodon typus | reverse complement strand
CCATCCCCGCCTCTTCGACCTGTTTGTTTCCTCTCCACCTATCCTCTCCTCTATCCCTCTTCTATCCGCCTCCCACTCTCTCCCTATTTATTTCAGAAACCCCTTCCCCTCCCCCTTTTCTGATGAAGGGTCTCGGCCCGAAACGTCAGCCTCTCTGCTCTTATGATGCTGCTTGGCCTGCTGTGTTCATCCAGCCCTGTACCTTGTTGTCTTGGCAATAATAGATCCACTTTTCATGGCTCTGTAAAGGAGGCCAGCAGCTTTACCTTTAATGGTAGCTTCTGGGAAGCAGAAACCTACCAATGAGCTATCTGCTGCTGAGTATCTCTTTGGCACAAGAAGTATCTAGTCACGGGTGAGTAAGATAGACAGGAAGTATTAGATAATCTGATCTTCCAGAGTGAACTTCTTTTTCTCACCATGCCTTTGAAATTGACACACTTAGACACCAAGCTCTAGGCTATTTAGGAGCCTTAGCAGAGGCAATGACGTATGGGTAAACAGTAGGAAGGCCAAGAAGGCTATATTATAGGCTCGCTCATCTGTTAATCCACCCTGGGGGCCTGTAAAATCCTGCCTATTATCTTGGTTAGTTTTAGATCAGGTCATAAAATCAAATGTAAGCAGAATTTTAAAAGTGCAAATACATTTTTTTCAAAAAAAGTCTGTGGGGTATCTTAGTTTGAAACATCAAAGAAATCCAATAAATAATGACAAATAGTCGCATACATTAAAAAAATTTTCAAAATTTTAATCCTTCTAAAACATGTTATATGAATTACATCTATTTAAAGAGCTTTACATAAGGTATGCTATAAAATTACATTAACCCACCAAATAAAATTCAACATTTAAAATGGTTGCATTCACTTCTGCCAGTGCCTTTCTGGTATTGTGAAGATGCTGCAGCAACAGAATGAATCATTCAGGTGACCTGCTGTTAAAACAGAAACAGAGGGCAGTTTCAGACTCTGCAAATTTGCCACCTTAATCTGTCACCTATCTCCTGCCAATGTGCTTCCTACTCTAGAGGGGTGAGGGCTTATAATCCTGGATGGTTTCAGCTCTCTTCTGTGATTTGTCTCTCAGTTTTAAATAATTCTGTAGGCTGAATATAGTGCCCAAAAAAATAAAATGAGCTTAATTTGCTTGATTTTGCTCGAGTCAGAAGTTTACATGTTCTGACCCCATTCCAGAGAATTAAACTCATGATCAAGATTGCATGCTCCAGGACATGTTTGTCCTTTCCTTTGCTTTGATTTTTGTGACTTTCTGAGTGAATGACCAGCCAAAGGTAAGATTTCCCAGGTCTTTTTATCACTCCTAATGGGTGAGAGGGTCAAGCTATTTCTATGCCTGCTAAAAGCCATAAATTAAGCTATATCTATCAGGAATTCAAAAAGATCAGAAGAAGTAAGTCACAAATCTGACATGAACTATCATGTCCCAACATGCCATGCCTCATAGGCAGTTTGTCAACATACTTTCAACTAACATAATCATGATATGAGTATCCATTATTTATATCCATTATTCAACCTTGACCATTTGTGTATTCAGGGCTCAAATGAGTTGATGTTTCATTTTATCTGTGTCAAAAAGTCCAGCAAGCACCTTTGGAAACTAGGATATTTTGGACCAAAGATATATACTTCATTGAAAATTAAATGGAAAATTTAGCAAAGCAGAAAATATGTCGAAATTAAAGCTGAGCATTGAAAATATCACATATTTCCAGCAAATTGATATTAAAACCTAATGAATTCAATAAATACTTAAAATCCTAACAAGGTCATAAGATCAAGCAAAAGTATTAAATGTGAAGTTAAAACAAGTTGTTGAAAATATATCAGTTTTACCACATCTGAATTTTGGTGTGAATTTAAAGGGATGATTTTCCAATATTCTGATGCAGCAGAAGTCCTCAACTGAAATCCTTACACACTGCATTATAAGATTTTCCAACCAATTTCCATATGTTTATACATAAGTGAGGACCCAGGCTAAGAGCATCAACGTAAAAAACCACATCATTTAGTATGGAAAAGTAAACATGAAAAACTGAAATGGCGGCATTTTATTACAGCTACTGGACTAGTAATTCAGAGACCCAGGCTAACCTCCATAGGAACAAATCCCATCATGGAGGTTGGTGGAATTCAATTAGTAAAATTTGGAATTGAAAGGTTGTTTCAATAATGTTGACCACAAAACTATCATTGACTGTCATAAAAGGTCATTTGATTCACGTATGTCCATTAAAGGAAGGGAACCTGCCATCATTGGCTAGTGTAGAACTCCAGACCTACAACAATGGGATTGACTCTTAACTGTCCTCTGAATTGATTCAACAAACCATTCGGTTCAACGGCATTCAGGGATATGCAACAAATCCTGGCCTTGCCAGTGATGTCTACTTCTCAATTTAAAAAAATACAATAACATATTGTAATGCAAATTTTTTAGATTTTTTTAAAAGGGCAAAGGGAAAGTACATTCTGGATTTTTTAAAAATTGGATTAAACATATTGGGATTGTTTCATTTTCTTTATTTTCCTTCTTTGCCTGCGTGTGATTTTTTTCTAATTTCTGAGAGATCCCAGAAAATATATAAGTTCAACCTATCCTTCAATGAAGATGTGTTCAGCTGTGTCATTCTCCCCATAATCCAATGTTTTACTTCCAGGATAATTTTTAAGATTCTGCTCAAAACCCCCTTCCAAAGTGTAGATGTCATCTTTGAAGGGAGGATGCAGAGTTGAAAAGTGATCAAATTGAATTGTACAAAGTTTACAGAATCTGTTTGAATTCTTTGCACTGTCTGGTTTATCCTGAAAATCTCTCATTGATGAAGCAGCAACTTTACATTTGAGGAGTTTTAAATAATCTGATATTTTTCCAATTATGAGTTTTGTTCATGCTGAGCTAATTTGATACGGTCATTATAGCAGACATGGACAAAGCTATAGGACTTTAGACAGGGTAGCAGGAGGAGGGAAGGGGAAAGTTCCTTTAATGGTATCTTAGAACTACTCAGAAATTACACAACATATGCTTTTCACTGTGCAAAGATGCATTTCAATTGTTTGCTTTTATGTACATTTAGTTAGAATACAGAAGGACCTTGTTACAAAACCTAAGTCATTATTTATAGAGATCTTCCAGATGTTGGGAAGCAGTTATAAATCCAACATAAATAGAAAACTGATGCCGTTCCTTGGAGAGTTTTATGTTCTTTTGGCAACAACAAAGTTGGTGTGTTGAGAGCAGTTATTAAAACAAAATGAAGCAACATCTTTGCAGGGTAGGGAGCTTCTGATACTGTTAGTACAGGTTTAAACTAATTTGGCAGGTTTTGGGATTGGTAGTGAGTTAGAGTGGGGGATAACGTAGACAAATATAGATGAGAAATTACGTCAGTGTGAAAGTCAGATTGTATACAGTCAAGTCATGAAGCAAGATAGCATGGCAAGACTGGAAGGCATTTATTGTAATGCAATAAGGCTTGTGGCTAAGGCAAATGAGTTGAGTATCCTGATTAACCCATGGGGAGGTGGTATAATTATTATCAATTAATATCAATTAATTAGAGACATGGTTAAGCGAGATGAAGAAAGGGCATTTTGGAATATAGAATCCTTAAGCAAGACTGGGAGGAGGATTTATAAGAAGGGGATGTTGTATAGGCAGGAATTTGAGAGGTATTTAGATGAATATTTGAAAAGCAATAATATACAAAGCCATTAACCAGGTGCTGGGAAGTGGGATGAGAATAGATAGGTGCTTGATTATTAGCACAGGCACAATAGGCTGAAAGACATATTTCTGTGCTATAATACTCAATGGGCTGAAACCTATATATTTTTAGCTAAGTTGGAGTTTCATTGAGTTTTTGCCAGGTTTTTCCACTGTGAGCCCTAAAGCGATTTCTTGCCCTATTTTATCAACTTACCTCATAAATCACCTTCCACATGCTCATGGTGTCTCTGATGTCTGCCCCTCTTCTCATGCGTCATTCTTGGAACAACTCACCACTTAGCAAATATCTGCCAAAACATCTGCATCCCTTATATTCCTGCCACCTTTAAAAATACTTTGTGCGTCTGGATGAACACTGGAATTCTAAAGCTACCGACTAGTCAAGGATGGAGGTCTGAACAAGTTGGAAAACAGGACACTGGCACCACAATTCTCTAACAGAGACCTCAGTATAAGGGATTATCCATTGGAGAAGCATCCTTTACATTGAGGATTAGCAGAGGAGGCTACACAAGACAATGGCCTCAGCTGCACCAGGGTAAGTACAACCTCACATCTGCCAACTCACACTCCCTCCATTTCCAATCTTGCACCTATTTCCCAGCAAGGCGCATGCTCTGCCAGTCTCACAACTGCGTGCAACATTTTCCCACACTGCCCTTTACCCTCACAACCTCCCACACCACCAATCCTGCATGCCCTCTGTGCTGCCACCTTAGTCTTTCAGTGTACCATTCCACTTTTTTCCCACATGCACCATCAATAACAACTATGCCACCTGCTTTGATCTCACTCATTGGCCCCCTTTTCATCATGACAAGAGATGACAGCCCATAACAGGGCAGAGAGATTCTTTATGGGTCCATATCCTCACCCAGTACAAAAAGACAACCCTAGCCCTCGCAGCAGTCAGGGACCACTTCTGTTGGACATCCCACCACACAAGTGAGTAACACTCTTTATTCCACTGCAACTCTCACAGTAACCCTATTGTCCATCTCAATCATTGCACATCATTTCTAACCACTGCAATGCTGTTTCTTCCTTTTGACTTGTAGGTTCTGCTAGCCTCTGTAGAGAAATTCCAGCTTCCAAAGGAGTGCCATCCTCAACCTTTAAGGACAGGAAGGCCTGAGGGGAAGCGTTGGCCAGGCTGCCTTCTGCAGTCCTCCCATCCCAGAAACTGGGTATCTCAGGGAATCCTTAGGCATAGGAAGCATGAGTACACAATTGAGTTAACTATTTTTATGACTATTCTAAATGGAAAGGCAATGCAGTAAAGATGTAAGTGAGCAGCCCTGGGATACAGCTTAGTCCAGTTTGCAAGTTGGGTACCTGCTCCTGTGTGCAAATGCCCCCACTGCAACTTTCAATGCTATTTGCTACTGTGCCCTGCAATGTGAGGTTATGGTTCCAGAGCACAGGAAAAGAGGCAGAGTAGTCATGATTGGTTGGCAGATGCCAGATGCCAATGTCTGTGAAGGAGGAATGTGTGAGCCTGGTGTTTTTTGATTGTGCCTTGGGCTGCCATTTTGTTATCGGCAACGTGGCAATCATTTACAACTAGCAACAAGCTGAATCCACCAGTATATGAGATAACAAGGTGGAGAGCTGGATGAACACAGCAGGCCAAGCAGCATCAGAGGAGCAGGAAGGCTGACATTTCAGGTCGAGACCAAGTCAGCTTTCCTGCTCCTCTGATGCTGCTTGGCCTGCTGTGTTCATCCAGCTCTATACCTTGTCATCTCAGATTCTCCAGCATCGGCAGTTCCTACTATCTCTCCACCAGTATATGCTCTGGTTTCCATGTTGCACTCTTTTGATGTCAAGCTGGTTTGGCATGTTTGGTAAGATGGGAGGCTGAATATTAAGGAGGCACGTTGTGTCATTAACAAGCCATTAAACAAGTGTTAATTCCTGTCAGTTGACATGTTGCTGTTGCCTACCACCCAGCCATAAAAGACATCGAGATGGGCCTCATCAGATTTCTTGTCTGATTCTACCACAAATCTCAACATAACCCAGGTGACTCAGACCCCTATAAGAAGCTGCCTATGGATTTATGACCCTGACAGCAAACAATGTAAATTAACTGTAGGGTTGTAAGGATAGCCATGAGGATCTCATTTCACAGAAAGATAATATTCATTGAATAGGATCATACCTCTGCTCTCCTTGGGTGAAAATTCATATTGATTCAGAATTAGGTCTTCTTGGACCTGTTTGCTACAATTCTAAGGATAAATTGAGAGTACTGGCTAGTGATGTACTTGAATAAATAATCGAAAAGAAAAAGAATGTAAGTTTCCAAGTTAAGGAGAAGTCATTTGTGATGGTTCGTTTCTTGTGTAGATCATCCCATTTCACTGTAACATCTCTGTTCATACATATAGAATAGCCTGTCTTTGAATATATTCTCTCTCAGGTATTCACTTTCAATTCAGTGTCCTTGAGTAATACTTGTATAATGATCTCCATATAGTCCAGGGACAATTCGTCATAGCACTTCTACTTAGAAGCTAAGTCTAGATATAAGTGAAAGGAATGGGCCTGACCTCATGAAGAGATAGCAGGTATTCCATAGCTACTTGCAATGATGTCTCAGTTGCTTACTTGGAGTGGTTGATGACTCAGGATCTGTAATCTATGGAGTTTAAAAGGATGAGGTGGAACCACATTGAAACTTACAGAATGCTAAGAGGCCTGGATAAAGTTTTCACTAGTAGGAGAGACTAGGACCTGAGGGCACAGCCTCAGAGTGAAAGGATGACCCTTTAGATCTGAGATAAGGAGGAAGTTATTCTGCTAGAGGGTGGTGAATCTGTGGAACTCATTACCCAAGGAGGCTGTGGAGGCCAATTCATTGAGAGCTTTTAAGACGGAGATAGATAGGTTTTTGGATTAAGGGTTATGGGGACAAGGCAGGAGGATGAGGTTGAGAAACATATTAGCAATTGGCCTAATTATCGAATGGCCTAATTATGCTCCTTTGGCCTAATGGATGGTGTTTAAGCACTGTAACAAATTTCTGTCTGCTAAAGTGCTTGATGATTGAAAGAAAATTGAGTATTTAACATGATTCTTTCTGTTCTGCAATGAAGGCTCTGCTTCATATCAATGCTAATTATTAAAATTTTGCTTTGATTACAACTGACTTACTTGATTGAATAAAACATTTTTATCTTGTTAAAGTTGGCTTTGGGCGGAGTGTATTACTGTTTCTGAACAACATCATCTTTAATAGTTGCACTAGATTGTTTATCCGAGCAATTGAATTTCTGCTTTACATAAATTTCATGTAATTTTCAGCATAGTAACAGGCCATGTGGTCCAACTGGTCTGTGTCAGTGATTGTCTTCAACCAGAGCCTCCAATTACCTATTTCATCTAACCCTATAATTATATACATTCCTCTCTCCCTCATGTGCTTATCTAGCTTTCCCATAAATACAGTTCAGCTCTATTATTTTATTAGGTTGTGAAGTGTTATTTCTCTCCTGTGGGCAAGATTGTAAGCATTGGGAGAAATCTTAATCCTCAAAAATATGTATGTTTTTTGAACAGAATGTAGAAATGGAAATTATTTCAAACACAATCGCAACCCCTTGAACCTGCTTAACTTTAGTTTTAACAGTGGAGAGACGGTACTGGGGGTGATCAACCTGCTCTTTAATAGTTTAAGGATAAAAACTTTCCAGGCTGTACAAGACTGTTCGTCTTCGACTGTTACAGATAGTTTACTTTGAATTCATTTTAGCACAGTTATAATAAGTAGAACTTAAGTAAATTTACACCACTACTTGTGGACCTGGAGGAAGTATTGTTTCCTCAATCTAACAAAATGACTTTCTTTCAGTTTCAAGATCACTGATTCCCTCCAATCTCGCACCAATGCTACACTGTATATTTTCCCCATGATCCTCTAATAGAGATATATCTGTGACCATGATCTAGACTCCTCTGACCCAGATTTCGTTCTTTCCCGTAGTCATCCACTAACTTTACCCTCTCATCCCTCCAGACATTTTGTCTGCCTGATCGTTGTCTTTCCCCAGACCCTGAAACACCCTTAAATAAGGTCCCATCACCATTGTGGTTGTCACCTTGCTTACCCCACCAATTTCAAAAGCCCCAACCACATTGTCTCTTCCTCCAAACTGCCCTTGGCTGCTCAGTTGTGTCCTTGTGTCACAGGTCCTTTGCTTACCTCTCTATCCAGCATTGATAATGGATGGTCTCATGGTTTCTGTAGTATCCGGCAATGCTTCAGAGATTGCCAATATAAAAAGGAAATTGAGGCATGGAAGATGCACTCCAGGAACAGAAACAATACATAAATGCCCTTAATCGACCACTGTTGGACACCTCTGTGAATTAAAATGTGAAACTGCAGCTTTGTTATTTTACTTAACAGGAATCACTTAGCTTTGTCTGAGTTGGGAATTAATTGTTAGAAGTACAAAGCCATTTGATCACAAATTAGCCGAGCAAATTAACCTCCATTGTGAGTTGGATTTTAGAATTAGTGATTAAAAGGAAGAATTTGCTTTTATAAAATGTCTTTCATGGTCTCCAGATGTCCCAAAGTGTATCACATTGAATTAAATACTGTTGAATTGAAATCACTGTAGCAATGAGACTGCCAATAAACAATAATGCTATAAAGACCAGATAATCTGTTTTACTGTTGTTGACTAAGGGATATGTATTAATGAGGGCACTGTAGACAACTTCCCTGTTATTCTTTGAAATAATATCATAGGATCTTTTACATCAACTTGAGAATGGAGACCTGATGTAATGCCTCATCAGAATGAATGACGCAGTTCAACTTGGTTGGGAGTTTGATTCAAAGCAAAGTTATTACCAGCAGAATTTTAGTCCAAACAATGATATTTATCCCCCACCCTGGGTGTGAAATAAAGATTAGTTTAATGTTGATTCTGAGTAGGTATCTGAAACTAGAGCTGTGTTTGACAAGTATTCTGAAAACCTTATCCAGCAATAAGGGATGTTTATCAGCCTTCGTTCATTTAAAAAATCCACTTTATTGATTAGAAATGCTGGATCAATTCAGCAGACCAGTGAGCAGTCGACAAAACGATATTGATCTGAAATATTCCCCTTCCCAGCGCCTACTCTCTCCACAGATGGTGAACAACTGATGATTGTTTCCATCTTTAGTTGGTGATGTTTCAGACTTCCAGCATTTATAGTCAGTTGTATTTGTTCCAGTTCACCATTTATCAAAAGCTGAAGGTTGATTTTAAGAGCTATCTCCTTATAGGCAATACATATGATTGACGATGGTACTCCAATACACATGCCTATTATCACTGTTCAAAATAACAGAGAAATGACTACAGCGAAACAGGTCATTCTGCCCACCCAATCAATATTGGCGTTTATCCTCCACATAGTCTGGGGTCTTCCTTTCATGTGCCCCTCCTGCTTCCATATTCCTTTGTTCTCTTTTCCTGGGGTTGCAGGTGTCTGTAAGATATTGCAGCCAACTGATTCCTGCAGCAACCATTATTCTCCAACACTGTAAGCTCCCATCCCAGAAATCACTCCCACAGCAGTGACCTCCTCAGCTTACATGGAAATACCAGGGAGCACTTGCTGTAAATCCTTTTTTTCCCTTCAGGACTGACCACAAAAATTTCATCAGAGTGAACAGCAGGTCGGAGGGGCTGGGTGACCCCACACTAGATTCCAAATGGGCAACACGACACAAAGTGAACTTGAATATATCAGGCAGCCCGTTTGAAATTGGGTGTTGGACATCATCTGGTTTAAAAAGCTGCAAGTTTACTGGTGTTATACTGCTACCACATGCTATGCGGGCAGGTCTGCACAGTTTGTAGCTAGCTCTGATGAAGAGCAAGTCTGGGTAGGTGGGGTGGGTTTGGGGAGGGGAGGGGGTGGGATGATGTGGTGGTGGTGGTGCTAAATTAGCCTAGCAGCAGCCTCTGTTAATTTTGCAAGGCCTGGTAGAGCAATCTAATTCCTCCTCCCTACATGGAGATGAAACTATTAAATCTTTGCTTCACCACTGAGGAGCTGCCTCCAGCAGCCCCTAAGTCTCTTTCAAACTTTCTCTGCCTTTGCTAAGGACCATTAATTAAGTCATTGTAGATCCAAACATTGAGTGGCATGTGCCAGACTTATGACCCATTGATTTCTTCACCAGTTTTGCATCAGAGGTCCTGAAATTGATATTTGGATCTTAAATTGCAAAGTCAAGGAACAGAGGATCTATTTCAGGTGGGCCTCTGCATGCCTGGGCATTGTTAGTCATTTCAGTTGTGCAGCAGACATGAGGCACAAGAGGATGTAATGCAAAATTCATCTCTCCAATCTTAAGCTTTTGCCTAATTATCAAGGACGTAGGAAGTGTTACAGCATTCATTGAGATCATGACTGATCTGCAAAACATTGTTTTCCTACATCCCTTGATAACTTTACGAACAATATCTATCAATCTCTGTTTCAAAATTAGTAACTAATTGAAAGGTAATTGCCATTTGTTCTAAAGAGTCTCAAGCGCCTACCATCCTTTATGTGAAGAAGTGTATCTTAATTTCAGTCCCGAATAGTCTGGCTCCACATCTTTGCTCTATGTCCCCCGAGCCCAAGACTCCACAACTAATGGAAATAGTTTCTCCAAGTCTACATATCTGCTCAGCTTTAAGGAAGATTGAATATTCCCCCATCATTACTTTCTTTTTGTCATGTAAAGCTATAGTAAATGGTAACATTTAAGGCGCAACTGTGAAAAACACGTGATTCATCAAAGGAGGATGTGATTTGGATGGTATTAATTATTCAAAACGTTGAACTGGTCACGAATCTGCATATTTGTCACATTTTTGTTTTCTCTCTGCCAATTTCCTATGTTACTTTGACATATCCATCAATCAAGCCTACAAATGCTTCCAAGGAAGCTGGCTGAGTGAGAAAATAAAATTGAAATCTTCTTGCACTGATGACCTGACCACATCTGGTGAAACACTTCTCAGAAACAGCCACCTGATTGCATGTGACTTTGGCCTTGTTTTGAATATAGCACCTTCTTAAGTGACTGAGTATTCACTATTCATTGATAAAGAGACTGTTCAAAATTATTTTTAAAAGCCACCTGCCTCGCTCATAATTGGTTCTGACCATCACTCCATTCATTCGCAAACTTAAATCTGTTACCTGAATAATTATGATGACTCATCATATATTATTTTGGCTAACTTTATTTAAATGCAGTCATTGCTATTTCATGCTGGAACCGAGGCATATTTCATAGCACAATCTTCTCAGTAGCACTGTCTGACTTTTACAGTCTCAATGGATGAGTGATGATAGCCTTGTGTACCCAAGTTTCGCTGTACTTAATTGAGACTAATTAATAAGAGAGGGCTGATTTTATTTCTGAGCCTCTAGGAGAGGGGTAAGCTGAGCAGATGGATAGCTTTGATTGCCCTGCTTGGAATTGTGAAAGGGAGCGTGGAACCAATGAAGGATTTAAAAAAAGAAATCTTCTGCGGTGGTGGAAGATATGGTTATGATCTTAAACGTATAATTCTCACATGTCTTCACTCGAAAGATGTGCTGCCAGTTGGACAGAGGAAGAAGTGGTAATGTTTGGAAAGAATAAAAATAAAGGAGGGATTTAAAATGTTAGCTTTCCTCACAGCCGAAACGTTACTCAACCTGAACGGGCTATGTCCCAGATGACCGAAGAAACTAAGATCTGAGACTGCAGAGGAACTAGCCGCAGTGTTTTAGCCCTCATTGTAAAAAGAGATGTAGGAACGTAGGAGCAGGAGTAGTTTATTCAGGCCATCAAACCTACTCTATATTCCTGCACTAGTCTTGATGAATGGAGGACTATAAATATCTAGTAGTGGGGAACCTTAAGTTCTGGATTTAATGGGGTGCTGGATCCTCACCCCCTAAGCTAAAAGATTTGTGGGGATCTTAGCCATAATCGCAAAGACTTTCCCACAGCAATTTATTGCTGGGAGCAGTGCAATTTGCTATAAAGTGAGACTGCCACCCTTTTGTCAGTAAGTAGTTCTATCAGCCCTGTTGAATCGATGGCCAAGCAGTCTGAAAGCCTAACAGCACAAGTGGGTGTGGTAGCTCCTAGGGATGACAGGCAGTTACCACTATTGAGGAGTCCAGATTAGTTAGTGGTCTTGACAAGAAGGATGGGTTAAAGGTTTTTGGAACAGGGGTTGGACAAGTTCCCTCCTTCAGATCCTGGGGATTGCAAAGATGGTACCCATCCCTTCCCCAACCTTTACTAAACATTATCCAATGAAGTCAAAGTTGTCAAAATTCCCAAATTGTCTGTGTCTCCTCCTTATTTATTCACCACTTAAAGCCCTCAATTGGCCTAGAGCAGGAGGGGCTCCTAATCCTCTATCGCCTCACCATTGAATTCCAGGCAGGGATTGAAGAGACAGAAGGCAGGATGACGATCACATGATTTTATCTCCTCCACTGCCTTCAGACCTGCCAGCAGAGAAGCATCAAATCTTGTCTCAAGAGACTTTAATCTGGGGCAAAGGATTCAAACTTCACCAGCTGCCATTCGAGCCCAGGTCCCCAGATCATTAACCTGTACACTGGATTACTAGTCCAGTGACAGCACCTCTTCACTACCACCTCCACCAATTCTTAACATTCCAGATTGTCTACCCTCTTCAGGTGTGGGTGGCATCAGCACAGTTTCAGCCACCACAACCCAAGCTCTTCTGCACCTCTGAGGTAGAGAATATGGATTCCTGAGAGGATGCCATGGTAAGGCTGGCTCCTACTTGCTTCACCAGCTCATTTACTGATACCTCGTGGGTATTTTAGATAGACTGGAGTCAGGAGTGCATGCTGGTATATGCACAGTGGATGACCCTATGGTGTTTAGCCATTAGTAACTTCATTAAAATGCAAAAGCAAACATCGAAGCAGCCAACAGGTTTGTCAGGGGCACTGGATAGCTTGACACAAAACTGCAGGAGTGCACCAAAGCCATTGGGACCCTGTTGTTTCTGGCATGTGAACATCTGGCTGACTCGATGCACAGGTTAGCAACTGCAATGGAGAGCCAACTTGAGCAGTCCCTGAGACTGCTGGATGTATGCACAGATCTACACCCCACTGTTCTAGCCAGTGCTCAGCACCAACGGTAAGACAATGCGTCGTGGTGGAGGGGGTGGGGGGAATCAAGGAAATGTGACCTCCAGCTGCCCCTTCCCTCACAAGGAGATAGCTGGTACCAGTAGGAGGTGGCCCCCAGTAGTCTCCTCTGAGGGGTCTCAGGACGTGCCTGGAGCTTCCACCTCCATGGGCACCAGCCACACATCCCATGTCCAAAGACATTGTCACCTGACTTGTGCCAGCCTCTAAGAACCCACATGGCACATCTCCAATCCTCTTACAGAATGCTTTGGCACTTCATTGCTACACATCAGGCTGCACCTCATTACAATATCATTGTAATGCTGCTTCAAGGACACTCAGGAATCCATACCCAGCTCAGGGACTGGACCAGGGTGCATCTCTGGGCTCTTTGTTTGTTATCACAGTGCCCACACACTCTGAGCACATCTGGATGCCCACAGCATCTATACCTTGCATTGCCTTGTCCTGACTTTTTGCACTTTGACCCTACAGCCAGAGATACCAAGTTCATATTACTGTTGTCTGCCACCCTCAGCCATGTGAGAATTCAGGATGAGGAGGGTGCAGCTGCCTCTGGGCAGAACATACTCAGCATGCTTGGACTCTCTAGTGACAAATGCACCCAGGGACTAAAATCTCTAAAGCCAACAAGACCCCCTGTAGATCAGGTTCCCTCCAGTCCAGCTGCAGACCTCAGGATAGCACCAAATTTAGTGACTTTACCTTTTATTCCAATTGGGGCATTCCATTAAGTATAATTCTACTTGATGCAGGAGCTCTGGAGAAAACATATTATCCAAGTTTTGAGAAATGGTTTTGAAATACCTTTATACAGAAATCAAACATCACTGTGAGGTTTCAGGCATTACAAAAATTCAACTTCATTGAATTTTCTTTTAAAGTCATTCCCAAAAGTAACTTGTTAGATTATTCTCAACATTTATTTCTTTTATATTTACCCTAACTTAAACTATGACAACATTCCTGAGGGTTTTTTTTTCGTATAGGGTATGAAGTGTTCTTGGGCTGACAGGTTTAGTTAGTGGTCAAATTATTTTCTTCCAAGACAATCTTTCCCATTTTTTCACACAAATTATGCTGTTTCCTATACTTTTGTTTCAAATTAACATTTTAATTTTAAATTTGTTTGCCCTCCTAAGCTTCATGTCAATTTTTCACTATGTGCTTGAAATAATAACTCGTGCCAAATTATTTAATCAATTCCAATTCCAGAAAGAATTAAATCCAGGCTTGTTGGTTTTAAATGGTTCTTACCTAAATGATTGCACTCAGCTTAGGGTTCTCCCATTCTCAAATACTTTGGATGAATCTTACCACACTGTGAGCGACATAGGCTACGGTGAGTTGATCAGTAGAACTAAGCAAGGTGGTCACCTTGACTTCAAGATCATTTCCCCACAACTTCCATCCTTCACTGAAGCAGCCATGCATGATTCTCACCAGAGAGTATCAAGTTCCCAGTTGATGCTTTTTATTATTTTTCATAACAGTCTTGTCAATAGTCCACTCTCCATAGGTTGTGATCTTACCACATACAGCACAGAAACTAGCCAATGGGAAAATTTGACATGGAAACCAGAATGGGCTCTTGGCAGCTTCAGCTAGCCACTTTCTCCAAATGGCCTCCGCTTTGGACACTGGGTACTGACATCGCAAGGATACTCCATGAGTACCAGCCACATGCACCCAATGATTTGGCACCAGGCTTGTGCCGCCTCTAAGAACCCACATGGCACATCTCCAATCCCCTCACAGAATGCTTCACCACTTCATTGTTGCACCTCAGGCTGTAGCGGCAACTATTATTGTAATGTTGCTTCAAGGACACTCGGGAACGCATACCCAGCTCATAGACTGGACCAGGGTGCGTCTCTGGGCTCTTTGTTTGTTATCATGGTGCCCATACATTCTGAGCCCACCTGGATGCTCACAGCAACTCTACTTTGTATTGCCTTGTCTTGCCTTTTTGTGCTACAGCCAGAGATACCAGGTTCTTATTAGGTTACCAGGTTATAATCCAATGGGCTTATTTGAAGTCACAAGCTTTCGCAGCCTGATGAAGAAGCAGCACTCCAAAAGCTTGTGATTTCAAATAAACCCATTGGACTATGACCTGGTGTCGTGTGAGTTCTTACTTTGTCCACCCCAGTCCAAGATTGGCACCTCCACATCTTGGCTTAATATTGTTGTCTTGCCTTGTTGTTTAGTGCAGACATAAAGCCAGAAAGCTTGTTGTAGTTGTCAGCAGGCCTCAGGTAAGACAAAGGAAATAGCCTTCACTCACGCTTTCCAGCACAGTAAGTCTTAGGCAGCCTCTGATGGCAGTCGAGACCCTGCCTGGGCCAGTCAGGATCCTCTGCTGGTAAGGAGTGGGTAACTGAATAATGGCAAACACAGCACCCATCTGACTCCTTCAGCCCTATTGTGGGCTGTTATTCTCCTGGGAAGAGAGAGGCAGTTATTACAGAAAATGAAAGTGGGTAGCATGGCTAAACTATTGGTGCAGGTGGGAGGGATTCTCCAGTGCTCGGCCTTCTTGAAGACAACTGGCACTGCTTCAGCAGAGGGGGCATGCCAGGCTGGCATGGTCTGCGGTTGTAGCCTCCACAGCTGGTGCAAGGGGAAGAGGAATTGATCACAACTTTTCAATCCTCACATGTACAAATAACCTTGGAGATCTCAAAGTTCCAGTCAACCATCTTGTGCTTCTGCCAGAAGATGCACTCTTGAAGATCCCCTGGACTGCAATTAAATACATCTAATTGAACTAATGAGAAGCTGCCCTGTTTCCAATGCCACGTATGTTGTAAAACCCTTGAAAACATTACATTTTGCGATATGAAGTGTAACAAGATTTTTGACTGCATGCTCATCACGTTCTGAAGCCCAGACTTTATGCTTCGAGCTGACAACACTACAACCTGCACTTGTGATTGTACTGAGACACAAGACACAGCCGAGAGTCCCCTTATGGAACAGGACATGCACTCTAAGGGACTAAGATAACCTGCCATACCTCTATTTATAAGCCCATTCACTGGTGAGATGCATTCCTTGTGCTGACATCAGTTTACTTTGCAGTGAGTTAACTTAATGTTGAATGTCACTTTTTACTTATATACCTTTGATTTTAATTTACTGAAAAATTGAGTCCTTTTCTATTTCTAGCTCTGTACAAGTAACTTTAACTTTATCTCTAGATTTGATTAGCTAATTGAATGCTGATTTTAATTCTATAATGAAATGGTCAAATTAGCTTTAGTTTTATGCTTATTAATGATCTAGATTACTTCAGAGTTAATTACTTTGATTAAATTACTATAACAATTAAAAGTTCTTCAAGTGTGCACTCATATGACTTCTTGTCCTGTAACTTCATTTCATGATGTGCTGTTGCCTCTCCCTCCTCTCTTCCCCCAGTGCTTTGTTGGTCTGACGCTACTAGTGCTACAGTGCTTAGAAATAAACATTAGCCATATACGTTTCACAAATAAATTCAACTATCGCAGAAGCAGTGAGAAATTGGAGTTCATATATCTAATCGCTTTGAGATCTGTCAGCAGCACTACGTAAAAATGATGTTAACTCACATATGTTTGATTTTTAAACTCCCGATCATGACTGTTATACACTTTTAGAAATCAGGAACAAATAACAGCATGGCTTTAGAGGACATTGTTTGGCTGTGCATTGCTGGTGAGGCAAAAAGGACATTTCTCCCTTTTGCCACCCCTGGCCCTGCCCCATATTTTTCACCTGTGGCTTTGGTCATGTGAAAAATTATAAGTGTAATCACCTTTACATTGTAATAAATTTTACAAGGTTAATGGCAGGATTCTTGGCAGTGTGGAGGAACAGAGGGATCTTGAGGTCCACATCCATAGATCCCTCAAAGTTGTGACCCAAGTTGACAGGGTTGTAAAGAAGGCATATGGTGTGTTGGCTTTCATTGGCAGGGGAATTGAGTTTAAGAGCTGCGAGGTTATGCTGCAGCTGTATAAAACCCTGGTTAGGCCACACTTGGAATACTGTGTTCAGTTCTGGTCACCTCATTATGGGAAGGACGTGGAAGCTTTAGACAGGGTGCAGAGGAGATTTACCAGGATGCTGCCTGAACTGGAGGGCAGGTCTTATGAGGAAAGGTTGAGGGAGCTAGGGCTTTTTTCATTGGAACGAAGAAGGATGAGAGGTGACTTGATAGAGGTGTACAAGATGATGAAAGGCATAGATAGAATGGATACCCAGAGACTTTTTTCCAGGACGGAAATGGCTATTATGAGGGGGCATAATTTTAAGGTATTTGGAGGAATGTATAGGGGAGATGTCAGAGGTATGTTCTTTACACAGAGAGTGGTGGGCATGTGGAATGCGTTGCTGGCGGTGGTAGTGGAGTCAGATACATTAGAGACATTTAAGCGACTCTTGGATAGGCACAGGGATGATAGTACAATGTAGGGTATGAAGGATAGTTTGATCTTAGTAGGATAATGGGTCAGCACAACATCGTGGGCTGAAGGGCCTGTACTGTGCTGTACTGTTCTATGTTCTATGTTTATGTTCAAAACTTCATATGAATTTGCGTAGGTGTGATATTCCTGTCTTATTGGTTTATTTCAACAATAGTTTACAAAGACTAATCGGGGTACATCAATTGTTATAAACAAATTACGTTGCTTATATCGTAATGACTTAACATTAATACAATGTTCACCAACAAAATGCAGCATCTATGCAATCCATTCCATACTCATGGCAATTTTGTTTCTGAAAAAAAAAGTTATTTCTTTGCAGAATAGTAACATAACACAAAAGTTTGATGCAGATATAGAAATCTTGAAATACAGTTCACAGTGAATTTGCTAAATAAGAAAAAAGCCATTATTTGTGATTGACAAAGGCGAAACAATGCCACACATTGTGACTTTCAATAATTCACTAAAATTCAATAGTCAGAGTTTATCATGCATATAAATTAAATATTGTTAACATGCCTAACTGCTTATTTATGATCTGTTAATAACAGATGAAATGCTTTAAGTCATGTAAAACTTTAAAATATTTTGTTTAAGTATTTCAAACGAATGTTCTTTACAGACCATTTGCAAGGTTGTATTTGTTGGACCATTCCAATTTTAATGTTTTCCTTCTAAGTGGAGTACAGTGCCCTCCAGTGAATGTATAAATATTGCAATAATGCAACAAAAATATTGTCTAATTGTCAGCAGTAGCTTACGGTGATAATTGCATACTTATTGAAAACAGTTACATTGCTTTCAATGTTGCTTCAATGTTTTTCAACTTAAATTCATTACTTAGGTTTGATATTCTGTCGCTATTTCCAAAACTGTGATAATATTCCTTCCACTTCGTTGTGCTTAGGTTAGAACAGGTTTTCTAGAATTTAGTGCTGGTCCAGTTATAATCAGAAGTTAATCTCTTTGCGTATTATGAAAATATTCAGTATGTTCTTGAAAGAAAATGGATGTTGTAAACTCTTCATTTGTGGGATTTTCAGAACACAGAACATAGATCAGTCCAGCACAGGAACAAGCCCTTCGGCTCATGATGCTGTGTTGAACATGATGCCAAATTAAACTAAACCCTTCTGTGCCTGCCCTTGGTCAACATCCACCCCGTGCCCCCTCCTCCCCACACAACCCACCCCACAATGCGCGCGCGCATACACACACACACACACAGTTCCTTGCATGTTCATGTGCTTATCATACATTCTCTGCTACACTTGTTGATATTGCTAACAAAAACATATTTAATTGCGTGGAGAGGATTTTGAATTACCTAAGTTTGTGGAAGTCACTATTGTCCTTTCATTTGCTATCTTATCTTTTGATATTTCTCAAATTTGCTGGATTTTTTTGTTGTTATTTGTGCCTCACCCCTGTTGGCAGATTAGTAATAAGACAGGAGAGCTTGCGTTCATGTGATCATTTGCCTGCTTTGGAGGTGAGGGAATGAATAACCCATTCATAACGGAGGCATACTGGAATCATTTCCTAAATCTTTCACTTGGAAGTGTATTCTTCTCAGTTTTACTATTTAGATTCTACCCCACACCTATATGCAAAGAAATTGAAAACAAAAGGACAATTTTAGTGGCAACTGTTTTTCTCTTCCTCAGCTAGTATCCTTGATTACTCGAGTGTTACTGAACCATAGCCTAAGCCATTGTTTTAGTCCAGGGCAGGTGAGTGCTGGGGGAGACAGCCAAATCTAACTGAATCCGAATGGGTAATCAGGCCCCATGCTATTTTGAATTATAAGCCAACTGAGCCAATGTGCCCATGTATGCTTATGTAAGGTTTAGGAAACAAGGAATGGAAAAAGCTCTAGAGGGATACAAGTTATCCAGGAAGGAGCTGAAGAAAGGGCTTAGGAGAGCTATAAGGGGGCATGAGAAAACCTTGGCAGGTAGGATCAAGGAAAACTCCAAGGTTTTTTACACGTACGTGAGGAATAAGAGAATGACCAGAGGAAGGGCAGGGCTGATCAAGGATTGTAAAAGGAATTTGTGCACGGAGTCTAAAGAGATAGGAGAGGTCCTTAATGAATACTTTTCTTCGGTATTCACAACTGAGAGGGACCTAGTTGTGGAGGAGGACAGTGTGAAACAGGCTGGTAGGCTAGAGGAGGTTGCTGTTAGTAAGGAAGATGTACTAGGAATTTTGAGGAAGTTGAAGATAGATAAGTCCCCCGGGCCTGATGGGATTTATCAAAGGATTCTATGGGACGCGAGGGAAGAGATCGCAGGGCCTTTGGCAATGATCTTTTCGTCTTCACTGTCCCCAGGTATAGTACTTGAAGATTGGAGAGAGGCAAACGTCATTCCCTTGTTCAAAAAAGGGAATAAGGATAAACCCGGAAATTACAGGCCAGTTAGTCTTATGTCAGTGGTGGGCAAATTATTGGAAAGGGCTCTGAGAGATAGGATTTATGATCACTTGGAAAGGCACAGTTTGATTCGTGATAGTCAGCATGGATTTGTGAGGGGTAGATTATGCCTCACAAACCTTATTGAATTCTTTGAAGAGGTGACCAAACACATGGATGAAGGTAGAGCAGTGGATGTGGTATACATGGATTTAAGTAAGGCTTTTGATAAAGTTCCCCATGGTAGGCTCATGCAAAAGGTAAGGAGGCATGGGATAGGGGGAAAAGTGGCAGATTGGATTCAGAATTGGCTGACCCTTAGAAGACAAAGGGTGGTAGTGGATGGAAAATATTCAACATGGTTCTCAGTTACGAGTGGTGTACCACAAGGATCTGTTCTGGGTCCTCTTCTATTTGTGATTTTTGTAAATGATTTGGATGAAGGAGTGGAAGGGTGGATTAGCAAGTTCGTGGACAATACAAAGGTGGGTTGCGTTGTGGACAGTACGGAGGGCTGTTCTAGGCTACAAAGGGACATTGATAGGATGTAGAGCTGGGCTGAGAAGTGGCAGATGGAGTTTAACCCTGAAAAGTGTGAGGTGATTCATTTTGGAAGAAAAACTTGAAAGCACAATACAGGGTTAACGGAAAGATTCTTGGCAGTGTGGAGGAGCAGAGGGATCTTGGGGTTCATGCCCACAGTTCCCTGAAGGCTGCCACCTAGGTGGATAGAGTTGTTAAGAAGCCGTATGGTGTGTTAGCTTTCCTTAATAGAGGGATTGATTTCAAGAGCCGTGAAGTTATGCTCCCGCTATACAAAAGCCTGGTTCGGCCACATCTGGAGTATTGTGTCCAGTTCTGGTCGCCTCATTACAGGAAAGATGTGGAAGCGTTGGAAAAGGTGCAGAGGAGATTTACCAGGATGTTGCCTGGAATGGAGGGAAGGTCTTACGAGGAAAGATTGAGAGAGCTAGGGCTTTTCTCTTTAGAATGACGAAGAATGAGAGGTGACTTGATAGAGGTGTACAAAATAATCAGAGGTATAGATAGAGTGGACTGCCAGAGACTTTTTCCTAGAGTGGAGGTAGCTATTACGACGGGGCATAGTTTTAAAATGAGTGGAGGTAGATATAGGGGAGACGTCAGAGGTAGGTTCTTTACTCAGAGAGTGGTCGAGGCGTGGAATGCATTGCCAGAGCAGGTAGTGAACTCGGCCTCACCAGGGGCATTTAAGCAGCTATTAGATAGGTATATGGATGATAGTATAAGGTAGGGGTGGAGGTTAGATAGACCGATTAGGGTGGAAGCTCGGCACAACATCATGGGCCGAAGGGCCTGTACTGTGCTGTAGTGTTCTATGTTCTATGTTCTATCCTTTTAAATTTGATTTTGATTTACTCTTTCATGTGATATGGGCATTCACTGTCCATCCATCATTTCCCTTGAACATTAAAAGACTTTGAAATTGTATTGTAATGCAATTAAAGCAATTAACTCTTAAAGTATTCTTGGTCAATTAATCAGCATGAGACATGGCCCAATTTGACCATTTAATCATATGATTCCAGTTAAAACTAGTTAGAAAGAGATAGAAGCACAAACGGATGATGGATTTTTCACACAATTGAAACCTGAGATACATAAGTAATGAGTTCTAACCAAATTGAAATGGTTTGTTAGGCCTTTCAAAGAACAATTAAGCATCAACCACACCACTGTTGGTCTGGAATCACATGTAGACAGAGAAGATGAAATGGCAGATTTTTTCCCTGAAGGACATTAGTGAATTTTTAGTAACAATTGTGAATGTTTTGTAGTCCCATTGAGTTTACAATCCCAGATTTATTAATTGAATTTAAATTCAATCAGTTACCATGGTGAGATTTGAACATTAGCCTGGATCACAGGATTACTAGTCCAGTGACATTACCACTACATCACATCTTTAAAATTAAACTAAAATTCTCATCCTAGTTTTCAAACTGTTCCATTGTCTGTTTCCTCCAGACATGCAACCCTCCAAGAGAGCTGTGCTTCCCATTTCCAATCTCTACATCATTAATGCCTATTCCTGCTGGGTCATAGGCCCAAAATTCTGAAAATCTCTCTCTCAAACTGTCTCTCTCTCCCTCATTTCTTTCCTATAAGGCATTTGCTAAAATCTGCTTCGAAGGCCATCTATTTTTGATCATCTGCTGATATCTCCTCAAGTGGATCGGTGTCATATTTTGTTTTATGATGCCTCTGTAACATTTTAACATGTTAAAGGTGGTACATAAATGCAAGTTGATGTACTTATGGATGTCCTGAAGCAGATGAAGAAGGAGAGAACACATTGTATGAAATATTATATTATGGCCATAGACTGGATTGATCTCATCACTGTGCCCCAAAAGAGAGTGCACAGAGAACAGATGATGTTTGAGGTTTCATTGTAGGAGTGGAGATGAGTGGGAACGGCGCTTCTGAAAGGAAGCCATAAGACATAAGAACATAAGACATAGATCATAAGAAAAGTCCATTTGACCCACCCTACCAGTCAATAGTATTATGCCTGATCTAACTTTGGCTTCATTTCCTCCTTGAATCAACATTTGAATCAACTCACTGATGTTTCAAGAATCGATTTATCCCTTTTTAAAATATTTTCCATGATCCATTGCTCATCTACTGACTTTCCCTTTAGCCTATTTTCCTGTTTCAGTCAAGTCCTTTTTTCTTACCTCTATAATTGCCCTCTCAAAGTTGGGGACATGGTTTGAGACCCAGGCTGCTCTTCCTCAACTTGAATTCAAAATTCTTCCATGCTGTGATTGCTACCCCGAAGAGGATTCTTAACTACAAAATCTCTTATTAAAGAGCCTTAATTTCTGACTTTTTACCATTACTACTTACTCTAGTTCTAATTTCTGCTGCACTCTATGTATTTTTTTTACCCCTTTCTGTTTCTTTTTGATTATCGCTCAACTCTTCGCTACTGAATCACGTTTCTTTTGTTTCTTTTTGGTTTTATTAAACTTCTTTACAATTGATCGTCATCCGGAATTAATTGTCTTAAAGCTCTATCTATGGGCTAAACTGTACGATTCATCAGAACTCTGGTCCTATTGAATAGAACACCTCTATTTCCTAAAACTATTTCTTTTGAATTAATCTTTCAGCCACACATTTACCTTATTTACTCTGTCAATTTCCATCTGGCTCAGTTAGTAATTTGGAGATCATTACCTGTGTGGTTCTGCTTTTAAATTTAGCCCTGAGCTGCTTGTAATCACTTAGCAGGAGGTATTTCCTACCTATGTCATTGGTATCCACATTACAACAGCAACTGGATCCTACCCCTCCCCCTCCAGCTTCTTCTCCAGCCCACAGAGATGTCTCAAACATTAGCACCGAGGTAGGGAACACATCCTTCAAGATTCTGTCTTTGCTGCAGACAACAGTATTTATTCCCCAAACTGTGTTATTCCCCCATTACTGCTACTTATCTTCTGGAGGGTTTTAGTTATGCGGAGAGGTTCGATAAAATCAGATTGTTTTCACTGGAAAAATTGAGGCTGAAGGATGAGCTGATAGAGGTCTACCAAATTATGAGAGGCATTGGTAGGGTGGAAACATCAACTACAGGAGGGCACATGTTCAAGGTAGGATGGGGAAATTTTTCACATAGAGGATGGTGGGTGCTTGGGACGCACTGCCAGTGGAAACTTTGAAAGCAGGCATGTTAGCAACGTTTAAAATCTATCTTGATAGACACATGAATGGGAGGCAAACAGAAGAATATAAACCTCGTATGGGCAATAAGTAGCGGGTGTAAATAAGGAATAGGAATCAGTGTGGTCTTAGTGGGCCAAGAGGCCTGTTCCCATGTTGTATTATATTGTATTGTATTAAAGTATTGTATTGCTCTTTTCTCCACCTATGCTCTGCAACACAGTGCTCTGGTCATCCTCCTTGCAGTCTGTACCCTCATTCACCCTGTAAACCAGCACTTTGTATCTACTGGACAAGGCTGAGGCTCCTCCAAAGCTAAATTCTGAATCCCAATGTCCACCTTTCAAGCAGCAAATGTGGGATTTTCAAGATTATTTGTCAGCTCATTTTGTGTCCAACAAGCCTGTATAATATTGGAATTCAGAGGTCTGAAAAATATGTCCTGTAAGCATCTGAGTGAAGCTCACTTTACTGTATCAGTAAAGAATTAACATTTTGTGCTGTGGGCAGTAAAACTACTAATGATACAGTTATCTTACCAGAAATCTGTCAATTAAGCTGTTTGTGTTCTGCCTGAAACTCATCTGATCCTGTAGGCTTATGTGGCTTCTTCTTAATGGCTCAATTTATCAAGCTTGCCCTCCAATCTTTCTCAATCCACTGATGAGTAGATGATGATTCCTTGTTATAAATGAATCGTGTGCTGGGAGATTCTATTTGTGAGTTCTGAAAAATATTCTGTCGGTCAGTGTGAGTGTGTGTGATATATAACTGTCTCACATTATTGAAAATATTAGAAATGTTTTACAGCTTAACCAAATGACTACTGATTATTGTGCTTATTAATCAATCAAAATGAACTGATGACCAGAAATTGACACCTCATGAGGAAAGCTTAACCCAGGTCCAACTCATTTTCTTGATATTTTTGTTGGACAGTTATTTGCACACAGCTGAACTCAACTACAAAGTGAACCAGTGGAGAGCTGGAGAAACCTGGGCAAATGTACACTGGCCCCGGACCCCGAGCGGAATCGATGGCAGGGATTGTTAAAACTGTGAGGAGCTTCAACAGGATGGCCTCTTGATGTAGTCCTGTCACTGGGCACATTTCCCAGTAGACATCTGGAGGTTGGCTGCAAAGCAAAATTCACCAATTGCATAATTAAAGAATCCGTTAAATAGCATTTTGCTGAGATGTTACATAGGGAAACAGACACTGTTGTGGAGAAAAAAAAAATAGCATAATGGAGACAGCCTCTTTGAGTTAGCTGAGATGACCAGGCAGACATAGAGAAAACTGACAAGTCCCCTGTAGTTCTTGACTGCAATTTAGGATCTTAAAAAAAGTGGCTGCAAAGGTAAAGGATGCAGTGTTTGGAATCTTCCCTAAGACTCCCTAAATTATGGACAGTTCCCAGCAGATTGAGAAACTCCAAATGTAATACTTCTATTCAAGAAATTAAGGTGACAGAAAGCAGGAAACTATATATTCATAGTCACAGAAATGTTCAACACAGAATAAGACCCTTTGGTCCAACTCGTCCATGCCAACAAGATATCCTAAATTAATCTAGGCCCATTTGCCAGCATTTGACTTGTATCTCTCTAAACTGTTCCTGTTCATATATTCATAGAGATATGTTTTAAATGTTGTAATTACATCTGCCTCCACCACGTCCTCCGCAAGCTCATTCCATACATGCACCACCCTTTGTATGAAGAAGTTGCCTCTTAGATCCCTTGTAGATCTTTCTCCTCTCACCTTAAACCTATGCCCTCTCGTTTTGGACTCCCCTGCCTTGAAGAAAGGACTTTGGCTATTCACACTATCCATGCCCCTCATGATTTTATGAATTTCTATAAGGTCACCCCTCAGCCTCCAACGGTCCAGGTAAAATAGCCCCAGCCAATCCAGCTCCTCCCGATAGTTCAAACGCTTCAATCCCAGCAACATCCTTGTAAATCTTTTCTGAATCCTTTAAAGCTTCACTACATCTTTCCTATAGCAGGGAGACCAGAACTGAATGCAGCATTCCAAAAGTGGCCTGACCGATGTCTTGTACAGCTGCAACATGACCTCCTAACTCCTATATTCAACGCACTGACCAATAAAGGCAAGCATACCAAACACCTCTTCACTATTTTGTCTATCTGCAACTCCACTTTTAAGGATCTATGAACATGAACACCAAGCCTCTTTGTTTTGGCGGCACTCTCCAGGACTTTACCATTAAGTGTACAAATCCTGCCCTGATTTGCCTTTCCAAAATGCACTACCTCACATTTGTCTAAATTAAACTCCATCTGCCACGCCTCAGCCTATTGGCCCATCTGATCAAGGTCCCATTGTACTCTAAGATAACCTTCTTTGCTGTCCACTATACCACTAATTATAGTGTCATGTGCTAACTTACTAATCATTCCTCCTATGTTCACATCCAAATCGTTTATATAAATAATGAAAAGCAGTGGACCCAGCACCGATCCTTGCAGCGCACCACTGGTCACAGGCTTTCAATCCAAAAAGCAACCCTCCATCACCACCCTTTGTCTTCTATCTTTGAGCCAGTTCTGTATCCAAATGGCTAATTTTCCTTACATTCCATATAATCTAACCTTGATAACCAGTTTACCATGGGTAACTTTGCCAAACGCCTTATTGAAGTCCATATAGACCACGACAACCGTTCTACTTTCATTAATCCTCTTCATCACTTCTTCAAAAAAACTATACATCAATTATAATATGTGCCTAATATGTGTCATTGGAAAAATGGTGGAATGCATTTTTAAGGAGCTTCTAGTGGTACATTCAGAAAATTATAATGCAATCAGGCACTATCAACATGATTTTGTGGAAGAGAAATAGTGTTTGACAAATTTGTTCATGTTCTTTGAAAATGTAATAGGCAGGGTCAGTAAAGGGGCACTGGTAGACCTAGTGTATTTGGATTTTTAAAAGATAGTGACAAAATACCACGTGAACAGTTAGTGCACAAGATAACGGCTCATGCTGTTGGGAATAGCATATCAGTATGGATGGAGAATTTGATAATTAACAGGAAACAGAGTCCCGAGAAATAGGTCATTTACAAGAAGGTAAACCGTGACTGGTGGACTGCTGCATGAATCAGTACTGGGACCTCAAATATTTACAGATTACATTAATGACTTGGTTGAAGGTGCCAAATGTATTACGGCCAAATTTGTAAATAACGTAAGGATAGATAGGAAGGCAATATCGAGGAGGATAAAAGAATTCTGTAAAGTGGCAGGTAGGTTAAATGAATGGAAAGAAGTTTGGCAGACTAAGTATAATGAGGGAAAATGTGAGGTTGTCTAATTTGGTAGAAAGAATATAAAAGCAGAATATTATTTAAATGGAGATAGACTGCAGAATGCATAGAAAGCATGGGTGTAGAAAGGTTAGGGTGTCCTTATACAAGATTTGCAAAACATTAGAGATACAACAAGCAAGCTGGAAGTCAATTATAAAGTTAACCTTTGTTGCATGGGGTTTGAAGGAAGGAAATCTTGTTACAACTGTATGTAATATTTGTGAGACCACATCTAGACCATTGTATGCAGTTTTGGTCTCCTCGTGCAAGGTGAGATTTCCTTGCCTTGGAAGCAAATTAGGAAGTTCACTCCACTGATTCCTGGGAAGAAGGGGTTGTCTTATGTTGAAAATTTGAGCATATACTCATTGAAGTTTAGCAGAATGAAACTGCTAATTATGATCTTATTAAGCGATATACGATTCTGAGGGCTTCACACTCTAGTTGCTGAGAAGTGTCCTCTTATAAAGGAACTAAGCTGCCATGGGGGAATATTAACCAGGGTGCCCATATTAAAAATAAGGAATCTCTCATTAAAGATGGTGATGAGGAGGTACTTCTTCCCTCAAATGTTCAATAGTAGAGGTTGCATCACTGAATATGTTCAAGGCTGAGTTAGACAGAATGTAGATTTACCAGTGAGTCAAGGGTTATTTGGGAGGCAGGGGGTATACGTGGTACAGACAGGATAGTGCAGTTAAAGCCAGAATCAGACTTGTCATTATCTTAATGATGGTGCAATGGGCCAAATGATACCCTGCTGTTCCAATTGTTTATGGTCATATGATCTTATGAGACTTATGAGGATACGCAAGACCAGGGTAAAACCGAAAATGTGAAACCATCTCAGCTCAAAGGAATTTTCACTGCTGCCATGCAGTTGGCTGCATGGTGCACAATGAATGGTTGTACTGCAGCTGCACATTAGATCTATGTCAGTTCATGAAAATGGCTAAGAAGGTAGGCAAAGCATACAATAAATGAGTGTGAAATCAATGGCATCTGTGTCAAGGGGAATCCTTCAGTATATGTGAAACCTAATGTCCTCTCTGATGGCTTGCCTTATTCCAGAAGGACTGAGATTAAAGTCTTTCCCTATTTACAGAAAACGGCGTAACTCTCTTGTACGGAAGTATACTGCATATTGTAAAATTGCACTCAAATCTCAACAGGTAGCTTGGAAGAAACCAGGCACATGAAAGTGAAGAGTCACATGAACAGCCAGAGGGAAAAGCTGGTCCTTTCCTGATTTGAAGTTGCAGTAATTGCTGTAACTGCTGGCAGCATTTTACGTTGCAAACCAAACACTTGTCACCAATGCTCTATTCTAAAAAATATATACTTTCCTTCAACATGTTCAGATCTCTTATGGTGCACCACAATGGCAAATTGGTATTGAACCTGTCCAGAGGTAGGGAAAATATAACTGCACCACAATGCCCTTAAATTATCTGAATCAACCAATTCTATGCAGAAACAGAGATTCCATCTAATTAACAGTTTTGAAGATAAGAAAAACTATTCAGTCTTAAGAAAAGGTCTAGTTTATTGCATGATAACAATAGGTACAAATTACTTTAACTAGGTAAGCATAATTACAAAGACTACCAGAAACCAGACAACATTTCCACCTCTCTTGGGACCCCATGCTACATGACTCAATACTCCACCAAGACTGTGTGACATCATTGGATTGTTTGGATTTTCCAACATTGATCCTTTCACAACCATTACCTAATATAACATCTTCTGCCTCCTCCCACCCAATGCCCCCAAAACTATTCCCCTAGTAGTAAACATTGATCACTTACATTTATTGCTACCGCATCTTCCCAGATGTCTCTGATATCTCATATTCAACTGTTTGGAGCAGATTTGCAATTTTTGGTTTGTGGACTGTCAACCTTGAGTCTAATCATTCATAAACCATTCCTCTGCTGGAAGATCTTTTATCTCTGGGATGTCCTTTGTGAGGAATGTTGATTTTGCTGAACCTAGTTGCTGGTTCACTAACCTTTGGAGGACCCTCAGTAACCTGAAAACACTTTACTGTGGAACTCTGCTGGCTAATACAAGTTGCACCATTACATCATCCACAGGATCTTTAACCTTTTAAATGTTGACAATGAAAGATAGTTGTTCTTTTGAAAAGTTATCTTTCCCCTCACAGCGTCCTGGATTTTCACACCAGGCAATTGCTCCTTTATGACCATGTTCTGAATTTCCAATCTGAATGGAGTTGCATGCACTCATATTTTCATTTTGCTGAAGCAAGTCCATACACTCAATCTGCTGATATGTCCATGTTGAAGTACGTAACCTCTTTACTTCAAATTGTTGAGTAGACTGGAACCCTTCATTCACCCTCTGTGGTTGTCTTACAGATGAGCTAGACATTTTCACATCCCCAGTCATGTTACTGAAGGGCTGCTGCTGACTTTGCTTTATCCCTGTCACTCATCCTGGTCATTTTTCTTTGGAAGAGGAAGAATGAAGTGTTGTTGTGTCAAGTTATCATCCACCATCAAAATCAAATCTACTGTATCAAATTTGTTTGTTATATTCTCTAGCCAACTCAATTAGATATTCTCTTTGAGCTCAAGTGATTTACACTGCTGTTTCTTGTTCTTATTTTTCAACCTTCTGAACTGTTCTCTGTAATGACAGGAATAGAAAATGTTTCCATAATTTTTAAAATATCTGCGACTCCTTTCTGTTATAGAGTTATAGAGCCATAGAGATGTACAGCGTGGAAACAGATCCTTTGGTCCAACTTGCCCTTGCTGATCATATATCCTAAATTAATCTAGTAGCATTTGCCAGCATTTGGCTCATATTCCCTCCAAACCCTTCCTATTCATCACCTCTTCCGGCAGCTCATTCCATACACATACCACCCCCTGCATAAAAACGTTTCCCCTTAGGTCCCTTTTAAATCTATGAAACAATTACTTTCATCAACAGAGGTAATCTTAAAAAAAAACTCTGTTCATTTTGGGTCCTACCATGAGTCTAGGAAACCAAATGAAATTGTTTAGTTGTCGTTTTACTGGTTGGTTTACAATATTTTGCTTCTGATCTGGTTGTTCTTTTGGAATGGGTTGAACTCCTTCTGCTTTATTTAGGTTATTGATTTGGATATATGCATGCAGGCTCAAAAGTGAGACATGTCAACTGTGAATTATGTACAAGTTCTCAACTCATATGCTTTTTGTATGGAGCCATTACTTGTAGCATTTCTTTACTATTAATTGTTATTTCACATCTGGATCTGGATCATATTTCACATTATGATCTGGATGTGAATGTATAACCATCATAGTTCTCTCTGCCCTATTGTGGAATATTTTTCTCCTGGGATGAGGCAAAGAGAGGGATTAAGTGAGATGAATGTGGCTGGCACAGCTGTTAGTGCTATGCCAGCTAAGGATGGTGGAGGGGGAATGTTGTGATGACATTGAAAGAGACAATATATTGCATGCAATACTGAGAGTGATAGATTATTTTTCTTGGTGAGAAATGTGTGCTAAAGCAGAGATAGACTGAGTGTGAGATAGCACAGGGAAAATAATGGCACTTAACTGCGAGGTGTGCTGAAGGAGTGCAGAAGGTCTTCTTGTACCATGCCTGGGGGCTCCTATGACCTGTGGACACTGCACTGACCCAAGTGGCAACCTTGGACCAGGCTGGCAGGTTCAGGTGCCATGGTATCCTCTGGCAGTCCACCTCTCCACCACCCCATCAACCAAGACTTCCAGTCTCCATCAGTGAAGTTGGGATGCCAACTTGCCTCCATCGGCCACCTCCAGTACTGTAACTGTGAAGAGCAGCTTCTGACTGACAGTGCTTGACCTGGTGCACAGCTACGGTTTAAATACAGTGTCGGTGTCAAAATCCCAGGGATGTCTCCATCGCAAATGAGGGCACTATAGTACAAGCAGGGCAACATGGCACATACACAACAAGGTGAGCAGTGGAGATCTGCACGAGATAACTCACTGAAGCACACAGAGAGAAATGTTCAATGGAAGCTCCTTGAAATTGACAGTCTGTCAATTTTTCACAAAATTCAATCTCATTGTTGCTCTTCACGGTTCCAGCGTTCATCAGGTGTATACGCACCAATCCTTTTCCCACCATGTCCTACACACTGCTTGTCAAAAGTGGGCCAATCATTGACCCCAATTCTCCCTCAAGAACCCTTTTCAAGGAAAACTGAATTGATGCCACAATCTTTTAAAATTTGAGTACAATGATTGCGCATATCTATTTTAAGAAAAATACAGTGCAAATAAGGATAAGCAAAAAGATTTTAAAGCGAACAATGGAATCGGTGGTGGAGAGTGATCAGGGTGAAGAAAGCTCAAGCATTTTACCTTTGTATTCAGTTTGCATGTTGGTTGTTGGAGTTAATATTATAGTATATTACAAAGCCATTTTGGTGCGATCAAAGTACATGAGTGGAAAAATTAAAACTGGAACTAACGGTCTAAGATTTAATCACTGAACTGTGATTAGATTGAACTGCACAGAGAATATAAATTACTTGCAGGTGATTCTAAGGAACCAATTCTTGTTTGTTAAATTGTCTGGCCATAAATTAATGATACATAATACAGCATAATTATGTAGTTTAGATCTGTCAATGACAACTTGTCAAAAATACAACTTTAAACTTTATACAAATAGCATTCCGGGCACAGAAATACAACTTTTTTTCCAATGTCAGAATCACCTTTAAGCTTTAATATTCTAATTTGGTATTTTTGCCGATTTCTTTTCACCCACAACATTACCATCAGCATTAATCAGCGTACATTCTGTTCCTGTTCCTCATCATGTTTATGTTGTATTTGTTAGCGTTCGATTTGGAAAAGCCACAGAAAATTGTTTGGCAACTGAACAAAAACTGAAAGGTAACTTTTAATTAAATGCATTTCTTTTGCACCTCAGCCTAGTTACTTTCAACCCCACCTTAGTCTATACATCTATGACTAATTTTCACTCATGCTCCTGAATGTGTTGAGTTCCTTCTGTGAAAAGAGATCATAAAATGGAGGGAGACACCATACCATCCTTTTGACATTTCTGTCATTCTCTGACATACAACTGTTTCTGAGGATGGGCTGCATCGTGATTATTGTCAATCTTTATTAGTTTATCCAAATGGTAACTTTTCATCACAACTATGTACCCGAAATGTTAACTCTGTGTTATTCCTTCACAGATGCTGCCAGACCTGCTGAGCTTTTCCGGCAACTTTGTTTTTGTTCCTGATTTACAGCATCCGCAGTTCTTTTGGTAACTTTTCATCACTGATCTGGCTGGAGTGCTGCCAGGTTATTTGGCTGTGTGATATCAAAGCTGTTTGCAATCAACTTCTGAATGCAATATGTTTCAGTGAAAGTGATCAGGTAGTGATTAGTAGCCAGAAATCTAATCCATATTTTCCTCTTTGGATTTAGTATTCCAAGAATAATTGTAGAGACTTTACGTTCTTGTTCTGTGCAATCCAAAATAATAACACAGGTTACAATATCTTAATTTAATTTGCAAGTGACATAATCCTTGAACTTTTTTTTACAAATAGCAATGTAACAATTGACCGGTATTTGGGTCCTGTGACTTGATACTGCTAGTTTGAATGTAAGTGAGCTGAAAGGTCTCACAAATGCAGATCAACCTTGCTAAACCGAAGTACAAAACTAGCAGATGTAAATCAGATCCATTGTTCAGACTGATGTCAAAATAATGTTTCTATTTTTCAATTCTTATTCATTTATAGAGCTTTGAAATCCAGGCTTGGTATCATTGAACCATTAGATGGTAATACGTAAGACTTAATAACTTTTTACAGCACGGCAATATGTTGTAATGGACTTAAGTATCTCAATTTTTGTTGCAATTATTAATAATAAAACATCTATCAAAATGAGCATGTTTAATTTTCAATATGCTAGAATGATTTTTTTGACATTTTGTTCAAAGTCTTGTTCTAATATAATAATATATGCGCATACATCACTGCCTTTCTTTTAGAAATAGATACTGAAGCCAACCATGGACAACACTAAAATAAATTACTGTTCACATTATATTGACATTAATGAATGTACTGCTACACCAACTGTCATTAACAGCATTTAAAATGTATTTATTAAATTTCCATAATGTGAAATGTTAACCTGCATTAATGGAAATTCTGTTATCGTTAAGCATTTGTGATTCGGGGCTTTAGATTCTACTGGTAATTTTTACACGTGGTTGCATTTTTTTCCCCCATAAAAGAAATCAGTAGAGAAAAGCAAAACAATCATTGGCATTTATGATAGAATAAAATTATCTCGTTTCCACCCCCACAGAATTGCTGCAACCACTGAATTAATACTATTTGCTTGGTTTGTTTAGTTTATAATGTTGTTTATTCCAGTTCTAACTCATGAAACAAAGATAGCAACATTTGTTCTGTATAAGATGCCCTCATTGTTTTTCTTTTGAGTCTATCTAGTAATCAGCAGACCACCAATGAACGAGGTCATAGAGAAATGCAGTAGGTTTCTAGGTCCTAAAGGTAAATGTGCAAGTTGTTTTCATTTTTTGTTTATTTATAATCTTTACATGGTTTTATACTTTACTCCCTGCACTTTATGAAGGTCATAGAACATTATTTTCTTTCTGTTTTCTTTAATTTTAGCCCTCAATGTGACACAAATGGTGCTGATGGGAGTAAGATACAGATTCAATTTCAATAATATATCAGGTTGCTTTGTGTGCAATAACCAAGAAATTCACCTTTTGTTGCATTTTCTGTGAGTAATGAGTGACTCTTCAGAAGAGGATTCAGTAAAGTTGACCTCACATGTTCAAATGAATTCAGGGCTCCAAATTATGCTTCACTTATCTCTGGCCTTATTGACTTGATTTCCATTTCAGTCTGTCATGATTTTGTTGCATTCTTCTTGCTTCGGCTTAAATAGAGTAAATTTTGAGCAAAGTTAGTTAGAATCATTAAGTATGAGAAATCACCTTGAAATTAAACAGGCCTACCTGGTATCCTGTAAAGAGAGCACTGAAAGCTACTCAAACTAGACCTGAGATACATTCAGTTTTTGATTTGTGGACCTAGGATCAAACTCTGACAGATTGCCAAATGTCCAAAGTCCTGTCCACAGACTGCAGATTGTCTCCATTATCACACAGACCTGACCTACAGGCTTTGTTTGCAAGGCATTCTGTGTTTTCTGAGCTCCCCAATAGTTAAGCTGCAGAGGTGCACATGTTGGGAGTCAAAGCATGTCCACGCATTCAAATCAGCTCATTTCAAGGCTGATTCAGGCCTCCAGGTGACGCAGACCTGACATTCTGTCAATAAAATGTGTTGTCCTTTGATCTTGTAAAGAACTAGCATGGACACAATGTGCAAAATTATTTCCTTATTTGTTTGAACATCTATGGTGTTACAACCAGGAATATGTACTTAAGGTATGTCATGTCCTGGGCACGACTTACACAGTTAATGATAGGGGCCTGGGGAATGTAGTCGAGCAGAGATACCTAACGGTTCAAGTGCATTGTTCCGTGAAAGTGGAGACATAAGTAGACAGGGTGGTGAAGAAGGCATTTGGCACGCTTGCTTTCATTGATCAGAGCATTGAGTATTGGAGTTGGGATGCCATGTTGCAGCTGTACAGGACTTTGGTGACGCCACTCTTGGAATGCTGTGTACAGTTCTAGTTGCCTTGCTATAGGAAGGATTTTATTAAATTGGAACAGGGGCAGGAAAGATTTACAAAGATGTTACTGGGACTGAAGGATTTGAGGGGTAAGGAGAGACTGGATAGGCTGAGACATTTTTCCCTGGAACATGGGAGGCTGAGGGTCAGCACCAAACCCACACATTAACACAACTTCCATTTTTGGATCTGTTGCATTAAATGGAATGAATCTGCAGAAGGAGGAGTAATAGTTGTAGCTCTTCAGGTTGACATGGGGAGAACACAGTGAGGATGCCACCAGTTCATTGGTTTCCTGGTATCTAAGTTATTTGAAGGCTTATGTTACGTGAGCAATGTTTTAGTCTGAATCTGTGCCAGCAGATAAAGGGAGGATAAAAAAGTAGACATTGTAAAAATGTCAGAGCTGGCAGAATGTGGGCATCATTCTATGGGTGATGTGAAAGCAAGACTGTTCCATTTATATAGATGTACAAAAACACTAATGATAAAACATATTTAAAATATCATTATACATGAAAGCTTTGGAGATATTGACTTACTAACAACATTTACAGTTCCTTAACATTTGTGTTGGAGTGGACCCTTCCTTTGGTTGAAAGTGTGTTTTTTGATACAATTCTGAGAAATGTTTAATGTTGTTGGTGTCCTTAGCTACAGGGTCCATTTATCTCCATGTATACATTTGGACTTCACTGCATCTGTCCATGATTTATGTCTCCATGATGGTCTGGAAATAGGTAGTCACATGGACAATAACCAATTCCAGCTAGAATATTAATGAAAGGAGAGTCATAATACTGATGCTTTCCATCTTGCATCAGGCCAAATGCAAGAATCCCTGCAGGGACTTATTTTCCTCAAACACAAAGATAATTTTCAAGTCTTGTCCCTTTTTTGAATTACCTGGGGGCTCGATGAACCTCTAGTCCCCACAACATTGCTGTCCCCATAGCAACAGCTCAACTAATTGCCGCTAACTGCTGGCACCATCTTTTAAGGGGATGATGTACATGGGCTATCAGTCTGGAGTTGGCCTGCACAGTTCCTGACATTTGACCCAGATGTAGCAGGCAAGAAAGTTTGAAACTCTGTTTTGTGGGCAGGTACCTGCAGGTCCTGCCAAACAGGGTGGTACAGAGGCAGACCATCACCTTCCCCAGGACCAGCAGAGGAGACCTTGATACCAGACTGTGCCAGCTTGGTCTGAGGTATGCCTTCACACCAGAGGAGTCTCAGCTGTTCGGACGAACACACAATACTTTAGGAAGAAGGTGAATACCTTCCTCCACTCTACCAGTCTAAATACTACCACCTTCTCTTTTCACTTACTCTCTGCTACTGTACTAATATCACACCAAGGCTCTTGTTCTACTACTCTCATTATTGCCTGCAATATCATCCCTCACTCATTGTTACCCACTCAACCCCTGGCACCACTAACTCTGCATTGCTGTGAGCTGCATATTCACTCATGCTGGTCACCTCCCTACCTACGCCATAACTAATAGCAGTGCCACACACTTTTATCTTAGTTGATACCTGCCTCTCCCTCATTGCAGGAAGAAAACAGACCCCCAGCAGGGTGGAAGAAGTCAAGATGGGCAATGTGCTGCCTGACGTTCAGCTCCTCACCGCTATGTTGACAGCACCTGGACTCTGACTGCCGCCAGCAGCTCAGTCACCATCTCAAAGCCCTTAGAGTGGTGTCAGAGACAGCTCTTAACACACTGTACCAGGACCACCTGAGCAAAGCCTATCTCACATGACCTGACTGAGGACTGCTGACAACACTGATCAGCTCCCTGGCTTTTTTTTTATCAGCTTCTGCACAATGTGGCACACAATACAACAGTGCCGTGAGCCTGGTATCTCTGGATAAGTGAGCAAAGTAAAAAAAAAGGCAAAGCAAGGCAGGGATGCTGTGAGCATCCAGGTAGGCTCAGAGTGAGGGAACACTAAGAGAGCAAGTGAACAGCCAGGGGTGCAGCCTTGTCCAGTCAATGAGCTGGGTGTATGTTCCTGAGCAGACAGTGTTGTACAGCCTGAGTTGCAGCATTGAAGTGCAGAGGTGCAATGGGACCTTGATCAGATGGGCTGATAGGCCGAGGAACGGCAGATGGAGTTTAATTTAGATAAATATGAGGTGCTGCATTTTAGAAAGGCAAATCAGAGAAGGACTTATACACTTAATGGTAATTTCTTGGGGAGTGTTGCTGAACAAAGAGACCTTAGGGTGCAGGTTCATTGTTCTGTGAAAGTGGAGTTGCAGGTAGACAGGATAGTGAAGAAGGTGTTTGATGCACTTGCCTTTATTGGTCATTGCATTGAGCATAGGAGTTGGGAGGTCATATTGCAGCTGTACAGGACATTGGTTAGGCCACTTTTGGAATACTGCATTCAATTCTGATCTCCCAGCTATAGAAAAGATATTGTGAAACTTGAAAGGGTTCAAAAAAGATTTACAAGGATGTTGGCAGGGTTGGAGGGTTTGAGCTACAGGGAGAGGCTGAATGGGCTGCAGCTGTTTTCCCTGGAGTGTCAGAGGCTGAGGGGTGACCTTATAGAAGTTTATAAAATCATGAGGGGCATGAATAGGGTGAACAACCAAGGTCATTTTCCCAGGGTAGGGGAGTCCAGAACTAGAGGGCATTGGTTTAAGGTGAGAAGGGAAAGATTTAAAAAGAACCTAAGGGGAAAGTTTTTCACACAGATAGTGGTGCATGTATGGAATGAGCTGCCAGAGGAAGTGGTGGAGGCTGGTACAATTATAACATTTAAAAGGCACCTGGATGAGTATATGAATGGGAAGGGTTTAGAGGAACATGGGCCAAATTGGACTAAATTAACTTAGGATGGCTGGTTGGCATGGATGAATTGGACCAAAGGGTCTGTTTCCATGCTGTATAGCTCTATGACTTTATGACTCTAAGTATACTGTATGTGGGCTGTTGTTGTACCGTGCAGGTGCTTAAAGAAAACACATGATGGAAGCAAATGTCCATGGACCTGGCTAGTGCCCATGGGGTTTGACCTGAGATGTTGGCCTGCAGTGTGCAACATGGAGGTCCTTTGGAGAAAGCATTGAGCAAAGGTTGCCAGGTATCCGCTCTGAGTTCTGTAGAGAAATGTGGTGACTGGTCTGTTTGCCTCATTTGGTGAGGTAGGAAGCTGAAAATTAATGAGGTGAGATTGCTGTTAATAATGTTGTTAGCAACCAACCAGTCTCCATAATAGGCAGCCGACCGCTACCTAGTGAGAAACTTGCCAGAACACCTAGGAGATGCATAACACTTATAACGGGCTGCTCCCAACAACCTTTTGCACAATTTTGCCACAAATCTCATCATAGTTCATTTTTCAAGCCCCAATCAAATGTCACCCTATATTTCACTGAGAGTTCATTACATTTGAACTCAGCCAGCTATACAGTCTGTTTCAATACATAATCTGATCAATATTTCCAGGAAAACCTTTCATTTGTGGCCAAGTACCACCAGCGGCCTGGAACATTTCTTCCTCAGCCAGCCATGGTGCCCTCGCCGTTCGTTATGCACCCAGTTGTGCTCTCAAACCTTCTAAGTATAATGTTCCAATCAAAGTATCTGTATCTGAATCTGTGCTGGTGGGTTTTGTGTGTGTGTGTGCGCCTCAGTACAATTGTTGAAATGGCAGTTTCTGGGGGAGCTGATTGTTTCTTTAAGGATTTGCTGGTGGTACTTGTAAGAAAAACAACAGAGAAGGCATCATGGACAGGGATTCAAAATGGTGTTCAATGAGTGAAAATGATGGCGGGATTGCTGTGAGAGTTGCAGGAGAAAGAAATGTGGGACTTATTGAGATGACAAGATATGGATGTCTTTGCATCCTGCAGCAGCAGTTCCAAACTTCTCACCTCTACTGTCAGGCCCTGTCTGCCTTATTGTAGGCTGTCTTCACCTTGCAGGAGGTAAAAAGGGATTGTTAGTGAGGGGAAAGTGGATTGCACAGTTTTTAGTGCTGATGCAGGTATCATTGGCGAGTGTGTGGGTGGAGCAGAGACCATGCAGAGATGGTAGTTTAGGGGTTAGGGTCAAGTGAGGGAAGATGTTACAAGCAGTAGTGAGAGTATTGGATTGTTGGAAGTGGGTGCAGTAGCAGGGATAGTAAGGGTGTGAGATTGCAGAGAGGAGAGTGGTAATTACCTTAGTGGAATGGAGAAGATCATTGACCTCCTCAAGGCATTGACATGGGTGTCAACCTCATGGGAGAATTGTGGCATTATCTTTTCCACCTCTGACATGTTCAGACTCAGTCCTTACACGAGGAGGGTAGCTTCAGAATGCCAGTTCTCCTCCAGATGCAGAGAGGCGTTTAAATATGGCGCTAGTCCTAGGATTGCTGATATTTCAGCAGATAGCCAGTGAGTGATAAGTTGTTCGGGAACTGCACTTGGTAAGATAGAATCAAACATGAGCTGAGCCATATGGGCAAATTAGATAGAAAAATGAGGCATATTAGGTGAGAGACTGCGAAGGAAACCTCACTGAGCCTCACAATAAGAATCCCTCCAAAAAAACTCAATGCAAGTCTCATTTAGCCAAAAAGAAAGATTCAGTCTAATCTGTCTTCTTTTTAAATCATTGGACAAGATCACCTGACAACATTGCAATGTGTCCGATGATACTGAAAGCATTTGGGTTGCAAAACAATGAAATGAAACACTGATATTAAAAGTCTGTGAAAAATGTTATTTCCATAACCATTGTTTGACTTTTTGAAACTTCTAATGGAAATAATATTGAACAATTCATTAAAGAATCATTTTACAATTATGCCAGGAAAGAGCCCCAGCAAAAACTAGATCAAGTAAGGTGTGTTGGAAATCCCATTAATTGTCTAAATGTGTACAACTGTAATAACAGAACCCAACACAATCCAGGCTGAGGAAGGTTACTTGATTAACACACTGTCCTTTAACTCATTATACCAGACTGTCTACCACTGATGCAACACAGGCAGTCCCCAGGTTGCAAACAGATTCTGTTCTGGAGTCTGTCCACAAGTCAATCGGTACGCAAGTCGAAATGCAGGACAATGTAAAGCAACTGTGCTGTGAGTACTGGAAACATTCGTATGTTGAGTCTTTAAAATTTACCCCTGTATGGGATCAAGTTGGTAAGTCAACATTCATAAACTGGGGACTCCCCGTAATATATAATATCTGTCTGATGCACTACAGCAGCTTGCCAAGCTCATTTCAGGATCATCGTGTTCCGCTGCCAACTCCATTTGTGGACTTGTAACCCAAGGGTTCGGAATTTAAATTTAATTATGAAATTGATTTCAGTAAATGTAATTTGTGGCATAGCAGAGGGAAAAAGCTGACTGAGGCTGTCAGGCCGTGTTTAAAAAGTCCAAATGGTTCATGAAGGTAAATTGTATGGTAAAACCTGGGTGTATGTCTTCCATACCACCTAAACTGAGCTGCTGTTTTCTTTTCCCTGGGAAATCAGCATGCACTAACATCCTTGAAATTTCTCACTTATAAATGTTTCTTTATCCAAATACCAGTTACTTGACTCTATTTAAAGGCAGCTATTTATCCTTTGGAGGGCACAGCTAAATGAGGATAAAATGAAGATCCATATTGCTAATTACAGTTTACAATGTATTCCCATTCAATCCAAAACCTGAGAATGTTAAAGCTTCCATGTTTGGAAGATTTCCTCCCATCACCACAGCCCCTACCCCAAATATCACAGCCCAGCTTGTTTAGATTTTGAGTATATTTGTAATGTATTTTCTAATTTGGCACTTTTAAAAGCACTGCAGCAATGCTTACCAAAATGAAGGAGGAGTGAAGTGCTTCCATAAGATTATTGACTTTTAAAAAAATCAATAATGGGGTGCATCTGAATGACAATATTGACATTTAATTTGACTTGATTTATTATTATCACATGTACCCTAGTACAGTGAAAAATTTTGTTTTGTGTGCAGTACAGGCAGATCATAACATACAATGACACAAAGATCATATAGTGATTGAATAGAATGAGGAATACCAAAGTTACAGCTGCAAAGAAGTTGTACAAAAAGAAGATCAACATTAGATTTGAAATTTGAGAGGTCCATTTAGAAATCTAATAACAGCGGGGAAGAAGCTGTTCTTGAACCTGTTTGTATGTATGTTTAAGCTTTTGTATCTTTCACCTGACGGAAGAGGTTGGAAGAGATCAGGACTGGCTTGGGAGGGGTCTTTGATGATGATGGCTGCCTTTCTGCAGCAATGAAAAGTATAGATGGAGTCAATGGATGGAAGGTTAGCTTGCGTGATGGAGTCACTAGATTTCAGATTTGTGTCAGATTTGCTGAGACAGCAGTCAAGCTACGAAAATGGTTTTTGATAATCTTTTACTATATTTTCAAATAAATGATTATCTAATCTGTTTTAGAACACATTAAAATTAAGTGGGACTCTTCACATTAATGAAAATTCATGGAAAGTTTCAAATTTCAATGCGTAAAATCAAAAGAAAGTGATTAATATCTTGAGTAATGCTTTGTAGGACTAATTATGATCAATTGTTTAAAACTGACATTGCATTCTTTTTACACTACAATATCCTTTTATTGTCATGTGTGCCCTATTGTAGGAGCACAGTGAAAAACCTTTACGTCTGCCTTCTTATGACGACATCTTAGGCGCAAGTACCTCGGTACAATTCTTGGATACAACAGTGGAATAAAAGTAGTTGCTTAATTACAGAGTTGAAAATAGGAATATATTAAGGGATTAACATTACAGTGTTCTAAGGTAAGGAATGTCCCCTCACATCGGACTCTGTCCAGGACTCGCTGCCTGCAGGATGCTCTGGGGGCAGCTTCCCATGTGCTTTTGCGGGGCATCTTCTCTGTGCTGCTGCAGGGCTCACTGCTTCACGGTGTTCTGGGGCTCACGGGGCTTGCCTGCAAGCCCCTGAGTGCAAGGCCTTGCTGCTCGCTCAAGTCCTCTGCAGGTCTTGGCCCATGCTTTGTCCGGTCCACCACAGGTCTCGGCCCATTCATTCCAGTCCTCTGCGGGTCTTGACTCGCTCACTCTGCAACTCCACACTCCGGGGGTGGGGAGGTGGGGTGGGAGAGAAAGAGAAAAAGAGAGGGAAAAGACCTCACGAGCACAGGAGCTCCGAGCAGAGCGGTCTCCAATAATATGCATCAATGTTCCTTATTGAGTACATGTAATTTATGACCCACCAATTATAAAGATTGCATGGAACAATCGGTACACAAAAGACTGAAAATTAATTTTAATTTGAAATACGCAAGGGCATAGGCATTCTTTGATATTTGCATATTTGTCCATGATTTAAAACAAGGAAATAGGTCTACAATTCAAAAACCAGAAAATACTAAGACTGCACAATATTTGATCAATATGTACTAAGAAAAGGAAGATGAAACTATTGAAGGTAATTATTTGAATGGATGCAGTCAACTTAATCAGTCATGTATATGGAAGCAAAAGGATAATTTTAGATATGCCAAAGATAAACTAAAGGGAAAGGAACTGGTAAATATCAAGAATACAATTAAATAAGCCAAAGGGGTAGAAATTGGCATACACTATTTATTGGGTGCAGATGTCGCAATTGACGATGTGTTCACTCCCATTGCTGTGGAGATAAGCTGTATGCAGAGTTAATGCTGCCTTCTCATTTCCTTAATTGTAACATTAGTCTGATCAGATCCATGCTGCTGGCTGCCTGAGTGCTCAGCAGGGGAACTGAACAGCATGTGTGCTGCCAGCACTTGGTGTGGCCAGCTTGCACCTCCTAAAGGCTGTCTGTTTCTCTTAAAGGAAAAGTTCATTGAATCGCTTCAGGGTGTTGCTGAATATGGTAGTGCTGCAATTCTAAACAAACAAAATGGAACACCAACAAAGAGGGAAGTCTCCTTAAATCATGGACATTTGATTTGATTTGATTTATTATTGCCACATGTACTGCAATACAGTGAAAATTGTTGTTTTACGTGCTAACCAGACAGATCATACCTTACATAATTACATCAGGGTAATAGAACAGAATGCAGAATATAGTGTTACAGCGACAGAGAAGGTGCAGAGAAAGTTCAACTCTAATAAATGAGACATCTGTTCATAAGTCTGATAACAACAGAGAAGAAGCTGTTCTTAAATCTGTTGGTGTTTGTTTTCAGCCTTTTATACCTTCTGCCTGATGCAAGAGGGTGGAAGACAGTATAACCAGGGTGGGAGGGTCCTTTTGATTATATTGGCTGCTTTCCCGAGGCAGCGGGAAGCATAGATGGAGTCAATGGAAGGAAGGCTGGTTTGCGTGATGGACTGAGCTGCATTCACAACCCTCCATAATTTCTCGCCTTGTTGGGCAAGCAGTTGTCATACCAAGCAGTGATGTATCCAGATAGGAAGCTTCCTACGGTGTATCTACAAAAATAAGTAAGAATCAATGTGGACATGCCAAACTTCCTTAGCCTTCTTAGGTGTGCTTTCTTGACTGTAGTGTTAACATTGATGGACCAGGACAGATCGTTGGTGATAGTTACTCCTAGGAACCTGAAGCTCTCTACCACCTCGTCCTCAGCACCATTGATACACACAGGGGCTTGTCCTCCACTCCGCTTCCTAAAGTCGATGACCAGCTCCTTCATTTTGCTGACACTGAGGGAGAGACTGATGTCTTTATACCTTGCCACTAAGCAGTCTATCTCTTTCCTGTACTCTGTCTCATCATTCTTTTGAGATCCAACCCACTACAGTGATGTCATCAGCCAATTTGTAAATGTAGTTAGAACTGAATTTGGCCATATAGTCATGAATGGGTAAGGAGTATAGTAAAGGGCTGAGTATGCAGCCTGGTGGGGCACCGGTGTTGAGGATTATTGTGGAAAAGGTGTTGTCGCCTATTGTTACTGATTGTTCCCCTCTCTGCAACTGGATCCTCAACTTTCTGACCCACACACCGCAAAGTCCTAGGTCTCGGAGTTTGGAGATGGGTTTTGTTGCAATCATGATGTTGAAGGTGGAGCTAAAGTCAAAAAATAGGAGTCTGACGTCGGTGTCCTTGTTATCCAGATATTCCAGGGATGAGCGTAGGGCCAGTGAGATGTCATCTGCCATGCAAACTTTGCAATGGTAGGCAAATTGTAGTAGATCAAGGCAATCTGGGAGGCTAGAGCTGATGTGTGCCATTAACTCTCGAAGCACTTCATAATGGTGGGTGTCAGAGTCACCGGGTAGTAATCATTAAGACATATTAATTTTTCTTTGGCACCGGATGTAAGTGACCTTCTTGAAGCAGGTGGGAAACTCACATCATAGTAAGGAGAGATGAAAGATGTCACCAAATTTTCCCACCAGCTGGTCTGCGCAGGATCTGAGTGTAAAGCCGGGCACTCCATCTGGCCCAGTCGCTTTCCGTGGGTTCGCCCTCAAGAAGGCCAATCTGACGTCTCTGGTGGTGACTGTGGGTACAGCTGCACCCGAGGCTATGGGGGCAGGTGACGTCATTTCACTGACCTTCTGTTCAACATAAGCATAGAATGCATTGAGCTCACTGGGGAGGGATGTACTGTTAGCAACAATTCCACTCAACTTCACTTTGTAGCCCAGTGTATCATATAAGCCTTGCCACAATCGACAGGTGTTTGTGTGGTTATTCTGCGACTCTAGTTCAGTCTGGTATTGTCTCTTGGCATCCTTGATGGCTTTGCAAAGGTCATAACTAGATTTCCTGTAGAGATCAGGGTCACCCGACTTTAAAGCCTCAGAGTGGACTTCAGTAGGGAGTGGATCTTCTGGCTCATTCATGGTTTCCGGTTGGGGAACACTTGGATTAAATTCCTTGGCACACAGCCCTCTACACACTTACTGATGACATCTGCGATGGCTGTGGCATATTCATTTAGGTTGGCTGTTGAGTTCTTCAAATGGACCAGTCCACTAACTCCAAGCAGTCACTTGGGAGCTCATCCATGACATCAGACCAGCACTGTATGTCTTTCAGGTCTGGATCCTCACGCTTCAGTTTCTGCTTATAAACTGGGAGAAGGAGCACAGACTTATGGTCTGATTCACCAAAATGTGGGTGGGGAATGGAGTTCTAGGTATCTTTGGTTGTGTAGCAATAATCCAGAGTGTTTGGGCCTCTGGTGGGAACATGAGACATATTGTTGGCATCTTGGTAGCATACTCTTTCACACACATTCTGATGCTATTAAGCTCACATCCAATTTCTGATGTTCCGGTTGCTGCTGGCTAATCAGTAATGGCATGCACATCACCAGAACAGTGTTACCTAAAACCGGATATTTTACTCTCATGTAGGACAAAACAGGATATGGTACAAGAGCAGAACTGGCAGAGACAGTATTGCCTACAAATCCTGAGCCCTGTGGAGGACATTATTCTCTACAATCACTACAGTCTGTGGCATCTAGTATTGTTAAAAAGATTGAAGACAAAAGCATGTTCTTGCCTTGCACAGTCTTCCTATTGGTTTGGAGTGTGGGTGGTGAGCATACAGGTAAGATCTGCTATGGTGGACTTAGGTGAGGGCCTCAGTGGGGTGTCATACACTGAGCACTGAAGCAGATGCATATTGAGACGTATTTGTGGCCTACCAGATAGTCTCCTGTTATTGCCAAAATGCATGGAGAAGTCTGTTTAATAAGATCCAAAGGAATAGGAGTAGGCGTAGGCCATCAGTCATCCTCCATCACTCAATACAGTCATGATTGTGCTCTGAAACCTATATTCCGTTCTCACTCTGATAACCATTGATTCCTCTGCCTAAAAATAATCTATTGTAGGACCAGAATCAACTCCAACAAAACTGCAAAAAAATGCAAGCACAAGTGATGCAAATAAAAGCCAACCTTCAGAACAAACACCAAAAGGCAAGCTACACTATAAGTGGCTAAGTTCAGGCATTAAGTAAAAGACAATGCCTCCGCATTGTTAGATTTCTATCATGGGACAAGGGTACAGAGAAATGCTTACCAATGTCTGGTGCACTAATACAATAGTATTGGAATTGGATCATTTTTACTGCGATGTATTCCCATTGAGGAGGAAAATGAATAATTCAAACCTTCATCCATCTGGGGACCAGGTAACATTGCCATGCCATCTCCAAGCAGAAGGAGTGAAACATAGAACCGTTGTAAACTTAACACATTGGACAAGTTCAGCAGGTCAGACAGCATCAGAGGAGCAGGAAAGTCAATGTTTTGGGCTGAAACCCTTCACCAGAACAAATGGTTTTGGCCCGAAACATTGACTTTCCTGCTTCTCTGATGCTGTCTGACCTGCTGTGTTTTTCCAGCTCCACAGCTACAGAGTCTGGCTTCCAGCATCTGCAGTCCTTATTGTCTCCATAAACTCAGCACTTTGTCTGGACTGTTTTTTCCATGGAAAAGGACTGCATTGTTTCACTGATCATACTTGTCTGAACTGTGTATGAAACATACTAAGGAAGATTAGCTCTCAGACATCCTCTACAGAACGAACAACAGCAAAATGTTTGATGTGGTTGTAATAGGTTTCATATGAATCACTATAAAAAAGGACGATATTGAAGGAACTTTACAGTAGTCAGAAGAGGGGTCAGGACCGGTCAGCCTGACTCAGGCCTACGGTCAATTCCGAATAAGCCAGCTGTGTCGGGGATTGTGCGTGTTCCAGCCAAATCATAGTGATCTTGGGTCTAGAGTAGTCTGCAATGTCGAATGTCGGTCAAAAAGGTTAACCTAGCCTGTGGAGCTACGGGTCCAACTAGAACAATTAAATGCATAGCGGATTGTAAGTTAACAGCCCAATCTAAGGAGTCTTGGGGCTGTATAAAATAAGTTTTGGATAGAAATGCAAGGCTTTGTCTATGGTTTCTTGTAAAGGATATTTTTGCATGAATAAGATTTGGTGACTGTGTGTTTTGGGTGGGAGGCAATGTTAAATCAGGGAACAATTTAATTTGGAAAAACCACTCAAGGTGTTGTGTGACTTAGACTAGCTTAGAGGTTTTATATCAAGACATCAGGAGGTTTGTTTTAAGAAACAAGATTTTTGTTGGGCCAAATCTGTGTCTGTGCAATATTGTTGTCCATAAAACCTTAACGTTCAAGAACCTTGAGTGAAATCAAGGCCAGCATTATTAGGCAAACCACTTATTTGAAGGATTAATCTTGCAAACCTTCTCTGAACTGCTGCCAACGCATTTACATCCTTCCTTAATGAAAGAGGCTAAATTGAACACTGTATTTAAAATTTGGTCTTGCCAATACCCTGTACACTTGTAGCATAATATTTTTACTTTTATGTTAAATGCCTCCCATAATAAACGATAACTCCATTAACCTTCTTAATCACTTGCTGTACTCATGCACTGGAACACCTAGATCTGTCTCTGCCTCGGAATTCTACGGTCATCATTGTCTAAATCATACCCTGCATTCTTATTTTTATCTGCCAAAGTGAAGAACTTGACACTTTTCTATATTATATTCAATCTGCCAGATCTTTGCTCACTTGCCTAATCTATTAATTTCAGTCTGCATTCTTGTTATGTCATCTTCAAAACATATTTTCCTATTTAACTTTCTATCATCTGAAAAGTTAACCACAATGCCTTTGATTCCCCTTGTCCAAGTCATTCATATTAATTGTAAACAGTTGAGATCCCAGCACAGACCTCAGCAGTACTCCACTTGTATGTTCCTGCCAATCTGGAAAAGATCCATTTGTACATATACTGTTTTCTGCCAGTCAACTGTCTATCTATGCTGGTATGTTATCCCCCATATCATGATCGCCTACTTTGCACAATAATCTTTTAAATGGGACCTTCTCAGACAAGTTATGGATATCTAAATACCAGTCATGAACAGGACTTCAAGGGCCTGTCCCTTTTATTCACAGCACACGTTACTGCCAAAAAGAATTCCAAGAAATTGGTTAAATGCAGTTTTCTTTTCACAGAACCATATTGACTTTTCCAGGTTAACTTAAGATTCTCCAAGCGCTCAGCTGAACCTCCTCACTCTGGTCAATCACCCTATGTTATGATCTGCCTGTACTGCACGCAAAACAAAACTTTTCACTGCACAGTACTTAAGTACATGTGATAACAATACGTCAAATCAAACCAAATAATGACCAAATGCAACATTTTCTCTATTACAGACATAAAGCCTATAGTTTCCTGTTTGCTATTTCTCCTTGCAGAGTGGTTATATTTACTTGTTTTCACTAAAATCCACTTCATTTTAGAAAATGAACTAGCTCATTCATCACCTCTAAAATGGTCCTGCATATCAGGTCCCAGTGTCTATTGACCTGTAGCTCCATCAGCTTGCTCAGTACTATTTGCATAGTGATTATAGTTTCAGAACATTCCTCTCTCCCTTTAACCACCTGATTTATTGATATTACTGGGATAATTTTTGTATCTGCGATCATGAAGACAGAAGCAAAATATTTATGAATTGAATTTACCATTTCTTATCTACGATTACCTCCACTCCCACCCTGGGATTATCACCCTCAAGAAAACCAAAACACTTTTTTTTTCCTTTTTTATGCCTATAGAAACTGTTGCTGCCCAATTTTAAATTTCTAGTTATCCTCCTCTCACGAACTAATTTATTTGCCCTGATTTATCTTGTATTCATTCTCCGCTGTACTGCGTATTCTGACCAGTTTTCTGAGCTGCCAGTCACCTTTGCACATTTATATTCTTTTTCCCTCAAGTTTGACTCCTTAGATTTTTTTAGTTAACTGTGGGTGGTGAATGAGAAGCCCGTCTTTGGATTCGTTTCTGTTTAAAGTAGGGATGTAGTTTTTCTGAGTATTCTGAAATACCCTTTTAAATGTCCACCACAACTTCTCTGCTGATCTATCTCTGGGTCTATTAACTCAGTTCACTTCAGCTAGCTCAGCTTTCATGTCCACATTGTTCCCCATTTTCAGGTTTAAGATACTAAGCTTAGATCCATTCTACTCCCTTTCACACCGAAGGTAAAATTCAATCATATTATGATCACTGCTTCCTAAAGATACCTTTGCTCGGAGGTCATTAATCAATTGATGCTATGGCCATACACAAAACTAATGTAGACTACTTTCTCATTGGGTCCAGAACATGCTGCTCTAAGAAACTATCTTGCTCTTCATTGAGGTTACAATTACCAATCTGATTTTTCCAGCATTAAAATCATTAATAATATTGTCATCTCTTTATCACAAGGATCCAATATTTTTTATCGTACACTTCTTCCAATAGTATAATTCCGTTTGAGGGACTGTAGATCACTGCCACAAGCAACTTCTTTTCTCTATTGTTGTTCCTCATCTCCACCCAAAATACTTCCATATCCTGATCTCCTGAACTATGGTAATCTGACTATGGCAGCAATACCATCTTTGATTAGGAGTGCTGCTGATGGCTCATACATGAGACTTCGACATGCTTCATTAAAAGTTTTGCATCATAGCTGCCCTAGTGATCACATGTCTACATTTCCTATAGTAGTAGACATCAACAATGGTTCATCAGTGATTAATCTGAAATACATGCTGAGTGTTATTAAGTGACCTCCCTTGGATAGTTTGATGTGGAGGTTTCAAAGTTTCATATTCTAAATTGCAGTTTTCCTCCTGAAGTTTGCAGATGCAAGAGGCGTTATGAAAGTGTTATAAAGTTATCTGAGGAGTTGGTATGTGTGAGCAGTAAATGAAAGGGTGGAAGGGTAGCAAACTTGTACCATCAACATTATAACAAAATCATGAGCGTTTTCTCAAAATATGTCAGCTTTTTTTCTAATAGATTGAATATTATGTGCATAATTTTCAGCCTGACTGATGTTTCTGCCACTTGAAATACATTGCTGCTTTTTGGAGGGAGTTTGCTAGAATGCAGTTTCTGACCAGTCATCTGATCTGCCAGTCACCTTTTGCACAATTATATGCTTTTACTTCAAGTTTGATGCTTTCCTTAGATTTCTTAGTTAACTGCGGGTGGTGAATTCTCACATCCAACACACACATAAATGAACAAGCAACAATGCTGGAGTTGCTCAATCCTTTGATAATGCTTTTGATTTGTCGTTGTTACTATTGATACCCTATTCTTCCTTCAATGCAATTTTTGTAAACGCAAGCAATCATTAGCAATGTTGAAGACTTCTTCTAGACTTTAAACTAACAGTATCGATTTAATCTTTGCCAGCAATGCTTTTTGGTCTGCTAGATTGTACACCATAATGTAAGCTTTTCTAATATATATATATATATATATACCACAACATATTATGTGCCAAGCACTGTGGATATATGGCTGATGTTGAAATTAGGTAACCGTGGAATATTGGCATGATCAGCGTTTTGTGACATAGGAGAGCCATCACCCAATACTGAATGAATGATTCCACTTTAGAAATATGACAAAGAGTGCTAACATTGTAAGTTCATACACTTGTCCTTGCTTACCTTGTTGTATAGTCACAATATTATAAATGAATAAGGGTGAATAAAATTGAGAACGACAGCACATTCATAAGGAAAAAAAGACCTTTGCTGTTACACTTGCAACCATCAGTTCCCATACAACACAGCATGCAGAGACAAAAAGAATGTTGGGAACAGAATGTAACTCATGGTGCACAAGTAATCTGCAGCCAGAAAAAAAAGAGAAATCAGCTTATATACAAGGTTTTACATCTGTTTTGCTGCTTGGGACATAGATGAGGACTGCATATACGCAGATGATAAGGGAAAACGTTAATGACGATTTACATTTTTCTGCATTGACATACCTGTCAGGCAGCTTCAAGTCACTGGCTTGGAACATGTCATAAAATTCAACACAATGTCCATTGATACATAAACTAAATATTATGTTCATAATGTTGAATGCTGTGTGTATCTTTTCTAAAGTACGAGTATTGTATCTTTACTAAAGGAGGAAGCTCAACCACATTAACCTCTTTATATGAGTAATCATGTGTTTGTTTTTGCAGTTTTGAAACTGTGACCTACCTCTGCATGTCTTCTGGAACTGGCCTACAGTCTTACAGATGTAGCATAGCTGGAAACTGCTTTATCAGTGAGGCTATATGTTCCACAGCACTGACACTGATTGATAGTACCCGCTGTCTGACATACTCTTTGCTTTGGATTGTCACATACGCCTGGAGAAGGTCAGTGAATTCTTTTATTCTCTTATGGAAAATTGTCCTTCACTTTTCAGAAATTATCTCAGAATCTTCCAGGTTTCTACTTCCAGTACAATTTAAATAGTTTTCTTCAAAGTCAAATCTCCCTTGGGGAGTAATGAACCTGACAAAGTGCCATCAATAATTCCAACATATTTTATGTGTCTTTTGAACTTCCAATGTTCCATAGTCATAGTTCTTCATCAATCTAGATGTCTTTAATTAAATTATAGATGGATTCTCCTGGATGCTGAAATCTTCTGTTAAGTCTGACATTGCAATAAAGCTATTAGTTCTCAGATTAAAGTAATTATTAAAAGTTGTTAGAACTTGTTCAATGGTAGTTGTGCCTTCTTCTGTACTTGTCAATTTATAACATTATTCATTAACTCTTATGGCAATACTATTTCTCATACCATTTGTTGTTAATGAGATTACTTATTCTTCTTAATTTATAGCTGTTTTAATTTCTGCAGTATCCAATAACTGCTTTGTTCTATTTACCTCAAAGATTTGATATTCCACAAGGCTTAAAAGCTGATTATTTTAAAGCTTGTTAAAGTGCATTAATTCAAAGTTGATTCAATTCTCATCTTAAAGTATCTTTAAACTTTCACATTTTCTATAAAAGCAATGTTGCAGTATTTTAATTGCCCGTAACTCTTGAAATTTGTATTATAGTAACACCATATGATATTTTTCAAATAAAGTTTTACATAATGAATTATTGCAATAAAGTATCTCTGCACATCTTGCTGGGGATTTTCTACCTTTTACCAATCAATAAAAATGGTGTTTCTAGCCATCCAATCAAAATGGTGCTTTCTTGCCTTCTTAATGTACAGCTTCTGGAGCCAAGATTTTGGTTTCCGATTTCTTCACGGTAAATGGACAACTTCTCATCTTTCACAGTCTGTCATACAATGCAGACTCTTACAACATTTTTAATAGATTTTGTGGCTTTGCCCTCAGTAGATCTTTCCATTGAAATCACAGTTTAAATTATGAATGTCTCAGCCTTATCATAATCTTTAAATTCTTCTAGCTCTCTTCCGCCATTAGACTTTGTCTTCAAATTTTTTTCCAATTGCATTTTCTCACATTAAATATATTCCACATGGTCTGGAATATCTTAACTCACTGGCTTCTGCTCTGTCAATTGTAGCTGTACCACATGGGCCTATTCACAATGGCAAAGGCACTTTTTTTGAAAGATAAAATGGTATTTTCAATTTCTATCTTCCTGGCCTGTTCTTTTCTGCCATTATTATAAAGGGTTGCCTCCCTTGGCCATAAGGATTTCTATCTTTACTCATGGAGTTCTGACCTTGTGTAAGGACATTGTCATTTCTAAGTCATATTGTTCAGCCTGGGCTGCCTATGGGTTCTGAGGTGCAGGTTTCCTTCTGGAGGGCTGTTTTTCCCCTGTTGCTGATTCCATGAGTGCTGCTTTAAGAAGAAACAGGCAGTGAATGTTCTTAAAGCGGCAAACTCATTTTTCTTCTGAAAAGCTTTTCTTCTCAGTCAAATGGATTTTTCCACCATTGTTACCTTGACGTATTTAGGCAACAATCCCAATACTCATCACCAGATAGTATGTTGCGGTACGAGCTATGTAGCTTGTGGTCTGGTTAGAGGGCTGTCTCCAATCCCCTCCTCCACTGAGACTAAGGGCACATTTAATTAACAATGGCAGAGGGTAAACCACTATAAAACCTTAATGAGAAGAAACACTTGTAATAACAACAAGCTATAGTTTGTTGCTTAATAATAATTGGTTCAAGTTGCATTAACTAATTAAGCATAATTGCAAATACTATCAGGAGCCAGAAATAACACATCTGTTTCCATTGGGACATCACACTGGACTGTTCTGTCTTCACTCAAATACTGTGTGACATTATCAGATTGGGTAAAGCCTAACAAAATCTCTAACATTAACCTTTTAAGAATCTTTAACTTATACAATTTATTCAGCAGTTTTTGCATCAACAGATTGCTTCAAGATACTGCTACATTGCAGCATCGGTGATACTGCAGAGCCCAACAATTCTGTGCTGTCTTGGAATGGCAGTGTTGACGTGGTGATCGCTGGTGCTCAGATTGTTGCCTGTCAGCCAGCTTACTGTTGCCCATTCTGGGAGGAGGAATCTGAAACTGGTTGCCACACCGAGTATTCCTGGAGGTCATCCTCCAAAGGCACTGACTATCTCCCTCATTGAATTTCAATAATCATTCACTATTTACACTGCAGTCACTGGGTAAACACTGCATAGGGGCATTATGTCAGGAAAAGGCCTCTTCACAGGTCAGACACTAATGGAAATCACAGGATGATTAGATCTGGGTGTATCGCTGGATAATGCTGTTTGCAGTTGGATTTTGTTGAGAGATTTTAAACAAATGTTCCTTGGTGTTGGGCAGGCTGAAATACGTACTGTTAGGGGATAGGCTGTAGTTACTTGGGGAACAGAAATCTTTGGTAGAAGGTAAGCCCAGTCTTGATCAATTTCATAGATTCCTTACATGTAAGTAGCCTTTAAGTAATATTATATCCAAGATACATGGTTGTCTCTTTGAGACCTCGGACTCAACTTAAGAGTAAGTGTACATTATTGCTACTATAGGACCATAAAACATAATAGCTGAAGTCGGCCAGTCAGCCCATCAAGTCTGCTCGGTCATTCAATAAAATCATGGATGGACTGATAATCCTCGACTCCACTTTTTTGCCTTTTCCCTAAATCCCTTTATTCCCTTTCTGATTAAAAATCTGTCTGTCTCAGCTTTGAATATTTTTAATGACCCAGCCTCAACAGCACTCTGCGGTAAAAAGTTCCACAGATTCTCTACCCTTAGAGACGAAATTGCTCCTCATCTTTGTCTAAATGTGCAATCCCTTTTCTGACATTACACCCTCTGGTCCCACACTCTCCAATGAGAGGAACAATACATTCTGGTACACAACTTAGAGACATCTCAACACATCTGGTTAGCTCCTCTCAGGAATAGTACTTTCCTGTTGGCCAAAGCTTATATCGAGACATCAGTTAATGCTTGCAGGAACTAATTGAATTATATAATAAACAATGCAATTATGAATCAGGCTCAACGAAGAAGGTTCAAAGAAGTGTTGACAAAGAAAATAGGAAAAGTCATGCAATTGTATGAAAAGAACCTGGCAAGTAATATAAAAAAGAATTCAAAAGCTCTCTGTTGAGCTGTAAATAGTAAAAGGTGGTAAAATGAGGAATGGGTGAATTACCGATCTAACAAGGGAATTATCCACTGAGGCAGGGACACAGTTTAGGTAATGAATAAATACTTTTTATCCATCTTAAACCAAGGAAAATGTTTTTTTCCCCCAGGTCATGGTGAACAAGGAGTTTCATGCTGGGTAAGATAATAGTCCTAAAAGGTTCTAATGTTGCAGTTGCATTGACTCCATTCAATCTGATGATGTAACCACCTTGGTCTTGCATGTGGTCTCAATGTACACAGGCATCTCACCTCCTGGCTCCTAGCAGTTGTAATTATGTCCAACTAGTTCATGTTAATTGTACCTATTGTTATCACATAAAAACTATACCTTGAGTAGCCTTATCCATTCTTTGATGACCACCCACCGCACACCCCAACCCCCCCACCCACCATACCCCTTTCTTTTCTTACAGCACCATCCCAGGCAAAGGCAAGAGAAGCAATATCACCAATAGTGCCAATATGGGCAGTTGCAAGGCATAACCTCTATGCACAATGAAGCAGATGACATTTTCTGTTTTCATTTGACTGTATTCTCTATTTTTTTTGAAGTCAGAGAATTTTTAATATTCAAAGCCAAAAGAATTTCATTCTATATACAATTTTGCAATGGATTAATATTGATATATCTTGGTCATTGTTGGCTTGGATTTTCTATTCCTTTATAGGCCAGCTGAAGAACTATACATTTCATATAAAGATGTCAGTGTCCCCTCATCTTACTTCAGCTTGATGGAAAATAAAGTGCTGCCAATGCTGGCAATCAGAAACAAAAACAAATTGCTGGAGGAACTCAGCAGGTCAAGCAGCATCTGTGGAGAGAAAGCAAAATTAACGTTTGGAATCCAGTGATATGTTTTCGTGTCTCATTCTCTTTTTAAATAAAGTGCTACATTGGCAGTTTCCAATCTTCTCGGGCTTTTCAAGAATTGGAGGATTGCTGGAAATTTACTATCAAGTGCATCTACTATCTCTGTAACTAGTTCATTTAATATCCTAGGATACATTCCATCAGGTCCAGGAGACTTATTAGTCTTCAGCCCCAATAGTTTTCATGATACTTTATCTCTGGTGATAGCTATTGTATTTATTCCCCCTCCTCCTCATAGACCCCCCCTACAATTATTTAGTAATTTTGGAATATTTTTGGTGTTTTCTTTTATAAAGATTGATGCAAAGTATTTATTCAACTCCTCTGCCATTTCCTAGCTCCCCATCATTATTTCCCAGCATCTTTCTCTAAACTGCTTGTGCTAATTCTAGCCGCTGTTTTTTCTTTCTATATATTTGAAGGAGCTCTTTCTGTTGGCCTTGATATTAATTATAAGTTTAGCCTCAAAGTTAATCTTGTCCCTTTTTTGTTGTCTTTTGATGGTCTTTAAAACATTCCTAATCCTCTAATCCACTAATCTCTGCACATGTTTGTTTTTCTTTCAACTTAATGCTATCCCTAACTTTCCTTATCCCTTTCTGAGAATTTTTTTTACTCACTGGGATATATATTTGCTATGGATCACGAATTATTTTCTTGAACATCTGCAGTTTTTTCTTAACCATCATTGCTGCTAAACCCCTTTCCCAAACCACTCCAGCCAGCTTTGACCTCATTCCTTTGTATTTACCCTTATTTAAGCTTAAGTCATGTGCCTTGGGAATCAGTGTTGGCACTGCAATTGTTTACAAGTTACATAGATGATTTAGAGTTGGGGCCCTATAAATTACTCCTACCACTGTCTTCTCACATTTTTATTTCTTACCTCCACGCATGTGAATTTATGGAATTCCCTGCCCACTGAAACAGTTAAGGCTAACTCTTGAATGTTAAGGCAAAAATTGACACTTTTTTGAACAATAAATGAATTAAATATTATGGTCAGTGAGCGGGTAAACGGAGCTGCGTTCACAAGAAGATCAGCCATGATCTTATTGAATGGCAGAGCAGGCTCAATGGGTTGGATGGCCTACTCCAGCTCCTATTTCTTATGTTCTTATGTTTTTACCACAGTTGTTTCTGACTCAGATTCCTCCCTCTCAAACTGATTGCTAAATTCTATGACATTATGGTCACTGTTTTCTAGGAGATTTTTAAATCTGACCTAATTCATTAAGTATGCCTCATTATACACCACTAAATCCAAAATAGCATGACCCCTGGTTGCTTCTACAACAAATTGTTTTTGGAAACTGTCCTGACCAGGTTCTATGAAATCTTCCTCATGACTTCCTCTGCCCATCTGACTACCCCAATCTACATGAAAATTAAACTAACCCATGACTAATGTACTACTTATTTTACCTGTTGTCATTATTTCCCAATTAATTCTCAGTTCTGCCACATAGCTTTTGTTAGGGGGCCTATAGATTACTCCTACTACAATCTTCTCACCATTTTTGTTTCTTATCTCCGCCCATGTCAGGATCTCTGGTGTTACAAATTTACATCACAGCATGGTTGCAAATATCAGACATTTATTTTGATGTTTATGCCATGAAATGTATAAGATTTTAACATTTTCTGATGCATCGAGGTAGTTTATCTGACTTTCAGCTTGAGAGCACTTGCTTTCTGATGGAATATGTTACTGTTCACCATAGTATGATAAGGGAGCCAATACTGTGATTTCTAATCACTGACGAGCGTGTTGTTATGTTACAAGATGCCATCCATTCTGAAATATTGCCATCAAATAAAGGTTTATTGCTGTTTTGTCACCTAATTTAACTATTGATTAAGGTAATAGAAAATGTCATACCTTCGCAATAATTCATGAATTACTTTATAATCCAGGAAACTATTTAACTCATATTGGATTTCACCGACCAATTTCTCCTATAAATGCTACTCACTTAATTTTTTTTAAGAGAAGTTTTTTTTTGTTGTTGAGCTATTAAAACAGATTACACTTGTACGTCAGTTTGGATATTGTTTACATGTGTATTTTTAGTTGGACAAAATTTCTTACCTGTAAATAAATGTTGTACTCGTAGTTTAGTCTGAAAAGATGAGGTTTCATAACTGATGTTCCATGTAATTGCCAGTAACTGCTATCCAGGATTTCAGCGTTAATTATAAATCATATGAGCTAAGAGTAGCTTAGTTCACTTTAAGGTTCAATTACACAAGCAACTTGGTGAGAAGGATATACACTGGTTCCATGTATGGGACATGAGGAATATGAATCAGGGTAATTTATAGTATTTTCTGGCTGTGAAATTTTCTGTTTCTATCCTGGGCTTATCTAACTTATGCAATGGATATATAATGTTCCATTCTGGTCATGGACATCAGGAAGACACTGAGAAGAAAACCTGAACTCTACAAAGAACGGACAATTACACAATTTCAGTACCCATTTGAAAAACTGAGCCAGAAATAGGGCTACAATGTTATAGCTCCAATTCTGTGACCTGCACTCTCCACAAATTTTACTACTCATATCCAGCATGAGATTAATGAATAGCAACTTTAGGCTTAATCTGAATGGTTCAGTTTCAGTGAGTTAAGGAGCTTTGCTGATCTACATCCATTCTTTTCAATGAGGTAATAAAAATCTTCTTTCTTAACTTCTTTGGGGACAAACTTTCTTTGTCTGCCAAACTAACAACAAGCTAGCAATACCATCTTTAAGGTTTCTTCATGAGTATTCCTAGCTATATTATCTCACCTTCTAAATGCAAACAGGCTCCATCAAAGTAAAACAAACACAGAAATTGCTGGGAGGAACTCAGCCGATCTGGCAGCATCTTGGGAGAGAAAGTGGAGTTAACATTTGAGTCTGATATGGGTGGAGGTAAGAAATTAAAAAGAGAGAAGACAGTGGTAAGATTAATCTATAGGCCACCTAACAATAGCTACTCAGTAAGATTGAGAATAAATCAGGAAATAATGAGGGCATGTAAAAAAGGCAATACATTAGTCATCGGTGAGTTTAATGTTCATGTAGATTGGGATAGTCAGGGGGCAGAAGAAGTCATGAAGAAGATTTCATTGTGCGTGTTCAGGACTGTTTTCTAGAACAACATGTTATAGATCCAACTGGGATCAGGCTATTTTGGATTTGGTGATGTAAAATGAGGCACACTTAATAAATTAGGTAAGATTAAAAGATCCCCGAGGAAACAGTCGACCCTAATGTGGGAGAATTTAGCAATTAGTTTGAGAGGGAGGGAATTGGGTTAGAAACAACTGTGGTCAGCTTAAATAAGAGCAAATACAAAGGAATGAGGGCAGATCTGGCTGGAGTGGATTGGGAAAGGAATTTAGCAGCAAAGATGTTTAAGAAAAATCATAGACATTTAAGAAAATAATTTGTGGTTCACAGCAAATATACATCCCAGTGAGAAAGAAAGGATTCTAGGAATGGGATAAGCCCACCAGGAAAGTTAAGGATCACATCAAATTGAAAGAGAAAAAAGTACACAACATGCAAAGTTTAGGGATAAGACAGAGGATTAGGATAAGTTTTAAAAACAAACAAAAGACAAAAAAAAGAGTAGATTAACTTTGAGGTTAAACTCATAATTAACATCAACACCAACAAAATGAGCTCCTTTAAATATACAAAGGAAAAAGGAGGCCACAATTAACATGGGCAGCTTAGAGAAAATGGCTGGGAAATAATAATGGCGAGCCAGGAAATGGCAGAGGAGTTGAATAAATACTTTGCATCAATCTTTATAATGGAATACTATTAGTGTCTTCTAAAATTATTAAATAATCGTGGGTGGGGTTGGGGAGCGGGGTGGTGGGTGGTGGGATTGCAGCGAGAAAGGAGGATTCAGAATAAATACAATAACTGTCACCAGAGAAAAAGTACTGTGAAAACGTATGAGGCTAAAGACTGATAAATCTCCTGGACCTGATGGGATGTGTCCTAGGATATTAAAGGAAATAGTTACAGCGATAGTGGATGCACTGATAATAATCTTCCAACAATCCTTCAATTCTGGAAAAGACCCAGAGAATTGGAAATCTGTAAATATATTTAAAAAGGGAATGAGACAAGAAAACATGTTGCCAGAGGCCAATTAGCTTAACAACTGTAATTGTAACATGCTTACATTTATAATAAAGGATGTGATAGCAGAATGTTTTCTTTAGTTGAACAGAGGCCTTTCTAAGGTTGTGTGGACATATAGGATGCCAACCTTTGAGCGGATATCTGGAGAGTGGCAAGTTGTTCTGGGACTAGCACATTCTGAGGAAGGATCATCAGACCCGAAACGTTAACTTTGATTTTTTTCTTCACAGATGCTGCCAGATCTGCTGGGCTTTTCCAGAAACTTCTGTTTTTGTTCCTAATTTACAGCATCCGCAGTTCTCTCAGTTTTTATTTTGTAAGATGAGGCTGGAATTGACCGTGAGGATGCCAAAGCTGTAGGATGAATGGCTAATGATGTCAGGTTGGTAAAATATACTGAGAAAACTCATTAGGCCTTGCTGCGAAATACTCTCAAAAGTTGATGCAACTTAGGCTTAGCAAAAGAAAAGTAAGTTTCTGCACAATGATTTCTATCCTATTACTTTAACTGAAAACAGTCATTTAGCCTCATCCATTGTAACTTCTTCAAAACATCAAGAGGATTAATTAAGCAAAATCTTTTCCTTTTGAATCCATGTTGACTTTTTTGCTAGATTGTTATTGAAATACAAACTTATTCTTGATAATTAATTTAAATCTATAGTTGCTCAGATCTGTTTGTCACCTTATTTGAAAATGGGAAGCATGATTTAACTTCTTGTCTAGCAATTTGCCAACTTCTTCAAGATAACCTTGACCTTTCACATTTGCTGCTCAAGTCAGTTAGAATTTCTCCACAAAATGAAAAACAAAGTTATGAAGAAGAGTCATATTAGACTCAAAGCATTGACACTTTCTCTTTCCACAGATGCTGCCAGACCTGCTAAGTTTCTCCAGCATTCTCTGTTTTTCTTCAAAATTTCATATGCTCCACTAAAATAAATGAGGTGCTGCCACTGAGGTTTACTTAGTCTATTTTATAATTCTATTCCATTTGTGTTGAAATGATTCATCTTGAATTTTCCAAATCATAAGGAGTTTGTTGCTCAGGACTTTCCCTCGTGATTATTTGGAAGAAATGTTTATTTAGGATGTGCATCATCTTTACATTCTTAGATTTGACCCAGTTATTGAATCAAGATAGAATGATTAAGGCAATGAAATGGAAAGTAATTAGATAGTCTGTTATCAGGATGAGAGAGCTGAATATTGTTGCTGAAATAACTGCGGAAGAAAATATTCAATGAGTATTTGGATGACAAGGCTGATGAGTGTAAGCTGGCATGGATATGGAAAGAAATTTAACAAGAGATACGACAAAACCCTATATCCTTGAGTTAGTAGAATGGGGTTAAGACTTCTCAAACTCACTTCATGTAAGTATGTCCAGCTTCAAAGAGATGATATAGACAGTTTGTTCCATTGTTGATTATTTGGAGAAGTGATGAGTAATATCCACCACACAATCTAGCTCTCCCAGACCAGAACTTGAAAAATGCTTGCTCTTCGTTTCTCGGTGCACAGCATTATTCCATTCCAAACCAAGACTTCTCAAATTGAATAAAGAAATTAATATAGCGTGCCTCCTAACTTTAAAAGCATAATCTGAAACATCAGAAAAAAATATAATATGCATCTTAGCTGCCAACAAATCCTCAATTGTCTTTATTCTCATTACACAGCAACACAGGCAGTTATTGATTGAAGGAGCTGGACATTTTCTTTTCCCCTTAGACTTCAGTGACTTGACATAACTGAATGGCTTTTCAGGTCTCTTCAGAAAACTGATAAAGTCAACACTATGTATGTTTGAAACAGATAGTAGGAACTGCAGATGCTGGAGAATCTGAGATAACAAGGTGTAGAGCTGGATGAACACAGCAGGCCAAGCAGCATCGGAGGAGCAGGAAGGCTGACGTTTCGGGCCTAGACCCTTCTTCAGATTTTCTGAAGAAG
>NC_063338.1:33564317-33637222 GCF_021869965.1 Rhincodon typus | reverse complement strand
AGGCCCGAAACGTCAGCCTTCCTGCTCCTCCGATGCTGCTTGGCCTGCTGTGTTCATCCAGCTCTACACCTTGTTATCTCACTATATATGTGTGATTGGCGTCACAAATAGACCACACCTGTAAAGAACAAGGGGTTTCCCTTCCTCAAGGATATTAATAAAACAATTAGAAAATGACAACAATCCAAGTCATGGTTGCTCTTCTCTAAAGGGAACACAAATTGCCAAACTGCAACGGTTGGCACCTCCTCTGTATTACTGATACAAACTGCTGGATTACAAGTTCAGTAAACAATATGAAATGTATAATAATTCTTACATAAGCCAGTTCATCAGCATATAAGCTGTCTGGCAAGTATGAGGATATAATGTAAAAGAAAATGGCACAAATAGAAAATTGAAAGAAAGTACTCTGACTATTTGTCTACATGATGAAGGACTGTTGAACTGCTTGCGTCTCTGACTCCCAAAAGGAAAAGCTTCATGCAGTCGATTACTCCTGAAAGTAAATTCGCCAAGATTTGTCAAGACTTGAATTGGGAAAAGCCCAATAAAAATTGGGCCTGTCTGCATGTCAGCCTTAGCAAATCTCTGAAAATGATAGTAATGGTAGCCAGCATCAGCATTAGAGCATGGATCTCAATGAGCAGCTTTCTCTGGTAAAGGGCTGCCACAAAGGCAGCAAAATTAACAGGGAGACAGCTGGGGACCCTATAGTAGTGAACCTAGCATTATTCGAATCATTTGGTTGGACTTCCACTCAGCCTGGCCAGAAGGGATGAATAGTAAGTAATGGGAGAGGGAAACAGCCAGGGTTCAGACCTCCAAAGTCAACAGAACCAAAAATCCAGGGTCCAACTGGGCTTGGGGAGAGGCCACGGAAGGCTGAAAGTTTGGGCTGTGATTGTAGCAGGAGGATAGGTAGTGAAGGTTTCCTCATCGGGCATGGGTCCGGTATCATTTCTCCTTCTGCCTATAGAGAGTGCTGAATTAAAGGAGATGTTCTTGTATTTACCTTCAGCAGTTGGTGCTTCAGGCCAAGGATCCACTGCCTAACGAACAAGAGCACAAAGCCATCCCAGACTTACAGTTAATTTCAAGCAGCAGAAACAAATATCTTGCCATGCTGTGACTTTTTTTATGTTTTAAGCCTTCTGCTTTTTTGTGCAGGCCACCACTGGACTGATAGGTGCCTGTAAAAATTTAAACCAGTCGGAAAGTGATCAGTGTGCTCAACCCTTCTTCCTGTCAATCTTCTCCTACCTGTTTAATGGCTAAGTCTCAGCTGGTATTAAAGGAATAAAATAGCAGGCAACTGGCTCCTCGTTTCATGTTATTTATGTACAGCACTACAAACAGGGAACAGAAACAGTAGTCACTATTGTTTACAAAACATCAATCACTGCATTTCAAAGGCAATCTTTGTTTGTGAAAAAATATCTGAGAGTTGTGATAAGACATTACATAAAGGTAAAGCTTCCTTCTTTACGGATTAGCATTCAGTTTTGTAGGGTGTTTCAAGTGCTAGAATGTTGGTCCAGTTAAACTGAAATTAACATTAAAACAAATAACCCATGTAATCCAGGTATCCTTAGTCAAAGTATATTACAGTTAACTCATTTTCTATAGAGTGTTTACTTCACAATAAAAGCTTAAACACTAAAAAATTGCTTAAACATTTAATTTTCCTATTCATTCTTTTTTACTGTTACATAAGAGCAGTTTCATTAAAACTCAGATAATTAAATAGGTCTTACAGCAAGTTAAAAACATAAAGAGGCTCTGTCCCCAAAGCATGGCAGGCAAAGTGCTATACAAGTCTCCAAGAGGAGTCATTTCTGTAGCTAACACATGGCTATAATAATTCTGAGTCATCTGGAAGTATAAATTCCCATTCCATTTCATTAATCTAGCACAAAAACCTTTTCAAATAACATGTTGCAGAAGCATTTGTGTTACAATATATCTTCAGATAGCATTGATCTGATTTAAGGCTATTTAAAAGCATGCCAAAGGGAAGACAAATGTTACCATAATTTAAAACAAATAGTATGAAAGAAGTGTTGAGAAATGCAAACAGTATTAATGAGGAAGTGCAACCTCACATAATAGCTCATCAGAAGTGTCTAGTGATCTGCATCGATCAATTCAACATGCAACCAAATACAGATGCTGCTGGCACTTTGCGTAGCAATTTGAAAGGCAAGGAACAAAAGAAACCAAGGACCTGAACTACTGAAACTTCGAAGAAATAATCATGTAAATAACATAACTGTGTTCACCGTATCAGTTATAACAAAGAAAATAGATTTGGTTGTTGAATATAATCTGTAGGAATTTAATATTATTGATGTAAATATAAACCTTTTATTATAAATATTTTATTTTCTCTTTGTTGGATGTTGAATGTTTTCACTGCATTTTTAAATAAATTTGAGACCTCTACACCTTCTAATAAAGATGTCTCATCAGATGGACTCATTATATAATATTGACTGTACCATTACAGCTCAAAAGCAGTGAAACAGGTCGGAGTTAAAGACACTTTGCGAATGTCATGTATCAAGCAGCTACCTATTTTATGAATTTACAATTATTAGTAGGGTTGGGGTCACGGTGGGTGGGGTAGGGGGGAAGTGATAGTGGGGAGATAGGGTGGGAGAATCAATTAATTCAACCAATAAATATTTCTGATTTCCTTGTAAAATGGTCCTTTTTATTGGAGAATTAAAGAACATTGTTGAAGAGATAGAAAGAGAAGCATTGCAAAATGGTTTTGCCTACATGCTTTAGTTTTCAAGACGTGCAGACATTACTACTACTAATTGAATTGAGAAGTAAGGAACACCATTCATATTCAAAATTGACATGACAGTAATATTAAAATGAATATCAACATGCCGTTAATGTGTGGGTCTGCTGCTACTTCATCAAAAGCTTGTAGGAAATGGGATCCTTATAACTAGCACCATAATTTCTTTCCTCTGTCTCCTGGTTCTGTAAACAAACACAGAAGGAAGCCTGGAAATATAGCACCTGGAGAACAAATGAATCAGACAAGCATCAATGAATCCTAACTTCTGACAGAGATGAGGTAGCTTAAACATGGGGATTTTTTTTTAAACTACATTTTTTATATGTGCGGTATGTAAGCTTGTTATTGGAGCATATTCTAATTAATAGATATAGAGACAGATTTCACACTCTCAGCAGGGGCATTTCTGGCAGGAAGTGTGGGTCAGAGAGCCTGGGGTACAAATGTGAAGCCCATTCTCTAGTCTCAGCTTCCTGTCGGTGCACTAATCAGCCCCAACAAATATCAGATGGAGCTTCCTCAGAAGTGAACATTTCTGAAGCTATATTTTTCTTTTAGGTTTTAGAGTGAAAATCTTTCTATTTCCATTCTTGTCACATAAGAGCCAATAGTTATTACTAAACTAAAAACTGTTCAGAATTTTCCACAGTTTTTAAATCACATCTTAATTTTACTAACTGGGTTCATAAGAACAATAAATAATTGTTGTGACGGGCTGGAAATCCTAAGTACTTGTATCTACAGTGCTGATTAGATCAGCCATTAATTCAAGAGTTCAGGAATGTCTTCAAAGTGTCCAAGTCTTTTTATTTTACAAGAAACAAACTGGGCCAATTTCAATGCCAAATTCCTGATTTGGATCACCAATATCCATAGGTGCAATATCCACAATTGGCAGACGTGCCGTGTTCTGTGTTCGATACTGAAAAACTGCCTTGCCCCAACTATCAGAATGTTCCTGCAGAGAAAACACACACAAGAATGAATGTACCTGAAATCTATTGGAATAAGTCTTGGCGCTGGCAGTACTAAATTACAGCAATGTTCAGTTCCATCAAAGGCTACACTGCTACATGGTATACATTCTTCACTTGTGTTATTTGGGCACTTGAAAAAGTTTTCACACCTGTCAAATATTACTTAGTTGAGATTTCAACTGCATCCCAATCATAAAAAAGACTAGTTATCATATAAATATAATTAATCATGTTCATGCAAAATAAAGACAGCATAGAGAAACAAGAGTTAAAGCTTCACGTCAATGAGAAATTTCTTCACGCAGACGGTGGTGAGCCTGGGCAATTTTCTGCCTCAGAATGTTTTGAAGGAGGAGCTGGATACAGTTCTTAGGGCTAAAGGGATCAGAAGATGTGGGGAGAAAGCAAGAATAGGATATTGAGTTGGATGGTCTGCCATCATCATAATGAATGGAAGTGCAGGCCTGAAGAGCCAAATAGCCTACTCCTGCTCTCTATATTTCTATGTATTGAAATCCTTAGTGAGACTCAAACCCATGACCTTCTGATAGAGATTAAAAGTGCTACCATTAAATCAACTGAAAGACAGTGGATCTACAATTTAGAAACATGTAAAATTTTAGCCAATAAAGTGTATATTAATAAAAGTTATGCATAGTTTATTGTCTAATTAGGTCTATTATACATTAGCAAACTTCTTTGCAAGCTCAGCTACTTTTTCAGCTGGTTGGAACAAAGCATAGCCAAGACATAAGGAACAAGGTCTTCAGTCAATGCCTCTGCATTGTGAATTAGCTGATCTCAAATGTAGAAGAAATCATAAACTGGGCCTCATCATCACTGGAGGGGAAAAGTGGATGACGTTCCTCCAACTAATTGTTAATCCAGGGTCACTTCTGGAGATTCATGTATGGTTAAGATTCTCCCTATTTCAAACAGTATGCAGACACTCACTGTTTAAGGTCACACATGAAGAATGGGCACTTTAGTTCAATATCATATGGTGATTGAGGTCCATGAAAGCACAACACCAAAGTTTTTTAATAGAGGAACATGGGAGGGATAAATGCCAGCAAAAAAAAAACCCAGCTGGAACTATATACAAATAAGATATATAGAGCTATATATCTCGAACATGATGTTTTAGTCTGTGTTCATCTAGTCTAGATTATCATTCAGTTTAACGTTTAACTCCGTTAGTGATTCCACTGAACTTTGATCGGAGTCAGCAAACAGGAAAATTTTCCACAATGACACCATAAGATGTAGGAGTGTCAGTAGGCCATTCAGCCCATTGAGTTTACTCTGCCATTCAATGAGATCATAGCTGATCTGACAATATTTAACTCCACGTTCCTGTTTTATCTCCATAACCCTTGGTATCCTTACTGACTAAAAACTGCCTAATGAAATGTCTCAGTAATATTTGATATAACAATCGCAGCCTCAGCAACAACACTTCTCTTAAGTATTTTGCAGCAGACGGTCATTGATATGATAGCCTAGAACTGTGGGGTTTTTGAGGGTGAAAGTTCAGCAATTACCTTCTACATTCTGGCCACGATTTCAGAATTTTGCAAAACGGCACATTTATACAGAAATCACTAAGTTCAGTTTTTAACTCACAGCTCCACCAGAGCCGTACACCCCTATTCCTGAGCCAGCAACCAGTGAAATCAACTGTTTTGGCAGACTGGCTTCATCGTTTCCCTTCTCGTATCTCAGTTAGAAATGTGCCCATAAAAAGATCATGAAAACAGAAAGTGTGGCAAGCACTCAGCAGATCTGGCAGCATTTTGTGGAAACGGAAACGGATGTAATGTTTCAGGCTTTTTGAGCAAATGAAAGAAGGTAAGCAGAGCGGAGGAACAAAAGGGAAGGTTTGGGTATGACGGGTAGAAGACAGGAGAGCTTAACTGATAAAAGATTTCATGGTACAAAGGCCAAAAGTATGGCTATACTACAGAAGCAAAAGTTTTTCCTTGAGTGGGAGTGAATGGTGGAAAAATGAACAGATAAAACTGAAAGCTGAGAAAACAAAGAGAAGAAGATTGAGACAGCACATGCAAATATAAGATGCAGAAGGGAGCTGGAATGAAGTCAGGAAACCCGGAACAAACATGATCTGCCAAGTTTAACAGCAGGACCTGAATAATACATTGTTTTCCCTCTGTTCTGTGGCCACAGCCAGCCAGCATGGGAGACTGACTGGCTGCCATGCTGCTAGCCCTATGGCACCAGGCAATATCCGCAGAGTGGAGAGAAAACTGGTCTAGATAGTGGGGCGTGGTGCCAGCAGTATGCATACTGAGCAGGGTAGACGGCGACTGGAATCTGGGGAATATGAGACCAGAATCCAGGATGTGAGAGAGATCCGAAACCAAGTTGATCCAAAGCTGACGTGGGATTAGGCGCATGGGATAGAGGTTGCAGTCTGGAAATATGGAAGCTGGGCAGGGTTTGATGATGGTCAGTTCAAAAGCTGGGTGCTTGTGGTCGGGTAAAGTGAGAAGATAGGCCTCGGGGGTGAATTCCGAAGCTTCATGAGAGGTCAGAAGGAGGTTTTAAGGGCTGTGGGAGGAGACATGTCTGAATGGGGGTTAGTGGAGTTGGAGTGGGGAGGTCAAGTTTTTAACACTTTAACCTCCCACCTGATCAAAATCCACTGTTTTGGGAGCCAAAATTCCTCTATAAAGATGCAATAACATATTGTTACTGTTATTTTTGGCAGGGCAACACAAAGAGTTCAGGAGAAAGTTCGTTTGAAGTACACTTCTTGTAACTGAGATATTTCAATTCTTAATACTTACGGTGCATCCATCTTCCAGGACAGTATATTTAAATCGGTTACTTCCCTCGGCTTTGATCTCAATGTCATTGGCACTCTTAAGAATCAAGGCTTTCTTAAGATTGCCGGTCTGGTCATCCATGTAAGCAATGCTGTTCTTACAATGATAGGTAATATTTTGTGAAGCTTCCTTTGACAGAAGACGAAGGAATGTTGTCTGGATCATGACAGTATTCGGGGACTGTTGCTTGTCACCATAACTGAACTGTAAGGAAAAATGATTTTCCAGAATTGAATCAATGATGTTTTGCAACATAAAAAGGATCTATCAAACATGAGAAGCATACACTTTTGTTCAAGAAGGTGTAGGCAATGTGGAACAGAGAGCTGTTATAATTGAGAATAGAAAACTTTGTTTCAATTGAATACAGTCAGTCAATCTGAGAGATAGCATTTAGGTAAATCTAGCTGAGAGTTAGTCAAATTCACAGTGTTTGGACAACGATGATTGTGAATAACTACATTTAATTAGAATTGGCACCATCAGATCATAACTCTAATTAGGTAGTGATCATTGAAATGGAATTTAATCTTAAGATATATTATAATTAAGAAAAAAAAATCACACGATTTTATCTCATCTTGTAGTGTTGCTTTTCTATCAATAGAGTGATGCTGTAAATCTTACATAGTTCAACATCACCCTCTGCTGCATCTCAGGTGTCACTGCTGACTATTGTTTTCTGAATAATTTATTCTGTACAACAGAGGATTCGTTCCAAATATTCTCCAAACACATATTTTTAAATAAAATATTATTCTCAGTTCAACCATACAAAAGATTTAGTTTCAGCAATGAATCTGAAATCACACCGAGATTCCATGAGGAAAAAAACTTCAGTCAAAAAATTTGGAGCTGGAAAAGCACAGCAGGACAAACAGCATCCAAGGAAAAGGAAAGTCAATGTTTCAGGTTGAAACCCTTCTTCAGGACAGCAAACGTCACATGTTTATCTGCATTTTCTCTCACTAACAGATACATCATCTTAATTTTTGCAGGGTAGAATAGCACAGTGGGCTATGATCTGTGCTAGAAATTCAGAAATCTGGACTGACTGATTCTGGGATACAAGTTTAAAACTAATTACCTCAGCACCTGGGACATGTAAGTGCATGTAATTGAAATATAGCTTGAATTATCAGTAATGGTGACCATGACGTTACTGCTTCTCGTAAGAACGTTCTCATTCACAAATATCCAACAGGGAAATAAACCCTCTCTCCTTGCCCAGTCTGGCCACATAATGTGGCACAGATACCTTTAGATGTGCACTTGCAATGCCAAGGCATAAAAGGCTATGGGTCAAGTGGTGGAAATGAGATTAGATTAGTTAAGTGGTTGTTTTTGATTGGCACGGACATTGATGGGCTAAAGGGCTTTTTTTCTGTTCCGAGAATCTCTTAAACTCTGGGATACCCCAGAAATATGGTTGAATGTTATGAAATGGCTGAGCAAACTGTATTAACCAAGGATGATTCACCAGAATCTTCTCAAGAGAAAACTGCAATGGGCATGGCTTTATTATGATGTTCACATTCTGTGAATGAATTCAAAAAATGGATTCACGTGGTTGCAACGAGTTAGGACTTTCTGGCAGCCTGTTAAATGTTTGTCTGTGAATGTCCTATGTCTTCTACTCTTGCAGGTATTTTAAAAAGCAACAGGTTAAAACTAAAAAAAAACTCAACCTTCATAATTACTGAATAAAGTGATTTATTTGTTAAATTCTGATGAATTTAAATGCTGCTTGCTTGCTGATCAAAGGAACTTCTGTAGACTTTCACAAAACAACACTATTTTGCTCCTCAATCAATGTAGGTTACATTCTGCAACTCATTTGCATGGAATAATGTAAAATTAAGCAAAAAATACTGAAGTAATAAGTAAGATTCTTGAAATATGTTTCTGCAAAATGATAAAGCTGATAGAACATCAAAAGCCTCACTGGTGAAAATGTTCCGTTATGAATGTAGAAGAAACAACTCACAATGATCACTTGTATTTTATTCTGGAACTTGCTTTCAATTAAAGAATCATAGTTTGGGTAAATGCAAGTTTTTTTTTACTTTAATTGTCTTTATTTTTGGATTGTGGGTCAGAATGGTAAAAGGATACTGCCTTATGCCAAGGAAACTATGAAACTGGATGATGCAGTTTTAAAATAAGTTACTGGAACGCATTGTGAGCTATAGTTACACTGTTGCCTTGTTCAAGCTTGGGGGTGGGGTTGGTGGTTGGGGTAGGGGTCTGGGGTAGCTCCAGGATTCATCACCGCCATGAGTCTGTGTTTGGCTCAGTTTTGCCCAGAGATAGAGACACAGTCTGATGATTTTTTTTTTCACTCAGGCCTGTTATGTATGTCAGGAGTGCTCGGCATGACAATAGCTCTCTGATTCACTCCTGGGCAGGTGGCCAGCCAGTGTGTGAATAATAAAAGGCACAAAGTCTCTGAATGTTTGAAAGACACCATACTGTCTCTTCTAGGAGAGAAGTAAACAAAAATTAGAAGGTAGTTAGCTGTTCTTACTCTTCACTCTAAGATGCTGCCTCTAGCCAGTGACTGAGAGACTAAACAAGTTGTGTACCAACCACCCTGTGTCTTCAGTAAAGAACTGAAAGGACTTGGAACCAAGAAGATCAGAGATTAGAAGGACTTGGAAGAAGCAAAAGGATACCTCATTGAACCCTGTGGTTTAGTGCTATTAACTGTGTTCCATAATGTTTTCCCTACATGCATAACATCTAAGATTTTTGTTTGCCTGTGTCTGTCTGCATTTTTGTGAAGATGTTTACAAAGGTGTAGCATTTACGTTAGATAATGATTCGTTGATAGTTTACCTATGGTTGGAATTGGTTTATTTATAATAAATAGTAATTTCTTGTTAAGTGCACAAATCTGGTCAGTATTATCAGTTAACCTGAGTTCATTAGATGGGAAAATTGGACACTTGGATTAAATCCTTAATTTGCGTGAAGTGGGAGCTGAGTATCAGTCCATTTTCTAAGGTGGTCATGCCACTTGCATTAGCCTGACGTCTCAAAGGCCTCTGAAAAATTGCAAATCACACATTCTGCAACGTTCAGCTTCACTTGTTACATTCATCTGCTGTTAGGTATTCTTACTATACGACTGCTGGTTTTTCTTGTTTATGAATCAAGTGATTTTTATTGTTGTTGCTGTTCAGAATGTGAAGGTGCATCCACCTTCAATGTACCAGTGTCTTTCAACCAGGAACCAGGATCATTTCATTTAGAGCCAAGGATTCTTTTTTACTTCGAAAACCTTTCCTGACCTCAGCTACAAATGAAAAGAGCTGGAAACTATGTTTGCTGTTCAATGAAAAACTTATAATCTCGTATTTGCAAATATTGAGCAGTGTCATTTACTCACCTGTGTTCCACCATTAATGGACTCACCAAACCATAAGTATCCATTACTATCACCATTCTTTTTGCTCCACCAGGTTTTGCGTGGTATTTCAGATGGGTCAGCAAGAATACAGGTCTCACCAGTGTCCATATTGCAGTATATTTTAATTGCATCCTCAACACAGCCCTGGTTAGGATCAATCCAATACTCCCCTGTAAAATGCATTCACATTCAAGAATTCAAGTATTTATAGGCAGTCACTATTATTTTAACATGTCTGTTAACATTTTCCTGTTCTCAAATGTGTGCATATATCCCATTAAAAAACTTGGAAGGTCTGTTGACCCAAAAGATTTACTCATCCGAGCAGTCTATGTTTAATTGCCTGACCACAGTCTTCGCAAATCTTATTTAATTTTCTGAAGGATGGCAGACAAAATTCCCATGAAGAAAATCTGAAAGCTAATCTGAGCAGAGCTTTGCATGGAGTAAGAGGATTTCAGTTTAAGCTAATTGTCCTACAGCTAGCGATTCACCTCCTGACTGTTCAATATCTGTTCAGCATCTACAAGACACAAGTCAGGAATGTGATGGAATACTTGCAACTTGTCTGAACGAGTGTAGCTCCAACATACTGAAGACCATCACCTTAAACATTTACTTGTTCCACCATCTGCACAATTACAGCACTGCATACTGCTTGCAAGATGCAATGAGGCAAATTGCCAAGCCTGCTTCAACAGCACCTTTCCAAACCATGATATCATCAACGTCAAAGGACATGGAAAACAGCACCACCTACAAGTTCCCTTCTAAGTCACACATCATTTTGACCTGGAACTATATCACCGTTTCACCAATATCATTGGGTCAAAATCCTGCAACTCCCAGAAACAGCTCTGTGGGTCTAGCTGCACCACATGGACTGTAATGGTACAGGAAAGTAGCTCAACACAACCTTCTTAATGCAACTAGGGCTGGACAATAAGTGCTGGCTTTTTCCGTGGCATTCACGTCCAATGAAACAGTTAAAAAAAAACAATTTTGATCTGACATTTCTGTACTCCCAGCAGGTCTGAAAATTTTGAAGTTCAGCATTCGTTATCTACAACGATACCTACTTTTATTTTCAGAATGTAGGCCTGAGCTGAGAAAATCAGCTAGTAAATAATTCTTTAATAACTTTAAATCATCTGATTGAGCACTTGCATGTTTCTGAATGTCAGTATTTGTACCTTGTCATTAAATCTCATTTTAATAAAATAAGATGTTTTGTATAAAACTTTATTTTCAAGGGACTAATATTTATGCTACATTAATTCCATCCATTCTATTGATGTGATACATAGTCTGTGGGTGTGGACAGAATGGTCTATTCTCGATTTTGGAGGTTGCAGATGTATCTGGAACAGTTACCCAAGTTTCTAGTCATTATGTCTGACCAATTGTCATTGTACTTATTGTTATCATGCAATAGTCCTTCTTGTTATCTAAGATCAGGGCCTCTTTAGTATATAGTCTAAGGTGGTGTATCCTCTACCACTAATCACTGGATAGGCCAAAACAAAGCAAATATGAAGAGGATTTGTGGAAGCAAACTACCTCAAGCAAATACCACAAGCCAACAGGAGCAACCATCTGGGAAAAATACTACGGAACACATCTAAGAAAGCAATGTGCTACTGAACTTGCTAACCTGCAATGCTGTTCTAAAGGATACTCCCCTGGCTTCCTTCATAAGAACTAATTGCACAAAAACATGGGCAGTTGCAGTACGTGTCCCGTGGGTGGACTGCGATGCCCTTGGTGGGGGAGTTCCCGGATTTTGAACCAGTGACACTGAAGGAAGAGCCAATGTATTTCCAGGTCTGGACAACAAGTGGCTCAAGGTGAGGGGGGGTAGGGGGTGGTCCTTGCGGGGGGTGGTGTCCCATGTGTCTGCTGCCCTTGTCCTTCTGGATGGTGGAGGGGGTGGGTGCAGACAGTCTTGTCTTGGGGACCTCGATAGATTTCTGTGTAGGTGGTGCACACTACTGCGGCTGGGTGTCAGTGGTGGTGGAGGTGGATGTTTGTGGATGTGGTACCATTCAAATGGGCTGCTTTGTCCTGGGTGGTGTCAAGCTACTCAAGTGTTGTCAGAGCTGGCCCCATCCAGGGCCAACAGGGAGTGTTCCATCATGTTCCTGGTGTATACCTTATCACCAGTGCAGGCTTTGGGGAGTCAGGAGGTGAGTGACTCACTGCAGAATTCCCAGCCTCTGACCTGCTCTTGAAGCCACAATATTTATAAGAACTGGTCCAGTTCAGTTCTTAGTCAATAGTAACCCCCCAAGATGTTGATAGTGGAAGATTCATCGCCCATTCTGGAGGGAGGAATTTCAATAACAACTGACCCCACAAGTTGTTGCCAGGTTTGGAGGTTTTGAGCTATATGGAGAAGCTGAATAAGCTGAATTCTTTTTCCCTGGACATTGTAGGCTGAGGGGTTTATAAAGTCATGAGGGGCACGGATAGGTTGAATAGTCAAGGTCTTTTCCTCAGGGTAGGGGCATCCAAAATTACAGGGCATAGGTTTAAGGTGAGAGGGGAAAGATTTAAAAGGGACCTAAGGGTCAATGTTTTCACACAGAGGGTGGTCCATGTATGGAATGATCTCCCAGAGGAAGTGGTGGAGGCTGGTACAATTACAACATTGAAGAGGCATCTGGATGGGTGTATGAATAGGAAGAATATGAGCCAGATGCTGGCAAATGTGACTAGATCAGTTTAGGATATCTGGTCGGCATGGACGAGTTGGACCGAACTGTCTGTTTCTGTGCTGTGTAACTCTATGACTCTAATAAGCTCCTCATCAGAATGACTGATTTCTCCAAAAAAATTCTTCAAAAGTTTTGCTGGCGTTTTGAATGGCTCATATTCTGTGATATACTTACTGTATACACACGTCCCATGTACATATGACTGGCAGTGTAATGCATTAGAAAAGCAACCCAATCCAGAAGTACCTTCAGAATGGCTTGGTATTTTTATCCTTTGCAGGGTGTCAGCTTGTGATGGAATGGACTCAAGGGGCTGAATGACTTACTCTTGTTGTCTGTGAAGTGGCACCATTGACTTTCGCCCTATCACATTTGTGAAGAATGGACAAGTAACAACTGGAAACAAGCAGATAAACTATCCATTTGAAACACAATCATTGTGCACAATTTCTAATATTATTATGAAGATAGATAAAGCACCCACCTAAAGGAGGTGGAGGCTCATGAATTTCTACAAGTAGAGTCTAATTACATCACTCGGACCCCCAAAATATTTTAACTGGGGCCTGAGTGCATATCTGGCTTTACCACCAAGCCGAGCAAGGTATTTAGAAAGGAGTCAACTTTCAGCTCAGTACAAGTCTCTTCTTTTTGGAAGTAGGAAAAGGAGGACTCCATATTTGAGGCTTCCACAAAAAGCTGCATTCTCCCTTTCCTCGGAGTTCCCCTTCCTTCCCGACAGATGGCCCAAAGAGCCCCTACCTGCTACCATTGCAATCTGGTGAGCAGCCAACAGTTAATTCCGCATTGATTTTCTTTTCCAGCGTTCCCGTGCAGAAAGTGGATTTACGCCAGCTCCATGGATTAGAACATCCCAGATGTGAATCCCAGACCAGTAAGGACATTTTTCTCTTGCCCAGCTCTCCCATCCCATCTTTTGGGATTAAAGGTCATCTCAATTGTGTGGAAGCAAACATTGCATTGTTTCGCCATTCTTTGAACAAGACAGGTTCAACGCTTCAGAAAGAAATATCTGAATTGCTATAGGAAAGAATGATTGTTATCCAAATACATACCACTTTTTTTTTCTGGGTGACAGAATAAAAGATCCTGGCATGTTCGAGCTGGGTTCTTTCTAGAACCATCTGGACTGCGCATGGTTTCTAACTGGCTACTGAGGGACTTCAAGGTAGCATCCACTCCTGAATCCTTTGGCATGCTATCAGAGGTCTCATCCGCATTGAGTATATCCAATGAATCTGGTTCTAGCTCATAATGGCCTAAAATATCCTCATAGGCAGCTGTAGGAGGACCTGGAGGACCTGCAGGACCAGGTTGGCCTTCGTCGCCAGGAGGACCCTGCAAATGGGAAATCAAAGATGCATTTATGAGCTATTAATTAATGTGTACTTAGTTTACTGTTATAAAGCAGAGGTTAACCCCACCCCCTCTGGGAACTAAAAAAAAAACACCCAAAGAGGAGCACGTCACCCTATAATCTGTAAAAGGAGTGTGAAAAGTGGTGTAACCTGCCTTTCAGTAACTTCTAGTGGTTAAATAAAATGAACCCCTGACACTCACTTTACAGTCAACTAGTAACAATTTATTTATCTAACTCTAGAACAAATTAACTAAACAATCAATAAACTGAATAAATCCCTTCTAACTACTAACTATTCACGAATAAAACAAGATGTTAATGGTATGCTGTTCCAATGAATACAAGTTCCACTTATAGTAAATAAAAAAAACATAGAATTTACTCTCTCAAAATTACAGCCAGGTTACATATCTTCTGGAATGTTCTGTGCCTTGTCCTTTGAATGTGCTGTCAGGAATGCCTTCTCCATCAATCCTTCTATCAGCAATACTAACTAGTTGCGCTGTAGATACCTTTGATTTTGATGGTGCTTCCTCAAAAACTTAGAGAAGTCTGTGAGAGCCAACGATTCTCTCGAGAGCTGAGAGCTATTAACTCTGGCAGATGGCAGTTCGCTCTCCCGTCTTTGTCCAACTGCTCTCTTCTTTTATACCCTTGATGGCATATCAATTTCTTACAATAGGATTGGTCCTATGTTGTCAAAACCATCAGATTTAAATTTAATTGGTTTTTGGTATCTAAATACCTGGTTCAAATTGTTTGGCTAAATTCAAAACTTGTTGTCTTCATAACAAAACAAAACTGTTGCTTGGTCTGCTAACTGTATGCCTTTTGATACAAATGTTTCAATTCGGGTGCTCTCTATGTACTTTCAAACTTTCAAGCTGCTAACAGACATTTTGTTTAAATCTCTAAGCATAGAGAAAGCACAATCTTTTAAAGGGACCATGCACTGCCTTCCCCCCAGCATTTCACAAACACCATTATATTGCAAACACCAAATTTTCACATCCTGCCTCCCAATCCACAAATACTCTGCCCAACTTCACAACACTACACAGATCACTATTAACTTCAAATGTATTAGTTCAAGGGCTGTGAATATATATATAACATTTCTCACAACTTCAAAGCATCCTACAATATTACACAACCAATGGATTGCTATTGAACTTTATGCACTATTAATACTTAATGCAGTAGCCAAATTACACACAAAAAAATCTAACAGACAAGAAATATCTGGCTCATCAGACTGTTCTTTAAATAGAACTATGGGCCCTTATTTATTCATCTGAACAGGTACATACAGCAATTTAATATCTCATCCAAATAATATTCCCATACCATTCAGAAAACTGTACTTAAGTGGAGCCTAGGCCATGTACTCAGATCTTGGAGGACAACACAAGCTCCTGTCTTTCTGATTCAAGAAGAGAATACTATATTTGAGCCAACCTAATACTTAAGCTAAGTTCCAATTGACATTTACTGCTAGATGACTCAAAATTATTGCCTCATTCACGCACTCAATGCAATCAGAGCCACCAGCAGTTTGAATCTTAATAAATTTGATCTTGGTCTGTCAGAAAGTGTTAAATTAATGAGGCATTCAAAGTATTCAGAAACACATCAGGGAAAAGGTCAACATCATTCCAATCATCCAGTTTCATTCAACAAATATAAAATCCTGGCCAAATGCTGCTTGCAGTCAGGGGTGATTTATACTAACTACAGTTACAGAGAATTTAATGCTCATTACGAGTTCCATTCTTTGATAGTTGTTTTTCTGCCCCTCACTTAGCTTCTCCTTTACAGTTTAGCACAGAAATACATAAACTAACACCCAGGTAAAATGGATTAAAGAGATCCCCTCCTGATTCACTGAGATTCTGTAGATTTACCTCAGGGCCAGTTTCACCAACAGTTCCACGTGTGCCAGGGGGCCCAATAGGCCCAGGAAAACCAACATGACCTTCTTTTCCAGGAGGACCAACTGGACCAGGAGGTCCCTAAAACAATATGACATGTTGTAATATTATACATGTGTCTTGCAATATATAACATCGACAATGCAATTATTGAGATACAATTATTCTAGTTATCACAAGTTTTAGATAACATTCATTTTAAATGTGTGTCCTATATTCTAAGCACAGGAAACTCACCCTTTACTGAGACAGAGATGGTTTGTCAATGTTCCTGTGTGGGGATAACGCTGATCAAATTCAGTAAGATCTCAGCCCTAGCTCTCAAAAGACAGTACCAACAAACCAAAGGAAAACAATATGATCATTTATGGAAAGCAGTTTTATTAGTCGACAGAAACAGAAATTAGATGGAGTCATACAATTATACAGCATGGAAACAGACCCTTTGGTCTAACTTGTCCATTCTGATCAGATATCCTAAACTGATCTACTCCCATTTACTAGCATTTGGCCCATATCCCTCTAAACCTTTCCTGTTCATATACCCATCAGATGCCTTTTAAATGCTGTAATTGTACCAGCCTCCACCATTTCCTCAGGCAGATCATTCCATACATGCAACACCCTCTGCATGAAAAAGTTGCCCCTCAGGTTCCTTTTAAAGTTTTCCCCTCTCACCTTAAACCAATGCCCTCTGTTTTGGACTCCCCTACTCTGGGAAAACGACCTTAGCTATTTACCCTATCTATGCCCCTCATGATTTCATAAAACTCAAGGTCACCCCTCGGCCTCATACACTCCAGGGAAAAAAGCCCCAGTCTGTTCAACCTGTTCAGCCTGTTCCTACAGCTGAAACCCTGCAATCGCAGAAACATCCTTGTGAACCTTTGCTGAAACCTTTCATGTTTAACAACATATTTCCTACGGCAGCGAGACCAGACTTGAATGCAGTATTCTAAAAGTGGCCTCACTAATGCACCGTACAGCCGCAACATGACGTCCTAACTCCTAAACTCAATGCACTGACCAATGAAGGCAAGCATACCAAACCCCTTCTTCACCACATTGTCTAACTGCCACTCCACTTTCAAGAAACTATGTGGCTGCATCCCATGGTTTCTTTGTTTGGCAACACTCCCCAGGACCCTACCCTAAATTATATAAGTCCTGCCCTAGTGTGTCTTATCAAAATGCACCACCTCACATTTATCTAAAGTAAACTCCATCGACCACTCTTCGGCGCATTGGCCCATCTGATCAAGGTCCCGTTGTACTCTGAGGTAACCTTCTTCACTGTCCACTACACCGTCAATTTTGGTGTCATCTGTAAACTTACTAACCATACCTTCTATGTTCACGTCCAAATCATTTATATTAGTAACGAAAAGCAGTGGACCCAGCACCAATCCTTGTGGCACATCACTAGTCACAGGCCTCCAGTCCGAAAAACAACCTGCCAACACTACCCTCTATCTCCTACCTTCAAGCGAATTTTGTACACAATTGGCTAGCTGCCCCCGGATCCCATGTGATCTAACCTTGCTAACCAGTTTACTATGCACAACCTTGTTGAACGCCTTGCTGAAGTCCACATAGACAACGTCTACCACTTTGCCCTCATGAATCTTCTGATTGATGAATCTTCATCTTCAGAGTCAGGACTAAACAAATATTAAAAAAGTATTTGATGATCCAAGAAAAGAAAGTTGATGGCTTACAAAAGGAAACAGGGATTGCAATTTGAAAATGTATACTGTATAAAAACACTACTAGTTTCCTACGTTATATATTTTGATTATGCCAGTTACATTGATTACTTCATAGACCTTCTTGTCATCATTGACACTGGCTTTTGACAACCTTTAAAAAAAGGAGTTTTAGAGCATATAAATATTTATAAACAAACATGATTCAAAATTGGGCTTGCATGATGACTCAGTGGTTAGCACTACAGCCTCACAACATCAGGGACCCGGTTCAATTCCAGCCTCAGGTCATTGTCTGTGTGGAGTTTTCATATTTTCCCTGTGTCTGTGTGTTTCCAGTTTCCTCTCGCAGTCCAAAAATGTGCAGGTTAGGTAGCTTAGTCATGGTAAATGCTGGGTTATAGGAATTATGTGGGGGTTTGTGCCTGGGTGGGATGCTCTTTGGAGGGTCGGTGCAGAATGAATGGCCTCTTTCCACACTGTAGAGGTTTGTGATCAGTTGTTTATTACTACTGTAAATTCCTTAATCCAGATTTCATCAAACTGTCCTAAAAGACCAAATTGCAGGCACTGGAACATAAACACCAGTATAAAGCAAATGCAAACTTAGTGCAACTTTTAGGGCACTGAGGGAAGATATTTACAAGCTTCATTCTTTAAGTTTGAAACCATCATTTATCTACATTAAACTCCACAGATTGCTTTAGGATATCAAAACATAATACAGTTCTCTTTTTAATGGTGGTGATTGGGATGCCATAGTGAAGAGTTCACACGTAAAGGAAATGCAGCTAAGGTCGAGGTGAAATTTTATTAATAAAAGTCATCGAGAAGATTGTATGGTTAGTAAGTTTGCAGTGGACAGTGAAGAAGATATAGTTAGGAGCATTTTCCAAGGTTGAAACTCCTATTACAGAATTCTGGATTAGTTACTGAGCCTATATATTAGGGAGTACATGAATGCCATAAATGTACAATATAGGAACAGGGCATAGAAACGCAGCCCCTCAAGCCCGCTCCACCGTTCAATTAGATTATAGCTTATTTGATCATTGTATATTACCCCTGTCCCTGATAATCTTTTACTCCTTTGCTTATCAAGAATTATACAGCTCTGCCTTAAAATTAATCAGGAAATTTGCTTCCACCACCTTTTGAGAAAGAGATTTCCGAAGACTCTCGACCCTCCGTGAGAAAGAAATACTTACCTATATTGAAAACCCCTTATTTTTAAACCATGTACCCCAGTTCTAGATTCTCCCACAAGAGAAACATTCTTTTCATATGCACCCTGTTTAGATCCTTCAAGATCCTTCAAAATCAGGGTACCTTTTACTCTTCCACCCTCCAGTGAATACAAGATAGTAGGAACTGCAGATGCTGGAGAGTCCGAGACAACAAGGTGCAGAACTGGATGAACACAGCAAGCCAAGCAGCATCCTGCTCCTATGATGCTGCTTGGCCTGCTGTGTTCATCCAGCTCTGCACCTTGTTGTCCAGTGAATACAAGCCTAGCATGTCCACCTTTCCTCATAAGAAAACCCACCTTTTCCTGAAATTGTACTGGTCTCATAAACCTTCTCTGAACTGCTTCTGAAACATTTCCAGCCTTTGTTTTTTATTATTCATTCACAGGGTATGGCTTGGCGAACATTTATTGCACATCCCTAGTTGCCCAGAGGGCAGTTAAGAGTCAAACACATTGCTGTGGGTCTGGAGTGACATGTAGGCTAGACCAGGTAAGGATGTCAGTTTCCTTCTCTGAAGGACATTAGTGAGCCAGATGGGTTTTTCCTGACAATCAACAATAGTTCGTGGTCATCATTCGACTCTCAATTCCAGGTTTTTACTGAATTCAAATTCCACCATCGACCATGGTGGGATTGAAACCTGAATCGCTAGGAAATGACCTGGATATCTGGATTAACAGTCCAGTGGTAATACCACTTGACCATTGTCTTCCCTCCTTCTATACACTATTCTGAATTCGAATAATTGCAAAAAGTCTACACATGCACAAGGGCAAATCTATGTTAGTGAGCTAAGTAGAATTTCAGCAGCCATAGTTCTGGGGTAGTGAGCACACTGCCAGAGCTGACATTTTGCAGTGTAAGTCATATTCATATGAATCCTCACAGAAGAAAATGGTGTTATGCTGCTCTAATGACTGCTACTGCACAAGAACCAAGGAAGTTCCAAATCAGGGTTTAAAGAAATTCACAGGTTCATAAATTCTGCATGTTCAATTAAACTTGTGCAAGATGAAAAATACTTACTCGCGGACCAAATGGCCCTGGAATTCCAGGACCCCCCTGCTCTCCAGATGGACCCTAATAAGAGAAAATAGAATTGGGTTTGCTTAATTCTTTGACTAGAAGGTGGAATTCTGAACACCGTTTTCTATTTCTGCATTTAATGCTCTCTGATTCTCTGCATATTAATTTAATAGGCAGAACATGCTGTATAGATGCAGATAGAAAGAGAAAACTAAGATGTGCGTTTATCAAGAACATAATTACAAGGCAAGGCAAATATTATGTGGAAAATCAAACATGGTTGGAAACATGGTAAAACCTCCTTTGAAGCGGTTTGGAAATAATAATTATTAGGTATTTAGTTACTTACAGGAGGACCAGGAAGGCCCTGTAAACCAGTAAACCCACGATGACCTTTTTGACCTCGTTCACCCTGAATGCCGTTTTCCCCTTTGTCACCACGGGGACCTTGAGGGCCCTATGGAAATCAATTCAAAATTAGAAATGAATTTCCCCAGAAAAGGCATATTTTGATCCAAACAGAAATTTCTGGAGAAACTTAACAAGGACAGCCTCTGTAGAAAGAAAAAGCAACATTAGCATTAACGTAAATAATTGTTCAAATTACAAGCATAATTTTTTTCAGCAATCAGTAGTAACTTAGAAAAATTGCTCTACAAGCCCCTCTCCCCCTCACAGAAATGTCTTGCCCGGATTGGTAACCACCATGGTGGGCTTCTGTTCATTGTAACTGCTCATGGGCCTCAAGACATTTAAATTCAGTTCTCTTTTCTTTAGATGCAAAAATACTAATGGGCAGGACCAGGGACAGAAATTACTGGCCCTCATGCCATTCCTGGACCAGGATCCCAGCCAGGCCCCGAACCGAGCACAAAGGCCCCACTCCAGCATGTGGCCTCCAACCATGGTACAGCGACCACCCACCCGACCTCGGCACAGCTGGCCCCACAATGACCACAGTGAGCTCCGGCCTGATTCCAGCACAGTGAGTAGGCCTTGACCTTGACTTCCAACCTGAGCACAGCAGTCCCACCCCTGACCTGAACACAGCAGACCTCATAAAGCTCCAGGCGTCAGTTATTGGATCCTGATGTAACCCCGGTCCCAAACCCTGTTAAGAGTGTTTTCATCTATTTTATTTAAAATTATCGATAAACTGGCCATTATACCTGAGTACATTATACCAATGGAGGTTCCGTGCAGTTTTTGCAAAATTATTTTCAAATTTAAAAATCAGGTTACGCAAGTGGTGGACTAGATTTTGATTAATAAATGTTCATATTTTGTCTTAAACTTACTTAAACTGCACTAATCATACTGAAACATGTAAAAATAAGGAATACTTTTAAGCAAAAACATATTTTAAGAATGATGCTGTAAAATGATGCTCAATGACACGGTTCATGGCAGCTTTTATGTTGAAAACTGCAAAATTTATACAAGCGTAAAAAACAGAAGAAAGAAAATGCTTTTCAAAAGTACTACAATTCTGAATGCAATTTGCCCCCAGATCATTGATTGTACTCAAAGTGAACACCTTTTAATATGACTGAAGAAAAAAAGGAGAGAAAGAAACAATTCTGCTTTTATTTCTGTATTAAATTCTTCTGCTACCAATTTAGAAATAGCATGCAAAAACAATACTCATTTCAAAATATGCTTCAGGCTCACTGCTTCTTAAAAATGGATTGCTTTTCATGTAAGATAATACCAAATGTGTAGTTTTATGGTTATATTAGAGCAATCCTGAAGTACCAGCTGAATGCCTCCACATGAGTTTTATCCTTGCTATTTTAACAATAACATGATCTATTGTGTTTTGTGTCAATGCCTTGGTAAAATAGGAATATGGCAATTTGAGATAACACAATTTGGAGCTGGAGGAACACAGCAGGCCAGGCAGCATCAGAGGAGCAGGAGAGTTGAGTTTTGGGTCGGGACCCTTCTTCAGAAATGGGGAAAGGAAAGGGAGCTGGGAAATGAATAGAGAGAAGAGATGTGTGGCTGGGGAAGATATTTGGGATGGTGATAGGTGAGTGCAGGTAGGGAGTGGTGGGGATTGGTCAGTGGGATGGGTGGGATGGATAGGTGGGAGAGAAGATGGACAGGTTGTGTCAGGTCAAGGAGGCAGGGATGAGAGGGAGGTTTGGACATGGGATGAGACTGAGGTTGGGGGAAAGATTTTAAAACTGGTGAATTCTATGTTCAGGCCATAGGGTTGTAGGCTCCCGAGGCGGAATATGAGGTGTTGCTCCTCCAGTTTGCGGGTGGTGTCATTGTGACACTGGAGGAGGCCCAGGATGGACATGTCACTCAGGGAGCGGGAGGGGGAGTTAAAATGGTTGGCAACTGGAAGGTGTTGTTGTTTGTCAAGTACAAAGCACAGATGCTCTATAAAACGGTCTCTGAATATATGCATGGTCTCACCAATGTAGAGGAGGCCACATTGGGAGCAGTGGATACAGTAGATCATGTTGATGGATGCGCAAGTGAACCCCTGTCCAATGTGGAAAGTTTGTTTTGGGCCTTGAATGGTTGTGAGGGGGAAGGTGTATGGACAGGTATAGCACTTTCCCCACAGAAACTGTTCCAGGTATCCAACGAAGAGGCAGGCATAGTTTGGGCCAATGTGGGTGCCCATGGCCAACCCCTTAGGCTGTAGGATGTGGGAGGAGTTGAAGTAGAAGTTGTTAAGGGTAAGGACAAGTTCTGTTAAGCAGATGAGGATGTCGGTGGAGGGGGATTGGTCGGGCCTGCAGGAGGGCTTTTAGGCTGGCTGTGTGAATAAAAGTGTACAGGGACTGAATGTCCATAGTGAAGATGAGGTATTGGGGGCCAGGGAATTGGAAGTGTTGGAGGAGGTGGAGGGTGTGGGTGCTGTCCTGGATGTAGGTGGGGAGTTCCTGGGCCAGGGGGAAAAGACAGACTCAAGGTAAACAGAGATAAGTTCAGTGGGGCAGGAGCAGGCAGAGACAATGGATCAGCTGGGACAGTCAGGTTTGTGGATTTTGGGAAGGAGATAGAAACGGGTGGTGCGGGGTTAGGGAACGATGAGGTTGGAGGCTGTGGGCGGGAGGTCACCTGAGGTGATGAGGTTATGGATGGTCTGGGAGATGATGTATTGGCAGTCAGTGGTGGGGTCATGATCGAGGGGGCGGTAGGAGGAGGTGTCAGAGAGTTGGGGCCGGGCTTCAGCTATGTCAAGGTCAGTGCGCAATACCACTACTGCACCCACCTTATCTGCGGGTTTGATGGTGAGGTTAGGGTTGGAGGGACAGTTTCTGAATTACATGAAAGCTCAAGGAAATAATTCACAAAGCAAACATATTTGTGTTGAGAAGGGTACGCACGTTATTCTGTCTTTTTTATTTGAATTAATATTGCCACTCAGTTTTTGCTGTAATATGTAAGCTTCATTAGACTGAAAATTTCCTATTATTTCAGTAATCAGTTTTTGTTATGCTCTAAGAAACAATGATTGTCTTTGCAAGTAACACCCAATGAGCTGAAATGGCAGCGCAGTTTGCATTCAGCCTGATTTTCAGTTCTATTTAATTTGGTAGTGAAGAAAAATGGGCCCCATAAAATTGCTGTTGATTCATGATGAGCTAATTTCACAAACTAATGGAAAAGACCATATTAATCAGTTTCTTTGGAAAGAGGTATACAATAAGTTTCATAATGTCTAATTTATAATGATGAATCAATATTTTGCTCCCATTATTAATGCAAGATCAAAATATTGCAGCAATCTGAAATAAAAACAGAAGATGTTGAAACCATTGACTGAGCTGGCTAGAAATGTGGAGGAGAAAAGAAGCATTAATGGTCAAGTTTGGTGGAAGGTCCTCAAGACCAAATGTTGAACTGGGTTTTACAGGGAATGTATAAAATGGACCACATTTACCAAAGGCCATTTCACAGTGTTAACTTGATGTGGGCAGCCTAAACAAGCAGGGAGTTGCCCTTCAGACCTGCTGAGAAACTTGACTATCTTGTGGCAGCTGTAGTCGTGTGAGAAATCAGTAATTGGCATGGCTGGGACTGCCACGAGGCCCTGGGCATGGCCACCAGACAGAGTTAAGTCAGGGATTTGTTTGGGGAGGGATCAGGGAACCTGAGGTGGGATTGGTTTTGCAGGGCAGACAGACAGACACAAAGTAGTGTAATATCTTGGAGGGTGGTGTCCCTGATGTGCCAGATGGAAAAAGTTGTGAAAGACACAGACTGATCTGACTCATCTTGTTCACTTCAAAGTGGAGCTCAGTATGACTTTCACGACCAAGTACAACTGTTTTATCCTCTTGGGGTGCATGGGTGCACAGGACACATTCTTCATCCCAAATGATGTGTGTTCTGTCCATCTTGCACTTTTTCAACTAAAAAAGTAGCCTTCTCACTGTGGTCCAGCTACCACTGCTCAATGCAGATATTTACCTCTTTAGACAAGTGGGACTTAAAACAAGACCTTTGGTTTAAAGATTAGGACACTGCCACTGCGCCAAAATATCCCTATACTGCCCAGAGATAGTAGGAATTGCTGATGCTGGAGGATCTGAGATAACAAGGTGTAGACCTGGATGAACACAGCAGGCCAAGCAGCATCAGAGGAGCAGGAAGGCTGACGTTTTGAGTCTAGACCCTTCTTCAGAAATGGGGGAGGGGAAGGGAATTCTGAAATAAATAGGGAGAAAGGGGGAGGCGGATAGAAGATGGATAAAGGAGAAGATAGGTGGAGAGGAGACAGACAGGTGAAGGAGGCAGGGTTGGAGCCAGTAAAGGTGAGTGTAGGTAGGGAGTTAGGGAGGAGATAGGTAGGTAGGAGGCTTGGGGACCACTTTGTGGAACACCTACGCTCGGTTCGCAACAAACAACTGCACCTCCCAGTCACGAACCATTTCAACTCCCCCTCCCACTCCTTGGACGACATGTCCATCCTGGGCCTCCACAATGATGACACCCGAAGGTTGCAGGAACAGCATCTCATATTTCACTTGGGAACTCTGCAGCCCAATGGTATTGATGTGGACTTCACAAGCTTCAAAATCTCCCCTCCCCCGACTGCATCCCAAAACCAGCCCAGCACGTACCCGCCTCCCTAACCTGTCCTCCCACCTATCCACTCCTCCCACCTCAAGCCCCACCCCCATCTCCTACCTACTAGCCTCATCCCGCCTCCTTGACCTGTCCGTCCTCCCTGGACCGGCCTATCCCCTCCCTAACTCCACACCTACACTCACCTTTACTGGCTCCAACACCGCCTCTTTGACCTGTCTGTCTCCTCTCCACCTATCTTCTCGTTTATCCATCTTCTATCCGCTTCCCCCTTTCTCCCTATTTATTTCAGAATTCCCTTCCCCTCCCCCATTTCTGAAGAAAGGTCTAGGCCCGAAACGTCAGCCTTCCTGCTCCTCTGATGCTGCTTGGCCTGCTGTGTTCATCTAGCTTTACACCTTGTTATCCCCTATACTGCCCAGGTTGTTATGGCAATGGAGGTGGATTGAGGGACCTAATTGGGTAATAATTAGTTATTTGAGGGCAGACAGGTTAGTGAATACATTTCCCACCCTGTGTATTATGGGACCAGGTCAAGGGGTGGTGGGTAGGAATGTAATAGGCTAGCCATCTGATGTATTTTATATGTGTCCTCCTCCCTGTCAAAAATTCACCCAAGAGGGACAAACGTTAAATCCAGTGTGCTAACTGTTTCTCTCTAAAAAGATTCTACCAGACTTGCTGAACATTTGCAGCATTTCCTGTTCTAAATTGTTGCACGACACTGCTGTTCCAGAGTTGCATGTTGATGGGTTTAACTTAACCATATAGCTGTTTGATAGTATTGATATCCATATACAACAAAGGTTACACAAAGTGAATGAATTTAGAAAATAATCTCTTGTCTATAATCTGTGAATTCTAGATTCATGTTCTTGTGCACCTAAACATGTTTCATATTGAAGGGATAGAAGGAGGCTTCAGCTTTCATTTATTTATGTACAGTAACTATGTAGAGAAAATTTTGTTCAAAAGCTTTATTTTTAGGGACTAGTGTTAAATTCTTTTATGACTTTAAGGAAAACAATGTCCTTTAATGTATTGGAGTTCGGTTCCTGCATTTGTAGCATAATATACATAACTTTCCTGCATACAGATTTGTCCATATACCACCATACTCTGCTCTGGCAAGTCACATAACATTTCCATTACATACAACCAGTCAACCCTTTAAATGCATTATGTGTTTCTTATAAAACTCAGTTTTGGACTGGACTTGCATTAGCATTGCCAAAGTGTTTTCAAAGTAAAGTTGTGAAATTCCTCAGTGAAGAAAAGACTTTCAGCCTACCATTCCATGACTAATGGAACACAAACAGATAAATGACACCAGTACACATCTCTACCACCCCAACCTCAGCCTCAAACCAAATTCTCAAATGTGAAATAATTTTCGGTCTTGTAATTCTCAGGCGCGTTGGGTGTAATTGAATAATTCCTGAATTGCACACAAGGCAGTGGTCTGGGACCCTGAATGGGGGTGGTCTATGATCAGATGAGAATCCATGCATCACCTCCCAACTCACTCTGACTAAGTGAGGAGGGAATCAATGTTGGCCTTCCCACCTGGTGACAAATTGAGGTCTTTAAGTGGCCAATTAATGGTTTCATTTCAGAAGCATTCTCCAAGCAGTAGCAGTGCTTCCGCCAAATGGATATGCATTAGCAGCCTCAGATGTGAGTGGGCTTTGAGGGAGGTTGTGGGCTGCTCGTTTAAGTATTCTGTGTCTACAGAGGGCCTTCCTGGCACCAAGAGCTGAATGAACTAAGCCTGCATGACCGGGCGCAGTGACCCTACACCTCTCTTCTGGAACCTCCTTCCTGCTGTTGCTCCTGGACTTGTTATAGACCAAGGACTGCTCACCAATCCTTGTGATGCTGCTTGACTGGCAGCTCCTGGGGGCAGACTCCTTGTCTTTTAAGACATGGAAAAACCCAGCCGACAGGCTGTCAAATGTCTGATTGACACTTAATCCTGAAATAGCCACAGGATGGTTTATCCTGCATTTTTCCAGGGATGGATGGATGTGGAGAAGGGAGTACTGCCACAACCAATAAATTCATCCCATTGTTTTTGTGTTAAGTGAGATGTACGTTCTTCCAAAAATCTCAAGAGTGATAAGCTCATGGTCAAATCAGCGATAAACAAATATATTCTGATTGTTATTAAAGATTGTATTCGATTTAAATGCACACAATAACTGGGATACAATGACATTTCGTGAATCTGAATGAATCTAGATGTCAGCCAGAGTGAATCCATGCATTCATTGCACAAATACTGAATAATGAGTTAAACAACTTACTGGTAGTCCACGCCCTCCAGCTCGTCCAGAAGTTCCAATTGGGCCATGAGAACCCTTTGAGGAAAGGAAGAGTTATCTTTACAAAACTAATGTTTCATAGTCAAGAAGACTGGCATTACTTCATGGATGAATACATTTAATGGCAGGGAGATTTCAACAACACAATGAGGTTGTTTTTACTTTTGACACTGGGTGCCACCACCAGTGGTGGTGAAAGTCCATTCAATTCTCCTTTCTGTGTAGGTCAAAAAAAGAGAGGAAGTGAATAGCTTTTGTAAAGGAGATGGGTGGCCATTATCTCTGGTCCCTACGCAGGTCTGAAACTTACACTCTACCACGTATAGTTTTGGCTGTCAGCTAACTCTTATATTCTCAGTGGTTTCTCAGTGTCACTTCCTTTGTGTATGCATCTCAAACTGTGTTGCAATATCAAAACTGTTCATAATAAGTTAACTAAACCTACATTATAACAGCCATTAAAGTAACACTTAAATTTTGCTACCAGAAGATGGTGTAGATAGGCTCTCATCTGACTCAACCAAAAAGATTAATACTCAAATAAAGTTTGGAATTGTAACACTTTCAGTTCAGTGGCATAACCATTCAACAATGAAACATGGAGAGTACATGTAATATTTCATCTTTATTCCTAATTATATCAACGATTCAGTGGCTTACATATACCAGAATCATTCTGTGACCAAGATATTTCATCTACAGTTATTTCAAATTCCTGCTCTACATTGTTCATAAAATTATTTGCATTTTGATAAACATCTATCAGACATGAGTATTTTTCTTATTTTGTTGGTGTTGATGAAATAATGCGATTATAACGCAGGGTTATGATAATACTGGTATTTTCCTCCATTTACAACAAAAAAAATGACATTCAATCACTGTAGGATAGACTGTCTCTGAACCTTGCTGGGACTGGTGCTCTTGCCAATAACTGGGGAGGTAGAAGGGATTTTAAACTGAATAGCAGGGGCAAGAGATCAAATTTGGAAAGACATGGTAAATCAATATGGGAAATGGCAAACATGCAGTGACAAGAAGGGATGGAGCATATGAATCTAAGAACCAACTAATAAATACAAATTTACAAAGACAATAAAATGTTAAATCTTCGGGCTCTGTATATGAATGCACATAGCATTTGAAACAGAGGAGCTCAGAATGCAAATACAAATTAATTATAATCTGGTAGCTGTTACAGAGACATGGTTACAGAATGACATAGATTGAGAGTTGAACTTTGAAGGATACAGGACACAGGAATATAGGGTACAGGAATGATAGAAATGAAGGAAAATGCGCAAGAGTGGCTCAGTTAACTAATGGTGCTATTAACACAATAGAGAGGGGTGCCCCAAATTCAGGAAAACAAGGTACAGAAACAGTTTGAACAGAGGTGAGAAATGCGAAAGGCAAGAAGTCACTTGTGGGAGTGATTTACAGATGCCCAAATAGTAACCATATGGTATGGTGAAGTTTAAAGAAAGAAAAAGTAAGAGCTTGTCAGAAAGATACAGCAATAATCAAGAAAGATTTTAATCTACATATTGGCTGTTGTTAGAATTTTTTTCAGGATGGTTTCTTGGAATAGCATTTTCTGGAGCTGACCAGGGAGCAGGCTGTATGATACATGGTGTTGAGCCATGAGATAGGAGTAATTAATGGTCTTACAGTGCAGGCACCCTAGGTAGCAATGTCCACAATACAACTGAATTTTACATTCAATTAGAGGAAGAGAGAAGTGGGTCTGAGACTATTTCTTAAAAAAAAAGGAAATTTCTGAAGAGCACATAAAAATCAGGGATGGCTAAACTGAAATTAGGATAAAGGATAGGTCAATAGAAATGCTGAGTTAGATATTTAAGGGGATATTTCAGAATTCGCAAAATAGATACATTCAAATGAATTAGAAAAATTCCAAGGGATAGAACCACCATCCATTTTAACAAAAAAAATGTTAAAAATAGTATCAAGCTAAAAGCAAAAGCAGATAGTTGTGCAAAGATAGTTCCTTAAAAGTGGAGTCACAGGTTGACAGGGTGGTGAAAGAAGTGTTTGGCATGTTTGCCTTCATTGGTCAGAACATTTAACATCAGAGTTGAGATGTCATGTTGTGGCTGTACAGGACATCAGCGATGCCAGCTTTAGAATACTGCGTACAATTCTGGTCTCCCTGCTATAGGAAGGATGGTGCTAAACTTGAGGGGGTGCAGAAAAGATTTACAAGGATGTTCTGGGACTGGAGGGTTTGAGCTATAGGGAGAGGCTGAATAAGCTAGGATTTCTTCCCCTGGAGCATAGAAGGCTGAGGGGTGACCTTAAAGAGATTTACAAAATCATGAGGGGCATGGATAGGATGAATGGCCAAGATCTTTTTCCTAGGATGGGAGAGTCCAAAACTAGAGGGCATAGGTTTAAGGTCAGAAGAGAAAGATAGAAAAAGGATCTGAGGTGTAACTTTTTTAAACAAAAGGGTGGTGCACATGTGGAATGAGCTGCCAGAGTAAGTGTGGAGGCAGGTACAATTACAACATTTAAAAGGCAGCTGCATGAACATATAAATAGGAAGGGCTAGAGAGATAATGGGCCAAATGCTGGCAAACGGGACTAGGTCAGATTGGGATGGCTGGTCAGCATGGATGAGGGCTGGACTGAAGGGTCTTTTTCCATTCAGTATGACTCAATGACAAGTGGCAGGTCAGAAGATTGGACATACAAACATAGAAAACAGCAAAGAATGACCAAAAGAAAAAGGAGGGAAAGAAGTATGTGAGAAAGCCAGCCAGAAATATTTTTTAAAACTATAGAAAGACTGGAGAATTAATAATTAAAAATAAAATAGTGGCAGATGAATTGAATATACATTTTGCATCTATTTTCAGTCCAGAGGATGTAAGTAACATCCCAGAAACAGCTATAAATCAGAAAACGGAAGGGAAGGAGGAACTCATGAAAATCACAATCACCAGAGAAGTAGTATGAGTAAATTGTCAGAGCTGTGGGCTGACAAGTATTCAGACCTGATGAACTCTATCCTCAGCTCTTAAAAGTAGCAGCAAGTAAGCTTGAAGATGCCTTTTTTTAAAGTTTTCTAAACACCCTTGATTTGGGCATGATTTCATCAGATTGGAACAAAGTTGTTGTAAATTCTTTATGCTGAAGGGGAGACAGAAAGCAGGAAACTACAGGCCAGTTAGCTTAATATCTAGTAAAATGCTGAATGCTTTTATTAAAGGAATTGTAACAGTGCAGTTGGATAAGTTCAAAGTAATCATGCCAAATCAATGTAGTTTTGTGAAAGGGATATCACATTTGACCAATCTATTTGAGTTATTTGGGGACTTAACTATGTATGGATTAAGGGGAACAAATACTCTACTTGATTTTCAGAAGGCATTTGATAAGGTACCTCATCAAAGCTCATTGTTGAAAATAAAATATCACGGTGTGGGGCTATCATATTGGCATGGATACAAGATTGGCTAGCTAATTGAAAATAGAGAATAAAAGTAAAATAAAAGTAGGTTGGCAAGATGTAATGAGTGGTGTGCCACAGGGGTCAGTGCTGGATCTCAATTATTTACAATTTGTAGAAATGCCACAGATGACGGGATAGAATGTGTAGTTGTCAAATTTGCTGATAGCACAAAGATAGGTAGAAAACTAAATTGTGAAGGGGACACAAAAAGATTGCGAACAAATACAAATATGTTACCCAGGTAGGCGCAGACGCAGCAAATGAATATAATATGGTGAAAATGTAAAGTTGTCCATTTTGGAAGGAAGATTAAAGAAAAGCATATTATCAAAATTGTGACAGATTGCAGAGCTCTGAGACATGGAGGCATCTGAATGTGCTTGTGCATGCATTTCAAAGGTCAGCATGCAGGTACAGCAAGTCATTGGGAAAGCTAGGAAAGAAGGGGTGCTGAATATAAAGGTATAGAGCTTATGTTTCAGTTACATACAGGACTGGTTAGACTCCTTCTGGAGTACTGTGCACAGTACTGATCACCTTATTTAAGGAAGGATGTAATTCCATTGGAGATGGTTCAGAGCAGGTTTACTTGATTAATACCTGAAATAGGTATGTTGTCTGATGAGAAAACAGTATACAGGCTAGGATTTATCTGCTGGAGTTCGTACAAGCAAGAGATGACTTGATTGAAACATAAAATCCTAATGGTTTTGACAGAATAGATGTAGAGAGGATGTTTTCTTTTATGAGAGAATCTAGAACAAGAGATCACCATTTAACAGTTGGGGTTTCCCACTTAAAACAGAGATTAGGTGATTCTGTTTTTTTCTCAGAAGGTCACGAGTCTTTGGAATTCTTTCCCAGAATCATGGCAGAAGTCCTTGAATATTTTTAAGGCAGGTAGGTAGTGTCTTGTTCTGCAAGGGGTTGCAAACTTCTCAGGGGCTGGCGAGAATGTGGCTTTGAGATCAAAATTGCATCAGCCGTGATCTTATTGCGTGGCAGAGCAAATCCAAGGGGCTGAATAGCCTACTTCTGTTCCTGGTTCGCACGTTTGCATGTTTGTTTTGGCTTTACTGTTAAGGAAAAGCACCCAGATAAAAGCGCTGCCATTTGAAATAGTGAATGAATGAGAAACTTACCGTTTCACCTCTAGGACCAGGTTCTCCAGTTGGACCAATAGGACCTGGAGCCCCAGGACCACCTTGTACACCTGGAACACCTGCAGGCCCTGGATCACCACGATCACCCTGTGCAAAAAAAAGAAAACCATAAGAATATAAGAAAATAAGAAAACAGAAGCAGGAATTTGTCACTGGGCCTTTGGACCTGCTCTGCCCTTCATTAAATTATGGCTAATCTCTGAACTTAATTTCTCTTTTCTGCAATATTGCTCAACTACCCAGGAATCCAAAAATGCTGCAATCTTTGTCTTGCATATACTAGTGACTGAGCATTCTACAACTCTCTGGGATAGAGAATTCTAAAGATTAACAATCCTCTGAATGAAAATATTTCCCTAATCTTAGTTCTCAATGGCCAACTTTCCAATCTCTCCAAAAATGCTCTCATCATTTACCACATCAAGCCTTCTCAGAACCCATATGTGTTTCAATGTGCACAACTGTCATTCTTTCAAACTCTGGAAAACAAGAGTTATTCAAACTCTCTTCATTCCACTACCCTCTCACCCAGGAATTAATCTAGTGAAATTTTAGTGATCATTCGCTAAGGTAAAACGTCGTTCCTTTGGTATGGAGATCAAACTGTATACAACAGTCTAAGCCCGGTCTAGTTAAACCACTTTGTAATAAAAGTTAACATGCAATTTGTCATTCAAACTGCTTGCTATACCTGCCATGTTAACTTTGAGTTTGTATACATGAACACCCATTTTTTTCCAAACCACTTTCACACCATTTAAAAAATATTTCCAATATCTATTCTTTCTAAGAAATGAATAAGCTCATATTTCTCCATTTTTCTTCTATCATCTCTTAAAGATATTTACAATTTCCCTATTCAATTAACATATCTCTAACTTGTTACAGATGTTTTGGGTCAAACTTACAGTCTGGGAGCAGAACCCAGCTTTGGGGTGAATTTAATGTTCCAATTGTGTCACTGGACTGTGTCACTATCACTCTGTTAGTTTAAAAAGTAAACAGGCAAGTTGCTAGAAGGTGAGCCCGGTACAAATTTAGAGATTCTGAGACCTCCAGGAGATAGAGGTTACCTGCCTGGTGCCCATGGCAAAGAATAGGATAAGTAGCTCCTTATAAGGGCAGGGGTCCAGTAAGCTGGATAATGATCATGGACTACAAGGTTAACTCCAGTACTCCCGACAGTTCAAGTTCAAACCTCTGATTGGAAGTAAAAAGCTGCCAGTAAGATTTATTTAGGTCCTGCTATAAATCCAACTGCTGTGTTTCTATGTTCATACAACTGTTTGAGCTCACCAGAATAAAATTTGATTTCCTGAATGCAAATGGATAGGCCACTTAACAGGCTCCTCATTAGACTCAAATAGCCATTAAATGGTAGCAAACAAGGTTCCTGCACCCTCGCCATTCAGATTAGCCCTTGCAAAATTCAAAACTCACCTGGAGGTGCTAGGATCCAGGCACAACCATGAGGACTGCAATTTACAAATCTCACCTGCCTAAGAACCTGACTGTGTCAACTTTTGAAAATCTTGCATATCATCAGAGTTTATTTTTTCCACCTAACTTTGCATTTCCAGCATTACACTCGGCCCCTTCATCTAAGTCATTGTTAGAGACTGTAAATAGCTATTGGCACAGCATTGATCTTTGTATTACCCTATTGAGAATGGTCATGAACCAGAAAATAAACCATTGATTCCTCCTCCGGTTTTTGGCATTTAACCAAAACTTTATCTATGTCAATATCCAACCTTATGAGCTCTGAACTTGTGTAACAAATTGTGTATGAGGCATCTTATTAAATGCTTTTTAAAAATCCAAGATCGGTTAACAGATGAAAATGACAATGTATGGCTCAAAAATATATCTGCAATTCTTCATTATGTCCCTTATGCACGTAGTTTCTATTAATATTTTAACACTATCTAGAATAGATGGTTAATTTGTGGATTTTACAAATATTTTACCGGCTCTCCTGGACGACCGTCTCGCCCAGGGGTGCCATCAATTCCTGGCATACCCTAGGAGAAAAAGAGAAAAAGTCATTACTAAAAGCACACACTTCTTTTGCAGTCCTGAGTATTGTTAGAATAGCAGTTAGATAAAACTTTAATCTGAGAGCCTGGGGCAGATATTTGTGAAGTTAGTCCAACTCTTGAGGCCAATAGCAGGCAAAACCTAGGCCTTGATGTCTTGTCCCAATTCCCCACAGGAGAAAGGAGGGGAGGCATGCATAATAAGACAGGAAACTTGAACTCCTCAAGGCCATGGGAAATTAACGTCACTAGTCAAACAGACTGTGTGCTTGATGTTCCAAATGTTTTAAGTAGCATTATTAGAGTCACAAATGAATGAAGGAGATGCAAACACTTTTGAAGGATAGATAAAATCTGTCAAGTGTCATCATCTGAGGCTACTTCAATTGCCAACCCTTTGTCTTAATTCATTCACGGGTTGTGGGTATCACTGGCTAGGCCAGCATTTATTGAACATCCCTGTTAGCAGTCAAACACATTGCTGTGGGTCTGGAATCACTTTTCATCCAGACCAGGTAAAGGCAGCAGTTTCCTTCCCTAAAGGACAAAAGTATTTCAGATGGGTTTTTCATGACATTCACAATGGCTTTATGGTCACCATTACACTCTTAATTCCAGATTTTTTCTATTGAATTCAAATTCCATCATCTGCCATAGTGGGATTCGAACCCAGATCCCTAGAACATTACCTGGGTATCTGGATTAATCGTTTAATGATAATACCACTCAACCACCACCTCCCCTTCATCAAACCTTTAGATATTTTCCCATCAACCTCTGGAGCAAGTGGGACTTGAACCTGGGCCTCCTGGAGCAGGAGTAGGGACATGACCAATGCTCCACAAGGATCCTCAACAACCATTTAAATTTTTTTTTCTAATTTTTTATGTATCTTTTATTTAACCTATTTTTCCAATCTACCTGTTCGGAGTTGTTATTACATATCAATGGAGTGGGTGGGACTTGAACCCAGGCCACCTGGTCCAAGGGTAAGAACACTACCACTGTACCACAAGAAGGCCCCTATCAACCCTATAAACATGGCAAAAAAAAAGCTGCAGTTGTCATTTTAAGTTTTATGAAAACACACACAGCTGGAGTACATTGACAGACAGGCTGTCTGGAGGTGTTTAGAAAAAAATATCTGTTCATGTTTTCTTTCATACAGAACTTGAGTATTGCCAAAAAAGACACATTTTGTCAAAGCTTTTCATCTTACATTCATCAAGATAATTGACAAGAAAACCAATTCCAGGGGAAAAGAATATTTAAACTGTATGAGAAGAAAGTGCTGATTGTTTGGTGAGTGGAATCTGATTGGTAGAGATGTTGCCGTGGAGAATGCAGCAATCAATGATTAAGTGTTTAAACCAGGTCAGTTGGTCAGAGCTCTTGGCCTGAGAAATGAACCAGCAAATGCCTATCAACTATTATGCAAATTGTTCTGATCAGTGCAAGATGAAAAGCTTTAACAAAGTCTGTCTTTTTATAGCAATTCTCAAGTATTGCACTACTAAATGACTGGTTTCAACAGAGTTTGTTCTATTTCCCAAATGCTGTTATTATATCACAGCCAATTGCGAATGCACTTTTCTGTGCTGGGGATGGGAGACTGTGTTCGCATATTGATTGTCCATTTTAAGAGACTGTTAAAGAGTTAGCTAGCATTGATATGGCTATCGAACAGAAGTTTGATTTTTGTATACTGACCACTTGAGGGGATTTAAAATCTTTGAATGGATTTCCAAGAATGAGATCTTGCATCAAGTGTGCATGAGTGAGAGATCCCATAGATGGTTACAAGTGCAATTCCTTTTTCCCCTCCACAGGTCTTACACGATCTGCCTGTAGTGGATTTTGCCACTACACTGCAGCAATCCAGATGGCATGGGATATGAGTGGCCATGGAGCTGGCATGAGGAGTATGGTTTAGTATGGACCTGTAGTTTTGACATATAACATGGGGGTATGAATGGTCATGTAGGTGGCATGAGAACATGAAGTGGCATAGTGATTAGGTGTCATCTGGTTAAGTGATCAGGGGACTCTGAAGTGGAATGGGATATGATGTGGCATGAAGGCAACATGGGGGTATGAGTGATCATGGAGTTGGAATGGGGAAGATGAAGAATTATGGGAGTTAGGTGAAGGGTATGAAGGAGCATCGGACTGGGTGAAAGTGATAAGGGGCATGGAGATGAACAAGGTAGGGCGATAGCTAGAGGGCTTATCAGCCTCTTATAGAATTGGGACGAACACTTCAAGAACTGAGATGGGCCTTGTCACCAGTCCTTCATGGCACTATGCCTCCCCCAGAAATGGCAGGCTTAGCTCAGTCATGCTCTGGCGCGTAGCTCAGTCATGCTCTGGCACCTAGCTCCCAACCTGTACAGTGGAACCTGCCTTTCATCATATGAGTTCCATGGAGGTGAGCCTGCCAAGTTCAGAGATTTGACTACTCAGGATACCCACCTCCAATGACAACATTCTGGCTCGGTTTTGCCCTCTCAGATGTATTTAAAAGACCACACAGGACTATTTTGAGGAATTGCAGAGCAGAACTTACCAATGGCTTAGCCAATCATTATTGTCAGTCAACTTCACTTACGTAAATTATCTGATCACTATCATGTTGCTGCTTATGGTATCTCGCTATGCAGGTATGAGCTGTTAATGTTGTGACATGGTAACAGTGACTTCAAACTTCAGAAGTTTTCCAAAAGCTGTATAGCACACTGGGATGTCCTGAGGTGGTAAGAGGTGCTTTATAAATCCAACTCTTCTTTTGTTTTCAAATGAACGAGTGATGGTAACAGTTGGAATTTTTACAGTGTAAACCTGTTTAAAAAGTCAATTGCTGTGAAGATTTACTTACGTCCTGACCCGATTCTCCGGGAGGGCCACGTGCTCCCTGTGGACCAATTGGGCCTGAAGGGCCTCTTTCACCGGGAGTTCCCGTTGGCCCTATTTTTCCAGGTTGACCCTGAAAATCCAACAAAAAAAAAAATCATGCTGTTGTCGGTTTTATCGAACTACAGTAGGAACATAGGAACAAAAGTAAGCTATTCAGCCCATCGAGCCTGCCCTACCATTCAAAATGATCACGGCTGAATGAGCACTTCAATGGGTTTTACCCACCCCGTGCCCATGACCTAGTCTGTCAAAGGTAAACAGAGATCTATCAATCTCTACCTTCAACATATTTTAAGACTGAACTTCCACATCCCTCGGTTTGGTGAACCAAGTCTGGTGAACTTTTGCTGTACTCCCTGAATGGTAATAGTATCTTTCTGAAGATAAGGAGACCAAAACCACACACAATTACACCAAGTGCGGTCTAACAAAGCTCCTGTACAATTGAAGCAAAACATCACTACTCTTGTACTCAAATCCCATTGTGCTAAAAGTCAATATCTTCCTGCATCAGCACAGAGTGGACAACACCAACCACTGTAATAACTAAAAGAACTATTATATTTCTGAGTAGATTAAGTTGCAAAATCAAATGCAGGGAGACTCATATTCTAAACAGTTTAGACTTTTTTTCTCACAAAATTTATTAGAAGTCATGTTAATTATGTGTTAACCATCTGCTTTTATCAGGATCAATAAATGCACCAGACAGCATACTTATCAGGGTGGAGGATTACATCACATGACCAGTTCCAATTTTGATGGACTATCGTCAACTTGTCCAATTTAGGAATTGTGCCTCCCTTTAAATAACCTACTGAAGCACCACATATCTGAATCTCATTGTATCCCTCACCCAGATCTGGGGCTCATCTACAACTTTTACCTTGAAAAGTGCAGCAGTGCCCTCTTTCTATTGCATGATGCATCTACCACAATGGACAATCAGGTAACGTATTGTTATCCTGCAACTATTAGATCTTCTCTATTTCCTGATTTCTGCAGTCATTGAACACATTTTAGGTAGCTGATCGCTTAATAAAATTGGGCATTGGAAGCTCGCAAGCAAAAAAAGCAACTGATTCCCAACCTACTGTTTTCTCCAGTGACACATAATGGAAGCTCCCTCAACACTAAGAAAATAGAGTTTGTATGCCCACTACCCTTGTCACAATCTACATTAATGAAATGACTGATGTGTCTGAATCTACTTTTGTGGTAAATAGGTTCTTTAACAAAGCAGTGTTGCCATTAAAATAATTTATAACAATAGTATTAGGTAACCATGCATTTGAAAAGAAACTGCAATGTGCATGGAGTCAGAATATCATCATCTTGGCTCACGTTGTGGACAGTGCGGAGGGCTGTTCTAGGTTACAAAGGGACATTGATAGAATGCAGAGCTGGGCTGAGAAGTGGCAGATGGAGTTTAACCCTGAAAAGTGTGAGGTGATTCATTTTGGAAGGACAAACTTGAAAGCAGAATACAGGGTTAATAGAAAGATTCTTGGCAGTGTGGAGGAGCAGAGGGATCTTGGGGTTCATGTTCACAGTTCCCTGAAAGCTGCCACCCAGGTGGATAGAGTTGTTAAGAAGGCGTATGATGTGTTAGCTTTCGTTAATAGAGGGATTGAGTTCAAGAGCCGTGAAGTTATTCTCCAGCTCCACATCTGGAGTATTGTGTCCAGTTCTGGTCACCTCATTACAGGAAAGATGTGGAAGCGTTGGAAAAGGTGCAGAGGAGATTTACCAGGATGTTGCCTGGAATGGAGGGAAGATCTTACAAGGAAAGGTTGAGAGAGCTAGGGCTTTTCTCTTTAGAACGACGATGGATGAGAGGTGACTTGATAGAGGTGCACAAAATGATCAGAGCTACAGATAGCGTAGACAGCCAAAGACTTTTTCCTGGGATGGAGGTAGCTTTTACGAGGGGACGTAGTTTTAAAGTGAAAGGAGGTAGATATCGGGGAGACATCAGAGGTAGGTTCTTTACTCAGAGAGTGGTAGGGCCGTGGAATGCGTTGCCGGAGAGGGTAGTGGAGTCGGCCTCATTAGGGGCATTTAAGCGGCTATTAGATAGGCATATGGATGATAGTATAAGGTAGCGGTGGAGGTTAGATAGACCTTAGGTTTCAGGTAAAAGTTCGGCACAACATTGTGGGCCGAAGGGCCTGTACTGTGCTGTACTGTTCTATGTTCTATGTTCTATGTTTTTCTGATAGATAAATAGTGCTTTTGGTTCTTACATGCGAATGAAAGTTACAATTCCATGTACAGAAATGTAACAGATTTAGCAGGATTCATTTGTGATTGTGTGACAAAAGCCAGCGCAGCCAACTTCAATGTAACACTGGATGAAACAAAGCTTTTTTTGGGTGGATCTATTCTATATCTTAGTAAACAACGTCAATGCATTAAAGGACAGTGTGAAACTGGACAGGCCATGGTGGCACACTGATGCTCTGCATTTTACTGCCTCATGTAAAATTGTCAAAGATGAGAAAAAGTATAAAATGGCACAGTAGGATAATCAATTAACTGGTTTTAACCAAAGTTCCTCATTTCAACCAGTTTAGGAAAACACCTGGCACTTGTATCAGGCTCAGCCAACAGGAAACATATCGGAAGTTCTGAACAAACTCCAGTCATCCTTGATAAATAATTATATTTAGTTTGACAGTTTCTAAAGTAAAATCTAAGTCATACACTTTAAACTCTTCAACCCCAAATTTCACCAAATGCCCAAGGCAGAGATGTGGCATCATAATATGCAGTAATGAGAAGTACCATGGCAGGGGCTTCCATTGGTACGTTCAACTTGATGCCATGTGAGTTTTTCTCTTTCAGCCATCTTTTCAGAACAACAATTCTTTCAGTGGTGGGAGACAGACTTACACAAAGGTGGAGATGACATCCCCCAGTTTAAATGTCTGAAGCAAGCCCATTTCTATTTGGCTGCAACACCCCTCAGCTGATTTTACAGCCGGCAGATCCATTCAATGCTTGAGTTTGGACTTGTGCCCCCATCTGGGAAGAACACCAGTCTCCAATAGAAACAAATGGTCACGAGTCTCTGATCCCAGCAGCGCTACTGGGAGTGGTGGCCACTGCTGGGACTGCAGTTAAGTTGTAATACCAAGGACAGATGGAGTTGGATATAGGGGTACATTTGAGGCTTTGCCAAGGTCAAGCTGGCAGCTGCCAGTGGTAAGGTTTGAGGGATTATGTTCTCCACTACATGGACTGGTGCAACATGATGGAAATGAGAGAATATCATGAGTTGGGTGGTGAGTATCTACATTGGGCATAGGGTCCTCAAGCATTAGGCATGTCCCATTTCCCCAAGGTGCCAACAAAGCTGAGATGCCACTTGGCCTAGTTGCTGGCAGGTAAAACAGTGGGAGGAGCAGTGGGAGGAGGCTCGAGCTGACGAGGCACTTTTCCAGCATTCATCCCAATCAAGATAACATTTTACACATTTTAATTAAGTTAAAATAGAAAATATAACTAATACATAGGCATATTCGAATAATGCTTCTCACATGAATTGTGGAAGCATATATCAAAGAGAAGCAGCAACTTTTATTTACATACTGTCTTTAAAATTGTAAAGTTTCACAATAAATTCCACAGGATCATTACCAAACAAAATTTAACACCTACAGACAAGTAAATATTAGGGTCGATAACAAAAAATCTGGACAGAGGGGTTGGCTCCAAAGTGTTCCTTAATGGAGACGAGAGAGGTAGAGAGTTGGAGAGGTTTACAAAGGGATTTCCAGTGCTCAGTAGCTATGTAGGAATGCAAGCCTATTTTGATGGATTACATACTGCACGCATTTAAGAAACCTAAAGCTTCTTCTCTAATGCTACTGCTTTGTAAAAAGATATGCTACTTTGATCTCTCTGCTGACTTCTGGCAGATGCAGTATTACAAGTGGCATTATTGGAAGAAAGGAGTACTGACAAGGCTTAGGTCTGTCTACAGGACCTTTTATTTTATTCTCTTTTTAGGTCGTATAAAGCAGGGAAACATAATTCTTTTTTTACGATTTTTCACCTTATCACATTGATACATTGCATTCAATCCTGTGGTTTGCTCGTCTAGACACCTAACCTTGTTCTTCGCCAGGTAACATCCTTGATTATTTGAGGGTTTCCAAGTCACAGCTCATGCTATGATTTTATGACAATACAGGGTGAGCAGAGGGATGCCAAAGTTCATTTCATGCAGAGCAAGGATTGAGCCCTGTATTGTGATGCTATGTGACACTACATGCTAGCCCTCTAGACAATGGAACTTACTGGCCTCTCAGATATTTATCATTCTAGATCCATTTCTCATCTATTACAATTAGACAAAGTTAGCTGTTACCAATGTGGAGACAGTTGCAAACTATTGGATAGACAGTCTAAAGTAACTTCAGATTACTTAAGGCATGCCTGAACAGTGGTAGAGGTAACAAAATTGGAGTGCATAAGAGACCAGAATTGGAAAAGTAGAGATTTAAACCATACACAGCATGCAAAAATCAACTTAACTAAATGCATATAAAGGTTAACATCTACATTATGAATCCCTGTTGCAAGAGAACATAACATTGCCAAAATAAATATTCCAATGCGAATTATTAGTAATTAAAATGCTATAATCTTTCAAGCATTCGGTCAAAAATTAACTGGGCTGTGGTTAAAAGTTATGACTTGATAAATAACGTAATTACTTCCATACTAAGTATAGAAAGTACAGTGCTGCATGTGTAATTTGAGACATGACATGCAGTGGAACAAAAATGTCTAGGAGAAACAAATCACTTTGAGCCTATGACTCTCACCACTGGGGTTAAATTGCTTCATGTTTGCATTTGTTTTAAATTAAGTGATAGATATTGATTGCCATGATTAGTCAACAACGCCATCATCATTGCATCATGCAATGATCACAATGGTAGTATCTGAAATAAATAAACCTCATGCTTTTGTTTCAGATGGACCCTGATAAAGTTATCAAGTCATAGAGTCATAGAGCAAGGCAACAGACCCTTCAGTCCAACCAGTCCATGCTAGCCATGTTCCCAAACTAAACTAGTCCAAATGTCTGCATTTGGTCCATATCCCTCCAAACCTTTCCTATTCATGAACTTATCTAAATGTCTTTTAAATGTATTAATTGTAACTGCATCCAACACTTTCTCTAGCAGTTCATTCCACACACAAATCACTCTCTATGTAAAAATGTTGCTCTTCATGTCCTTTGTAAATCTTTCTCTTCTCATCTTAAAAATGTGCCCCCTAGTTTTGAACCCCTCCACCCTAGAGAACAGACATTTGTTATTACCTTATCCATGCCACTAGTGACTTTATAAACCTCAACACGGTTACTCCACAACTTTCTACACTCCAGTGAAAAAATCCCAGTTTTTCCAATCTATTTTTATATCTCAAACTCTCATCTAATAGTGTCTATAGGTGTGAGGCTGGAAAAGCACAGCAGGTCAGACAGCATCTGAGGAGCAGGCAAGTCAACGTTTTGGGCTGAAACCCTTCGTCAGGACTGGGGAGGGGGAGGGGGAGGGGAACCCAGAAATAGATGGAGGGAGGGGCTGAGGCTGGGGGTAGGGTAGGAGAGATTCTAATAGGTGAATGCAGGTAGGGGGTTATTGTGATTGGTCTGTGAGAAGGCTGGAGCAGATAGGTGAGTAGGAAGATAGACAGGCTAGGTCAGGTCAGGAGGAGGAGGGCTGGACATTGGATAAAGCTAGGGGTGGAGGGATTTTGAAGCTGGTGAAGTCAATGTTAAGGCCACGCCCTCCACCTTTTCCAACACTTTCAATTCCCCGGTCCCTAACACCTCATCTTCACCATGGGTCTACAGTCCCTTTACACCTGTATCCCCCCACGGAGGGCTTAAAAGCTCTCCTGTAGGCCCACCCAGTCCCCCTCCACTGACACTCTTATTCACTTGGCTGAACTGGTCCTCACCCTCAATAATTTCTCCTTCGATTCCTCCCACTTCCTACAAATTTCCTACTTGCATCCGCATATCACCACCTCTCCTACACTTTACCCAGCCCTACCCCCCTCCCTCTATTTATTTCTGGGATCCCCTCACCCTCCCCAGTCCTGACAAAGGATTTCGGCCTGAAACATTGACTTTACTGTTCCTTGGATACTCTCTGGCCTGCTGTGCTTTTCCAGCCTCACACCTATAGACTATGGCTTCCAACGTCTGCAGTCCTTATTGTCTGCTCTCTCTTATCTAATAGTTCTTATGTTTACATGTGTTATAATTGACAAGACAGAATTTTCTATTCTCAATTAAATAGTAAGCAAAAAGGCCTTGATATGAATTTCCATGTGGCAAAACTTGAATGGGATTAACAATATCATAACATATTCCCACAATTACTTTACTTGTCAGTATTCTGTGCTGGGGAAATGTTTTCTTATGGTTCCCGCTAAGCAAGAGATTGAAGACTGCCAAAGTATTTGTAATTTTATAGCTAGAGAAACCTTTTCATCTTGGATATTAGAAAATAAAGTTTTGGGAATGAAGTAGCTGAATACTTAATTGCAATTGTTATAAAGTACAATTAAATGTCACTTTCAGATCTGTACAAATGCTTATAGCTTCAGAAATGCTGCACCCTAAATTGAATGGAAAAGGAATGAAAATGTTAATGAAATAATACTCACTGCAGGCCCTGGCAAGCCAGGCATGCCTCTTTCCCCACGATGACCTGGCAGGCCTGCAAGTCCTCTTAGTCCAGTTGTACCTTGTGGACCTGGAGGACCATCTGGGCCCTGAAAGTTGCAACAGAGACAGGTCAGAAGGGCACCAATTAACCATGGTAGAAACAGCCATTGTTGGAAAACAAGGTTGTCATGTAAAATCCAGCTGCAGTTAACATCCCATAGAACATAGTCCAAAATAGCTATGGCTGACAGCTTATACTAAACACGAAAATTTCAACATAATAATGACTTAAGTGTGGTAAAATCCTTATGTGAGTGAATGCACACAACATTTTACCATGCAGGCAAAGTTCAGGTTTCCTTGAAGCTTTGCATAATTCTCCCCCAACTCTTTGCTACTCATTTACATAGCCCTACATTGGACGTGAATGACCAGCTCACACAGATTCCCAGCATTCCCACCAGCTAATGCGCGACATTAGAACTTCGAGGCTGCAAGGTGCAGACTCACTTGATTTAGGCACATCTGGGATTTCTGGAGTTCAATAGCAACTTACTTTTCTGATTTGTTTTTTCTTAAAAATTTTAGGAACCCTCCGGAATACAGAAACAAAACGCCAGAATTTTCAACTTCTGCCTCTAATGCATTCAAAAGCTAAAGTAGCTGGGATGGTTGACCCAATGAGTATACCCCAGATCTACAAAATATGTACAATAATGGCCACAGAGGAAGAGCAGCAGCAACAAGCGGCTGAGAGTGAAGCACCATGGCTGAAGCCAGCAATACACTCAGGACTACTACAATTGTTGCTGAATTTGTTCCTTGTTTATCATCGATTTCTACATTTCGACACAGGGAAATCTTCAGAAATTTGCACACAGTTTCCAATCTTTTCAGTATCAATCAGATTAAGGGATCATCACATTGATTGTAACTGACAGTTTAGTTTTCCAATATGTTGTGAAAAGAATTTTTAGGTTATGGATCTGTTTCAATGTTGTGACCAAAATAAACTCTCTTGAATTTCACACCATAGGTGGAACCAAACCTGAATTTCTACCAATGTTATTTTACGAATTTGTGCATAATTTTACCTCTACTCGTTATTGTAAATAAATTATTCAAAGTAAAATATTTTCAAAACACCTGGCTCCAGCTCATAAGCAATCCATCCAATATGAACATCTAATTGCTGAATTTATACAGGAGGTAGTTCTATTTCAGAGCTGCAGATCTAATTGCATAGTTAACTGCTTCAACACAATTACTCACCCTGTTATAATTATTTTACTAAATTCACCACTACTTCAAAAACACAGTGTAACTAGATTAAAGTTCTATCCTGGCATGAACTAATTCTTTCTGAAAATTCTAGGGGCTCGGTTTGAAGTAAATGTTTTAAATTACCAAATCATGGAATAATAATTCCATACGATTCTGACTTGCCATCCTGTTCTAGATCGATATGCTATTCCTTATGCACTAGTTTTTCATTCTCGTGTTATTGTATCTGTCTTATTGAAATGCAAGTTTCCTGAGCTTGCTTTTGTCCATTCTGTGAGGGTCGTGAGCTAAGCAAACCTGTCATATCTCCTTTGGTGATATTTTCTAAATCTCCAGTCAACCTTCTACATGAAACTTTCAAGATCTGATTTATATGTGTTTGAATATTGAATTTCTGCTACTCTTCCTCGTTATCCATTGGCAGCATGTGTCAAATCTCTCTTCCTGAAAAATAGACGGTTTTGGTTCCTTTGTTACACTTACAGACTTATGCAAGCTTACAATTCCAGGCCAACATATTTTTAGTTTCCTTTTGTATTAAATTCCTAGCATTACAAGGAATGATCATTACATATAAAAATATTTAGTTCTGTACTCCTTAAATAATACATGTAAACATTAATAATATTTGGTTGCACATTTTTCCATTGTAAGAGGCTGAATAGTACCTGTAGCAGTATACCAGCAGCTCAGTGCCGGGGATATAACATCTTGATAACAAGAAAAAAACATTTTTGTAGATTATGGAAATGTTTTTTTCCTCACTGAGGGTTGATTAAGGGAGACCCTGTGGCACAGGTATGGCACAGTGGAAAGCTCTGAATCCAAGCCCCACTCTGGACTTGATGGCCATGGAACAGTCATAACCAAACCAAACAGCCTAATGATCAACCTGTAAATGCTTCTGATATAGCAGGCAGTAAGAGTGGGAGAATCTCCTGCTCCATCATGCTTGATGTGAATTGGCACATCTCAAGTTATAGACTTTGATGACATACTAGCAACTTGTTTCAGGAAAATCTCTTGCTATGGAAGCAAATCACATACAACTTTATCCATGTTATATGCCACTAGGCTTGAGGAGGAGGAAGGAGAAGGTAGTGGTTTGGTCACAAAGTATGGAGAACCCACAATTTAAGATAATGTTACATAATCAGGAGCTTTAACTCCACCACATGTTGGTGACAAGGTAGTCATTTTCCTGATGGACAGCTTAGGTCCCCTAGCCTGGTGGGGAATCAATCAGTAATAGCCCCCACAGTATTCAGGAAAGTCAGTGCAAGAGAGAGAGGAATGGCGTCAATCAATTAGTAAGTGGGGAGGGAAGGCAGGGCATCCAGTCATTAAGGGAGAGAAGAGGGTTTGAATCTGTGGTGAAAAGAGATGGATAACCAGCAGGAGGATCAGGAGGAAAGCAGATCAAGCCATGCACAGAGGAGGTTCGAGGCCAACCAGTTGGGTTGTTGATGCTACAGGGATGTTAAAGACCTTGAGGGGGATGAAAAGGGGACAAGTCAGGAGGTGGGGGGGGCAAGTGAGTTTCAGAGGCTAGGTTTAGGGGCTATAGAGAGGACATTGGAAGCCTCGTATTAGTGGGGGTGTAGGAGCGTGCGTGGATCTGCAGAGTGTCAAGGCTCTTCAAGCTGGATCCAGGAGATAAATGTGAAGACAACAACTTTCTGAATCCATCAAGTCCTTGCCTTGATAAAACTGTCAAATTCCTCAGCCTCAGGAAACTGAGGTAATGTTGAAAACGTTCAGCTCTCAGCCTGGCATTCACACTTGTCTTCTTAAAATGCATTAACAGCACCCTCCACCTTCAGTTAAAGCCACAAATAGGTAAGTTTGACTCTGCAGATGCTTCATATTTCAATCTTAAACTTGACCCAAATGCACCTGATTATTTTTGAAGATAAATTCCGCTTGTGTGTATGGATCATGAGAAATATAGATCGCATTTATCATGCCTATTTGCAGAACTAGACAAGCTTCGAAGCTGAAGAGCAGGACAGAGAGAAATTTTACTTTTAATGACTAAAATATTAATACCATGCCTATGTATAACAGCACAAGAAACACTCTGTACTAATTAATTTTAAGTTATAATTTTAAAACTTAATAGTACTTACAGTTGGACCATCGTCTCCAGATTCACCTTTATCACCCGGAATACCAGGCGTTCCAGGGGGGCCAGGATCACCAGTCTTTCCAGGTGGGCCAGTGTCACCCCGAAGACCTGAAGGTCCTTCTTTGCCAGGAGCTCCTAAGGGACCGATCGGACCTGGATCACCCTGAGAAACAGATAGGAAAGGCACAGATAATTTCTAACATGTGCCAATGTCTTCTTATGCCCGAAATTTTAGTTTATTAGATACTGGGGAGGGAGGTAATTTTAACAGAACAGTAGTATAGCTGATTGAGAGGCCCAAACCCGGCACACCTTTGGCTGCATTCTATTTAGCGGGAACATTTTCTTCAGCAGTATTGTTTGCTCCTCAGTGACACTGAAAAATACCACATTAATACCAAAATCTTCATTTTTCAGTCACTGAATAGCATCAGATTAACTCAGATAAAAGGTACCAGTTTTATGCTATGATACTCATATCATGACACGTGACTGAAACACCCGCTTGTAGATCTTGGGGTTAAGCTCACAGGCACTTGAGGGATTCTGAGGGAAGATGTGCTTCAGCAGGGATGGTATCCAGCAGTAGCCTGAACACAAGCTGAATGAGCTCCGGAGAAAATTCCTTTTCGTTATTTCACTCTGTTTTTTACATGATTATTTGAAAATGAAGCACAAATGGATGTCAAGGTTGGTTCAAGGAAGGTTATGTACATTGTAGGCCATCGGCATAGTCTCCAGCAGAAATCTCTCACATTTTATGACCAGTGAAGAATTACTTCCTCAGAATTCATTACTTACAGTTGCTCCTGGTGGTCCAACTCGACCTGCTGGTCCAGGAAAGCCAGTGGCACCCTAGGATTACAGAGGAAATGTTGCATAGTTATAGCCAAGATCAAATGTATTCTGATAATCCTTTTGATGGCGTTGTTAATACCTTTGTGATTCTCAAGTGAACAAAAATTTTATATAATTATCCTAAAGATCTATTACAAATTAGCTGAATAGTAAGAGATTTAATACAACGTTAGTGTAGGATTGGTAATAAAAGGAACAATGTTATCAAGTTTGAATGGCAACAAATATGGTGGGATAGAGATTAGCGTCTAGCAACCTATAGGAAGGGCAGAGTAGCAGATCATAAAAGTAGATTAAACTGTACAGGGCTATCATCAGATTACATCTTGAATTTAGCCTTAGTATTGATCAGCAAGACACAAGACAGTGTAGGGAACAACAAGAACTCCTCGCACTTAGAATCTAGGGTCTGCCTACTCTCAGCAGTGACCAACGTTCGTGGTGGTCTTCTTGGGACTACAGAGCTGTCAATATCTATCTCAGGTACAAGTTCCTCCCTGGAGAAAGGGGAAATCCCATGTCCAGGTAATAAATGCATCACAGAAATCCCACCATTCAAAAAATCCTAGTTGTTGGATGTATTAAAGCTTAATTTAAAGCTGAAAAGTCCAGAAAATATATGTTTATGTCAGTAATAAATAAGCAAAAACGTTTGATTTTGAATTAACAACATAAAACAAGATAAATTCACTTTAGAACAAATATTTGACCTTTATATAGGTGCATAACTAGTTTTACTTCTTACTCTGGTACACATGGGTTAGAGTATTTGAGTATGACCACATCATCAGTATGATTGATAAGAATGGACCAATCACAATTTGATGTGTATAAATTATATCAAAACTTTAGTGTATCTATCCTTGAGCCTCTATTACTAAACTGGTTGAATAAAAACATTTTAGGGAGTGTTCAGTCAGTTGGAGGCCATTTATCTGTCTGGAACCTGCTTCTAAAATGATGAGAACCAAGAGACAACATGATACAGAAGATGCTGGAACAAAACAAAACACGCACTTTTAAACAAATTGAAAAAGAATCAGTTCAAAATAAAACTGAGACATAATTTTACCAAAAAGAGAAGATGATGGGAAACAAAGTGCTGAGAAAAAATAGTTTAAACATTTTTATCTTTATTTAGTGTTTTCCTTAGCTATAAAAGTGAATGGTTGTTTGGCCCATTTGTGATTCTAGTCCCATAGAATGCAATTCAGTCTTAAAACCATCTAAAATGGTTTAGCATTCCAAACATTCCACAGAAGATAAGAACATTTCCAGGTGGGCTGATCAATACTAGCTCAAGCTTTGGATCAGGCCAAGACTCCGGTAAATACCGCACGGGTGACCTGGATGTACATTGTTCAGTCACCAGGAAGATCCACCAGGAGTGAGGGAATATTGGTCCACAATTGCTTAGAAATGACCTGGGAGTTTGTGATAACGTCTCTGAATTCTATGAAGTGTCATGGCTAGACAGGGCTGAGGACACCCATTGGTGCACTGTAGCTGCAGCATGTGCTCTACAATAACTCATAAATATTAATTTAACAGCATTTCCCAGTCCACTGACTTCTACCACCAAGAAGAACAAAAGCAGATCACTGATTCACTATAACAAAATAATGGGCAATTGTATAGCATCTTGAATGCAATAAAGTATCTCATGATAATTCACAGGAGTGTCATAACATAAACTTTCCCACCAAATCACACAAGATGATATAGGTCAAATCACAAACGCTTGGTCAAATAGTAGTGTCTTAACAGAAGAAAGAGAGGCATAGCAGTATAGGGAAAGATTTCTACAGCTGGGGCTAAGGCAACTGAAGGTGAGGCAACTAATCTGATAAAATTGTAGATGTTCAAGACAGCAGAATTCGATGAAGGCAAATATCTTGGACAGTTGTGGGGGTTATAGGAGACTACAGAGAGGGAGAGAGAGAGACAGAGGAAAAAGGCCATGGAGAGATTTAACGATAACAATGAGAATTTTAAAATCAAGCTGCTGACTGAATGTGTGCCAATGTAAGTCAGTGAGCACAAAGGTGACAGGGGATCAGAGCTTGATGTAAGTGAAGTCTCAGGCAACAGAGTTTTGGATCACTTCAGAAAACAAAGGGTAGATTGTGGGACAGCAGCCAGGAATTTGTTGAAATTCTCTAAAGACATGAATGAGGATTTCAGAAGTAGAGGACCTGAGTCAGGGGTGATCGGAAAATGTTACAGAGATGGAAATAGGCAGTCTTAGGTGATGGCATAAATACATGATCAGCAGCTCAGCCTGCTGCCAAATGTGACACATGTGAATTATGAGTTGGAGCAGATCCATTGACCTCTCAAGCCAGTTCTGCCCTTCATTAAGATTGTAGTTGATCTGACTGGTGGCTTCAACACTTTTCTGTCTGCTCACCACAATCCTGGGCTCCCTTATCAATCAAAGATCTAGCTGACGCAGCCTTGAACATATTCCATGACTCAGCTTTGTCCGCTGCCTGGGGTATTGAATTCAAAGACTAATGACTCTCAGAGTAAACCATGTCTTTTCATTTTCATTTTAAATGAGACACTCTTAATTTTTCAACTGCGTCTTCTAGTTCTAGACTCACCATAAGGGAATCTTCGTCTCAGAATCCACCCTCTCAAGTTCTCTCAGGATCATGTATACTTCACCAAGATTACATCTCAATTTTGAAACTCTAATAGCTATAGGCCCAAATTACACAATATTTCCTAAGAAGGTGCCCTCTTGATTCCAGGAATCAGTGTGTGAACCTCCTCTGAACTGTTTATAATGCATTATATCATTCCTTATGCATGGAGACCAAAATAGAACACAGTACTGTTGAGGTTGGTTGGCTCGCCGAGCTGGTTTGTTGTTCTGCAGACATTTCGTTACCGTGCTTGGTAACATCCTCAGTGCAGCCTCTGATGAAGCGTCAGTGTGTTTTCCCGCCTGGTTTTTAAACTCTGGAGTCCGTTGCGATGGATTGCCTCACTTCCAGGTTTCCTCCGTATATGGGGTCTGTCCCTAGCCTGTCCCAGGATCTTGGTGTTGTCCTGGAACAGGCTAGGCAGGGACAAGCACGAGAATTCCTGGAAGCATGGCACTCCATGAAGCATGCTATCAATAAACACATTGAACTCGACCCCATATACATTCCACTACTGAGGAAACCCGGAAGTGAGGCAATCCGTCGCAACAGACCCCAGAGTTTAAAAGCCAGGCGGGAAAACACACTGACGCTTCATCAGAGGCTGCACTGAGGATGTTACCAAGCACGGTAACAAAACATCTGCAGCACAACAAATCAGCTCGGTGAGCCAACCAACCTCAACACCCACAACCCGAGCTATAGATCTACTCCAAAACCTTAGGAACACAGTACTCCAGATGTGATCTCAGTAAGGCAGACATTTGGGAAAGAATTTGTTTAGTCACAGACTATTTCCAGGCTGATTGTTGAAGTCAGTAGCTTGAAGAAAAGGCAAAAAATAAATATTTTCAATTTTCCTAATATCTAACTGCGGTAAAATATCTGCATATCCATTACTGGATGTTGGATAAGCAATCAGATAAGTTAGCAAAAGTAGAGGAGTTGAGAGAGGTGGTGGTGAGGTAGAGTTGGGTGTCATCAATGTATATATGGAAATTAAGCTATTGTTTTGGATGTTATCACCAAGAAATGTACACAAGAAATTGGAGGGAGCCGATAGATTTTTGAGGGATAAAGGTGCAAGAGCAAGAACTGGAGTCATTGCAGCTAATACACTGGCTATGATTAGATAGATAAGATTAGAATTAACTGAGATGAGCTCTCCTCAACTGGATGACAGTGGAGAGACATTAAAGGAGGACAGTATTGTGAACCATACCAAACCCCACAGACAGCTGAAAAACAATTTTGTTGGGGGGCGCGAGGAGGTTACTGGGTTTACTTTTGTCACAGTCACATAGCCTTCAATGTTCTTCTCTAATTTTCACAATATTCTAACTTGAACATATGCTGCTCATTTTTAACATAATACAGTCTTCATCAGCACAAGACGAAGTCATTATCTCAGTATCAGAGCAAAAAGATGCACAACAAGTACAGTGCTTCCAGTGTCATCCATTACCTGAGAGAAAAAATATAGCCAGTAAGGCCAAGTTTTAACTGATGTTTGGATGATTGCACCAGTTAAATTCTAAAGTGTTATTTATGATCAGGTCATGATGTAAATCCCAGAATTATATGCAACTACGGAATCACAGTAACTCTACTGCAGAGTCAGAATTCGTATATGCAGCATGTTATGGTATTTGAGAGAACACATTAGAAGATAACAAACCTTCCCTTCCGTTCTCCAAATAAATACATTTATGACACTTGGTATGAAGGATGTCAAGGATGGAAATATTGATAGCAAGTGAAAAGACGAGAAAACAATTTTTGAAAATTATACTTACAGGTGGTCCCTGTGTGCCACGTCCGCCTTTTAAACCTGGGACACCAATAGGTCCCTAAGAAATGAATTAGGAAGCGATAAGTGACACACTACATCATTCATAATCATAAAAAAATCTGTTAATTATTTCTATCATACTAGTAAGTGCTTTAGCAATATCCTTACTGGTGGGCCAGGGGATCCTGCTAGTCCTTGAGGTCCTGGGGAACCAGCATCACCTTTCTGACCTGGCTCACCAGTTTCACCTTTACCTCCAGGCTGTCCATCATTGCCCTGTTTCAAATAAAATTGAATAGTTCAGTGGCTAAATACAGTACACAATAGACAGAAAAATTATCTTACGGCTGATACATAGATTTTTCAGCATATAATCATACTTGCACCAGAATTTGAGTTTCCAGAGCAGTGGAATAGAGTGATATTTCTTTTACTGATCTGCAATAGCTTCACCAATACAAAAGAGTTTCCTCATTAGATTTCCTCTTATCTAACTTATGTCATTATCAATTTTTTGCTTTACATTTCTCAATGGGGCAAACTGAATGAATAACAGGTAAAAGTCACGATTGAGGCTATCCTACTATTTGGCCCAACACCTCAATCCACTCATTATTTGGAATCATAGAATCATACAGCACATAAACAGACCCTTCGGTGCAACTCATCCAAGCCAATCAGACATACCAATCTGACTTAGTCCCATTTGCCAGCATTTGGCCTATATCCCTCTAAACTCTTCCTATTCATGTACCCATCCAAATGCCTTTTAAATGTTGTAATTGTACCAGCATCTACTTCCTCTGGCAGCTCAATCCATACACGCACCACCCTCTGCGTGACTAAGTTACCACTTAAGTCCTTTCCAAATCTTTCTCCTCTCACCTTATACCTATGCCTTCTTGTTTTAAAATGCCCCTACCCCAGGAAAAAGACCTTGGCTATTCACCCTATCCATGCCCCTCATGATTTTATAAACCTCTATAAGGTCACGTCTCAGCCTTCGATGTTCCAGGGAAAGAAGTCCCAGCTTACTCATTCTCTCCTTATAACTCAAACCATCCAGTCCTGGCAACTTACTTGTAAATCTTTTCTGCATCTTCTCAAGTTTAACAGCATCCTTCCTATAGAAGGGTGATTAAAATTAATGCAGTATTTTAAGAGTGGACTAACCAATGTCCTGCACAGCCTAACATGACGTCCCAACTCCTGTACACTACTCTGATTGATAAAGGCAAGCGTGTTAAACTCCTTTTTCATCACCCTGTCTACCTGTGACTCCACTTTCAGGGAACTATGCACCTGCACTCCAAGGTTGCTTTGTTCAGCAACACTCCCCAGGGCCCTACAATTAACAGTATAAGCCCTCCCCTAATCTGCCTTACCAAAATGCAACACCTTACATTCATCTAATGCAAACTCCATCAGCTGCTCCTTGGCCCATTGGCTGATCTGAACAGGGTTCCGTTGTACTCCAAGATAATCTTCTTCACTGTCCACTGTACCACCTATTTTGGTGTCTTCTGCTAACTTAATAACTATGCCTGCTTTATTCGCATCCAAATAATTTATATAAATGATGTAAAACACTGATCCCTGTGGCACACTACCGGTCACAGGCTTACGGTCTGAAAAGCAACCCTCTCCCACCACCCTCTGACTCCTACCTTCAAGCCAATTTTGTATCCAATTGACTACCTCCCCATGGATTCCATGTGATCTAACCTTACTAACCAGTCCACCTTCGTATATTGGGAGGTCTTGGTTGATAAATGCAGTTTGGCTATTACACAGTTCTATGTTGCTTACCGACAAATTATGCAAGGCATAAATTAATGATCTTGCGTCGTTACTGTAATTAATAATGGTAATTTCCACATTTTCCAATTGTCTTTATCAAAACTGTACTTCCATAAAACAAATTTGTTCAATAAAGTGAAGTGATTGATGTGTTTAATTGCTTAACAAACAACAACTGCTCATGCAAAACGCAACTTCAAGTAACCGTGTGATTTAAAACAAATTAATAGACACAGGAAACTCACAGGTGGTCCAGCAAATCCGACAGCACCAGTGGGACCAGCTTCACCACGAGATCCCTGAGAAAGGCAAATGAAAGGCACAGTTCTGAAACTTCTCAGACCAACGAGAGATTTGTAAAGGCATTACTTGTAATGTCACATAAACTACTTCTGATCTGAAAGTTTCCATTGTAGCAATATACATTTTAGTTGAATTTGAAGAACAGGGAAATATCATTGCAACCATTTTTAAAATTTAGTTTTCAGACCTACTTGTATTTTCTCCTTAATCGTGTGGTTTTAGGGTCATACCTAAGGATTTGTGTTTAAGAAAGATTGGTGGTAAAGACGACCAGGGCAAGAATTGTCTTGAGACTAAGGCATCTTTAGAACTCTGTTTATTGCCTGTTAACATCGTAATCAACTGTACGTAGTAATATGAGATATACCAAGTCTTATATCTGATCTTATGTGATCATATCACATTGTGAAAAGACTGTTATGTACACATGTTTCACTCTTCAAATCTAGTTAATTCTTTCCACACTGTTCTCTGTATGTCTTATTGCAGAGCAGTTTCTCACTTCATAGAAAGGCTGTTCCGAGGACCAAAAGTTTTTACACAATACCTAACATATTGTACTATTTCTTCTTTTCTTTAGAGTTATGTCTAGTTGCCCTTTGAACTCATTCACGCTTTCCATAGCCTTTAATATTAATGCATTCTGCAACTTAAATGTTTGAACTTCTATTTTCAATTTCTTATTTTGTCTTTCATCCACTGATAATTGAAGCATTTGCTGCAAAATGTAATCTCTCTGATTCAGTGTTTTCAATTCAATTCATACTCCTTAAATTGTTGATGTGCCTCTACATCAAAATGCAACATGCTCCCTCCTGAGATGATTCTTCAAACATAATAAAAAATCCTGTGTATGCAGGCTGTAGTATCACACATTCAATCATATATCCGTACTTAATTAAAAGAAGACAAGGGCAATACGTGTCGGTGAGGTACTTGATAAATTTGCAGTTAAAGCAGGAACATGTTAAGCAATGTTGATAATGTCTGAATGCACCAAGACTGTAAACCTCGAACGATTACAGATAAGTTGCCAGTGATCCCTCATTAAAATTTTTAATATATAATTGCTATTAAATGTGCGAATTACGTTGGTGTGTCACAGTGTATAGTGCAGAAAAAAACACCTACATGTGACAAAATAAACCTGCTATTGAAAATTTAGAATGGTTCAATGCAGCAATGGAGTTCTCAGGAACTAAATGAATCTGTTGAGATTCAGATGACGACCAACACCAGTCAAGGTTTGTAAAACATATATATTTTGAAAAGTGATCAAACAGCTTAAAATAAACTCATTACGCGCAGTAGAATTATGGATATGGCCTCAAATTTGATGCACAGTCTGGTTTCCTGCAGCCATTTGAACCTTGCTCACAGGCTCAAGTTTGTGCCACAGCCTGTGCTGTGTGGATGACAATAACTTCTTATAATCTTTCCTGAAGTGGCCCATTCATGACTGGAAGGTAGGGTCACCATCCAATGAATTGCAGCTGGCAGTGCTTTGAAGATTGAGGTGTTTCCACAAACAGCAGGAAAAAAATACTCAAGGAAAGTGTTGGAGAATTGCTTCAAAACAGAGGCAACCATTTTTCCAAAATTTTCTAACGCAGTTATGAAGATATGCATTTCTATGCATTTCTAATATTATTGGCTGGAAATATGCACATTGTCGGCTAGCTATAGATATTACCTTGAACATTTTTTTAAAAGTGCACATTTCAAACCAAAAGGCAATGTCTGCACTAGCCACGAAGTTGCATTTCTGAAGGACACAAACTGCTTTATGGAGACATAGACTCTATGAATGACTCAGAGAGAGAGCACATGACCCAGAACCTGGGGTGTACAAAAAGAGGTTAGATTTTACTAAGAGATAGAAAGAGTACAACGGGGGTCTGAAAGCAAAACAAAAACTTTACACCCTCTTTTTTTCTATAAGGCATCTCAAAGCTAAGTGTTTATGATTAGAAGGCCCGCTAAAAAACGTTATTGCTGACAAACAGAATTATTAAGGAAGAATTTCAAATCAACTCTACAGTCTCCAAGAGACCAAGAAAATAACACTAGCCACAACTACAGAGTAATTATTCCAGTGTAAAGCAACCCAGTAACAGCAGCTACATTGGAAAATACTCCTTAAGGCCTTGGACAATCTGTGAATAATTTTATTTTTTACCTTTACTTATTACTTAGTTAAGTTTATTAGTTTATTACTTAAAATCTAATACGTTGCAGGATTTTATTATCTAATTTTGCATGCTTATGGGATGTTGTGTGTGTTGGTTTCTATTGTTGGGTAGTTAGACAAATTCGTACATTTTAAAACATTTGTTCATCATTTCTGCATCTTTGCATCCGTGAGTTTTAGTAAAAAAACTATCTCTTGTTAACTTATAGAACTTGTCTGACTTATTTCTCACAGCAAAGTATGGCAATTCAAACAATATTGTTATCAACTCAGGAGTGGGACCAAGAGGCAAGTCATTTCAGATCTTCTAATGTGGTCATAACAGTAAAGTGTGTGTGTATATGTGTGTGCACGTGTGTACTTTTATTTATATACAGCCTGGTGTGCTAGCCTTCTGATCTGCTGCCAGGAGTTTACCTCCAGGTAGCTGGACTAGTCCCCTTTGGCTCTAGCTGAAGATGAACTGGAAACTAGTTACATTCTACATTTGAGATACCAAGGTGTAGAGAGCTGGATGAACACAGCAGGCCAAGCAGCATCAGAGGAGCAGGAAGGCTGACGTTTCGGGCCTAGACCCTTCTTCAGAAATTCTACATTTATAATTTTTACTTACTGGAGATCCACGAGAACCCACAGGGCCAGGAGGTCCAATAGAGCCAGGTTCACCCTACAATTTGTTTTTTTATTTAAAAAAAAGAGTTACCATTAATAAGATAAAAACACAGTAAAAATCAAAATTTACATTAAAGTCTAGCCTATTTGCTTTCTGCCATAAAGGTCTCTGGCACTAGAAATGATAATAAGATGGTGCAGTTGATGCACTGTTTTACTTAAGGTGACTATAATAATTTATTACCTTAATCCCTGCAGGACCAGCAATACCTGGTGGACCAGGAGGACCTGGCAGACCCTGTTACAAAAACATAGTACAGAAAAAATCATATCATAATTATTGACATAATTGATCAATAACAAACAACAAAAGCTGGGAGATTTTATTCCTCGGACAGAGTTGAGAGAAACAGGTCCTGATATTTACTCAAAGCTGGAACAAGAATGAAGGGTGGCAGGAGAAAGGAATCGAGAGGGTTTTCAGGTGGGAAACCCAGAATTAAAAGTTCTCCATTTGTCCCATTTAACGTTAGGGTACATTTTTCATTATGTCAACATACTTCTGGTCTGCCACTCTGATTAAACAGTCAGCAACAATTTTGGAACATGCAGCAGATAAAATGTTTCTTCCTCCATGGGAGACACCTCAGGGCCAATACCAACATGGCACAGAATTTTACAGAAATTTATAGCTTACAAATAGGTGATTCAGCCCAATAGAGCTTTGTTGGAATTGATGCTGCACATGAATCTCCATCTAGTTTAGTTCATCTATTAACAGATCTCTCAAACACTTCCTTGATCTTGTACTTACATATCCTTCATATAGTGGCCACAAGAGCACTAGTATCATGGGGCCTATGAAGAAAAATACACTGAGGACCTAGGACTCACATCCTACCCCCAATTGTTGCAGACATTAGGAAGGACCAAGCAGAAATAGACCTAGCAAGCGTCAAGGAGAGATGCATATTTGCAGCAGTGAGATGGCTTTTTGCATGATCCTGTCCCATTACCAACCATCCCACCGACACAACCCTCGACCTCAAATGGATCTGCCATGTTAATAATTTTATTTATAACATTTTTTGCATAGATGTTCACAATTAAGTTGTGCTAATTAATAGATAGCCGCAAACAAATAAGAGTAAAATGAAGAGTTTGCTTACTCTAGGGCCTTCATTACCCAGACTGCCTTCAGATCCTTTTTCACCTCCAACGCCCTGTCATAGGAAAATAAATACTATTAGACAGGAACTCAGCACTTTCATTGGAATTAAACATGCATGCACACGTGCAATGCAAGAAGTTACTCACTCTTTCTCCTTTAGGACCCGAAGGCCCAGAAGCTCCTCTTTCCCCTGGCATTCCCTGCAGACCTGGAGGACCTGGATCTCCAAGACTGCCAGCAGGTCCAGGAAAACCCTAAAATGAAAGAAACAAATGAAGTACTTCTGATGTGGTGATTAATAGGGCACTCAAGTATGCTTGGTGTAATTGTAGCTCAGTTTGGAGTTGCTTAAGTAAATAGCACAACAATTTCTTTTTGTGTTTTCCATCAAAGATTTGCCACATATTTTATATTATCTTGAAGCCAATAATATAACACGTTACAATTTGAAATTAGCTCATTACAAGTAAGATGATGGATTCCAAATCCACACAGAATAAACACACAGGTTATTGTGGCATTGACTGTGTCAGGGGAGAGGGGGCAAAGTTCAAAACTTGGCCTGTTCGGAATTGTTTAGTCTCGATGGGACAAAGTATTCATTCAACAACTGGCCTTAACATGCTGATGCTAGGACAGGAAATAAATGTCAGCAAGATTCTACATCGCAAAAATGACTGTGGTAAAATTTGACTAAATAGATATCAAATGAGGACATGTCTTGACTCAGCTGTTGATGCCTGGTGTCATCATTTACTGGAATCAAACATGAATACTGGCCATTTGAGTAAGAGACAAAAGGGCCAGTAACGTCAGTGGAGTCATGGCATGAGATCCAATGATTATGAGAGAAGTGGAGGGAATTAGAAAGATAACTTCCATTCATAATGCACTATCCCACTTCCCCGAATATCCCAAATGGCTTCTCATTCAATTAATTATTTTTCTAAGTGCAGTCACTAATGTTGCACAAACAAAGATTAATTCAGTGAGTGGGAATTGGCAGATATAATCAGAGTGTATCAATACCTTAGCTCCATCCTTGCCAGCAGCACCTGTAATACCTTTTGGGCCTTGAAGACCGGGAGGGCCAGGTAAACCACGCTCACCTGGAACGCCACGTTCACCCTACAACAGTTCATCAAATAATATCAGCAACAGATTGTTATCTTAAATACATCCCATATGTTCCACAACATGTTGCAAGTGTACTTACTCTTGGACCTAACTGGCCTATTGGACCAAGATCACCTGGGATGCCCTGTCAAGATACAAATGCAGGCAAAAAGGATATTAACAAATTTGTTTTCACAATATAACATTCCCTAATATTATTCTACTCTGTAAAATGGAACAAAATATTTTACACTTCTTACTTCCAGAGCTGAGGTAAAAATATTAGTTCTCATTTCTTTTAGGGCCAGATATATATCATTAATTTATTACAGAATGAAAAATAAACAATAATTCAAACTATTAATCTTGTGTGCCTCTATTAAGAATTTTCTTTGAAATTTCTATTCTGAGCTCTGGAATTTTATCCAGAGTATTTAAGAATATATAGGAATTCTTCATAATTTCGTTCAAATGTCTCTTATTCCCAGCTACTCATCAGTTCTTCTAAAAGAACATTAATAAATAGATTTATTTGAAAACGTTGTTTATGAGTTGTAGGCATTGCTGGCTAGGCCAGCATTTTTACCATCCTGAATTGCTTATGGATGGGTGGTTGGTGGTGAGTTGCCTTTTGACAACTGCAGCCTTGGGGGTGTATACATCCACAGAGCATTTAAAAAGTGAGTTCCAGGATTTTGACTCATTGGCAGTGAACGTACAGTGATATAGTCCCAAGTCAGGACGTGTATGGCATGGAGGAGAACTTGGATGTGATGGTGGTTTCCCATGCTTCTGCTGCCCTTGTCCTTTTAAGTGGTAGATATTGTGGGTTTGAAAGATGCTCCTGAAGGAGGCTTGCAAGTTGCTGCTCTGCAATCCCATGGATGATACACACTGCTGTTACTTTGCATTGGTGGTGAAGGGGGTGAATGATGTTGCGGTGCCGATCAAGTGGAACGCTATGTCATAGATAATGTCAATCTTCCTGAACATTGTTAAAACTGAACCCATCCAAGAAAATGGAGAGTATTCCACTACACTCCTGACTTGGGCCTTGTAGATGGCGAACAAGCTTTGGAGAGATAGGAGGTCAACTATTTGCCTCAGAATTCCCAGCTTCTGACCACGTCTCACATAAAGACATCTTCACAGAATTGTGGAACTATGGCAACGCAATAAAACCCCTCATTAAATTTGTAGTCTCACAGAAGTGGAATCAGATCTTGTGTAGATCAATGTTTATTTTTATTTTGGCACATTACAAAGCTAACCTGATTCATCAATTTAAGAGCTAGTAGAAAACATGTTGATGTTTGCCCTGACTACTTCTAATCTCAAAGCTAGCTTGCAATTGCCAGCGGAAGGTTTCTGCTGGTTTATTCTAAGTTTCTGTAGGAGCAGGCCAAAGAAAAGAATTTTTAACAAGTTTCCAAAACCCCATTTTATGGCTTTCCCAATTCCCAGCTGTTGTAGGTCTCAGATGAGGTTCTAATGATCCTGCTCCAGGACCATTTGATCAATTTACAATATTTAGTATTCCCAAATGATGCCTAGTTCAGTAAACTAAATGGGGAAGTCACTCAAAGGTTAAGGATAAAATCAGTAAAATGTCAAGCAGGGAAATAAGAAATGATGGTAATTGCACAAAAAACAGAGGACCGTAATACATGATAAATATTATAGAAAGTCTAGAAAGATTAATTTATCAAATGTGGAAAAAATGGAGCAAATGGTAATTTATTATGGAATAGAAGAGAAAAGAAAAATAAAACTTTTAAAAATGAAAACAAAATTAAACCAATGCCACACATGCATGTACTATTACCTCTCATTAAATGGTAAAGCTTGAAAATGGTAATCAGAAAAGTTTAGATTTAATAACATGTCAGTGTTTTGTTATTTACTACCCAAGTCTGCTTATGAAAGAATATCATTGCACCGAGCTAGCAAAAAAGTTACCTGCCATTCAGTTGTACCTAGTTTGCTATTTCCTCAATAGCAATGCGCCAATTTCTTGGAATTTCCTCTTTGATAGGATTACACTAATCCCTTTACCAAACTACAAAGGTTCAAAATACTTGTGCTATCTCATGACAATTTTGGAGAGGTAATAAACACAACATTGATAGCAGCACCTCCAGCCCAAGAACAAATCAGTTAAATAATTAAAGTTTCTTTATTAGACTATGTTACACTACATTAACTGATTTAGGTTCGATTGAAAAGGCAAGGAACAATAAGATAAAGTAAACAGAACTACATTGCACAAGGGAAAAATTATGAAGACTGAAATAATGAAAAGGAAGAATAATCAAACTGTAAATTAGAAAAGAAGGATGCTTGAAGTCAGAAATAAAAACAGAAATTGCCTTAAAAAATCAGCGGGTCTGGCAGCATCTATTGAGAGAAAGCAGAATTAATGCTTCAGGTCCAGTGACCCTTCTTCAGTTTCAGGCAATTTCTGCTTATCTAATAATCAAACACTGGGTTGAAAAAAATCTGAAATGAAAGAAATCTGAAATAAAAGCAGTGGTAAAGGCAGTGAGAACTGAATTATTTTTTAAAGACAAATGATGATAAATAACATACAACATTTAGCAGAATGGAAAACATCCAGGGATAGCTTAAAAAAGAAATTATTGCTGCGGGTATAATCTTTCGCATTACTACTGTCAAATTTTGAGGAGTTTCTAGCTAAAGGTTGTTCAGATTTTAGTTTTGCTCCAGTCAATTGATTCTGATTTCCCAGAAAAATGTTTGCAATTTCTAATGTAGTAGAGGGAACAATTTACCTGCCCTCAGGATATTTCATTTTTCAATTAAATTATTCCTCAATAATTAGTTGAAGTGACACAGAATCATAGCGTCATACAGCACGGAAACAGACCCTTTGGTCCAACTCATCCATGCCGACCAAGTTTCTTAAAACTAAACTAATCCTACTTGCCTGTATTTGGCCCATATCCCTCTAAACCTTTCCTATTTATGTAACTATCTAAATATCTTTTAAATGTTGTAACTATACCTGCATCTACCACTTCCTCTGGCAATTCATTCCACGTATAAACCACCCGCAGTGTGAAAAAAGTTGCCCCTCAGGTCCATTTTATATCTTTCTCCTCAAGCCTTAAAAATATGTCCCCTAGCTTTGAACTCAACCACCCGGGCGAAATATCTTTGCTATTTGCCTTAGTAGGTAAATTTGAGTTATACTGGTTTGTTCAAATTAAATTATTTGTTATTTGTTCATTTCATTGGTCAGTATTCATTACAGTTCTGAATTATTTTAAATTTATTTCCTCTGCATTTAAAAATATCCCTATAAACAAACCAAAGAGGTTTTCTCTTTCTGGACTAAAACAGAAAATGTATTAGCTTTTTTTTAATAACCACAAAGTTTTGATTTTGTCCATAAAATATGTTTCTGAGTATAGGTATTTTTCTGTCTGGTTATTTTTAGAAAAATTCTATTAGTTAGCTCAACATATTTGTGTTATTGCTATACCAAGTGAACTTTTACTCGCTTGTTTGGACATTACAACTGAAATCAGGCCCTTACAGCAAACACTTGGCTACCACTTTTGAGAATAAACCTGGCAAGAAACCTAAGTATATGTACCTTCCATAAGGTCAAGTAATCGAAATATAAAGTAAATATATAAAACCGAGATGTGAACCCACACATTTTAGATTTAAAAAGAAATTTCCTGATCAGAGCAGAACACAAGAGCCTACAGAGATCACTAATTGGATAAGGAGGTTTATATCTGTCCCATTCATAACTTGCTACCAAAATCAGCTGCAAACATGCAACTACAATTGACCAAAGTGTAGGATTTATACTGTGTTATAGCTCTGTTCAACTCGGACCTTCCCATTTCCTGCAGGTTAGTGTAGGTAAAACTAATACCCTAGGTCTTCAGAGGAAATGTTACTTTTCAATATTTCTTTGAATTTCATCTGAATTGAATTCAACCACGGTGGCACAGAGCAAATTATTAAATTTTACTTTATTTAACCCATTTTCATGATGCCTTACCCGATACAGTTTATTTACAGTAGACTTAAATGTGAAATATATAAAGTTTGATTGTGTGTATAAGCATTAACTGTGTCTATTTTTATAAGAATTCTGTTGACTCAATGGATCCAACATGAGCTTACCCAGTTTTCCCCCTGCAGGAATTGTAACCTGCCTGAACTCAATCTGTCAGAGATATACAGCAAGTAAATTTGGTCCGTTATCACTGTGGCTATCATTCTGTGCCAAACATTTGACGTGATGTTGGCTGAATCTGCAGGGGATTGAGTAGCATCATACTCATAATACATGGTGCAACCAGCCTTCTAATTTTAAAGGCAGTTTATCCCATTAATTGGAAGCTGCACTGAATAATATTGCTGCATTTTAGAACATGAAAAATGTAACACCAAGGCAGAGAAGTTTCTAAAAGCAATGGATGTGGAGCATTAGGTATTGGCAGAGCAAGAGATGCCATGGTGCCAGAAATGGTCAGAAGACCCTGAAAGACTATCCCGAGAAGGGAATCAGAGAATGATCAGGAAGGCCAACTCCCAGAGTCTGGATCTAACATCTTAGCAACAGTGCAACACCACACAAGATTGCCTCATGTGGCTGGTTGAGGTCAACAAGTTTATCTTCCTTCAACAGCTCTACACATCACACCACCCAATCGCTCCCTTTCCTCAATGCACCACAACCTGGTAACTCCCATCAGCATTTCCCAACAATCAAGACTCCAGATATTCTACACTGCCCTTCCACCCCTACCAAAGACACCAGTCTCACAGTTACCTCTTACTGTTTCGACAGACCCCTAACCATTCAGCTGGGCCAGGCATATCATTCAAACACAGCACTGCACAATCATTGGTATTCTTCCCTTCTCTCTTACAGCACCAAATGATACACAAGAGAATGGGGCACAGCCAAATTGACTGGGGATAAGAATGCCTGTACTTCCTGAGCCCTGTAACGCAGAAGGCACTTTGCATCTTTAGCCTACGTGCACCAGAGCACGTCATTTGGCCTCACTGGTACAATTGAGGAAACAGTACATTTCGGCTTTCTGCCCCTTTCTCAACATCCAGCTCACCCTCATCCTCATCCTGTAAATGCGGGTGATATGACCATGAACCTCTTGTTTCCCACCTCAACCTCTTTCTGACTCAACATGCCTCCTCCTCTAATTTATTTCTTTAAGGCACCCAATGACTGCCATATATCCAGCCAGAGCAGCACAAGGAAATGGCAAGGCACGGGGTGGGGTGAAGCAGTACTGGCACTTGATTTGCCCACTCGCAGCTACTCTTCTCTTACAACATGAACTGGCGCACAGTCTGGGTCAGCAGTTCATGAGTCACTGCACACAAGTGGGCAGCAATCAGACTAGGAGCTCAAGTTGGTTCATTTCCCAGATCACAGATAGCAAAATCACCAATAGGCTCTGCTGTGGAGGATTCAGGTGTGGACTTGGACAGGGCACATACAAAATAACATTAACACTGGCTTGCCAGCCTGCTATCAGTGACAAGGAGCATGGAATAGTCTTGCTCCAAGTTGGCAGAGGACAATGTACAGAATCCGCCATCTCCACAGCCTCTCGCCCACCTTCTTTGTGATCCTGAAGATCCAAAGGCACTGCCACTATTGCCCCACTGTCTACCTCAACATAAAGCCTCAACCCAGGAAAAACTGTGTCTGGGAGCAGCATTGATTGCTTTCAGTTAAGGTCTCTTTCTTGGAGGGAACCCTATCTAAGAGAGCCACCAACCAGTCGATGACCTGTGGTCTGTTGTTCCAGCAGCAGCCCGCAAGAGCAATGGCCATTGCTGAGACTACAAGCTACCCCATTACATGAAGAAGACCAGGCATGTCCAGGGCAGGCTGTCTTGGCGAGGGTAGCCAAGAGGCACAAATGTAATGAGGACTGGATTAGACAGGAGGGTTAAAAATGGGGGATAGCCTTTGGGGAAGGTGCCTTCAATTATCCTGGGGACCACAAAAGTGGAGCCCAACAACCCCTACCCCTAGCTGGATGCCAGTCTGTGTAACTAGACTTCCTGCAAGGTATGAGCCACCCTCTTATGGAGGTAAGCGGGAAGGAAGTGTTGAACCATTTAAACAACCATTCATTTAGCTCTTTAGGACCTCAAAAGGACAGTTCAGACATGTCAAAAGAAAGTGGGGGGTGTGGTAGTCAGCAGGAGGGCCACCCATTTGATTTTATGTGCCCCCCACCCCCCCACCTCCTATCTTCAAACTTGCTTGCTCTGGAGTATAACATCCAATCTCTTTTGTGGACAGGGCACCTAATCCTCTAGCCTTCCTTTTGAGAAGGGCACATCACCACATGAAAAATCAAGAAATCACCAAAATCCTTTAGATACACTCCAGAGTCCTTCCAGCTACTGTGCAACAGCAAAATGTTCTTTAAAATCACCCTATCTGTAAGTTTGGCACCCAAACATTTAATTAGTATTGATGCAGAATCCAATCACAGTAGTTTTTTTTTGCAACATGATGGTAAAATTTGTTCAATGGACCTGGATGGTCCAATTAGGAAGCTCAATGTCACTTTAGCTGATAGGGCTGCGTGATCTCAGCATTGCACATGAACCATTCCTCTTGGCACATGCAGGGGTCCCTGTGTAACCAGCTTTGCAAGAGGCTACACCAGGGGCACTGTGCCTGACACAAACAACATTGCAGCACATGCAGAGACCCTGAATTAAAAGCAATCCCAATATATTTGTGTTAATGACATATCAAAGAAAGAGAAGATACCATTTGGAAGATTTCCTTTTGACATTTGAAATCAGATCTTATCTTACCTCATTGCCAGGCTTGCCAGATTCACCAGGGGGACCTGGAGGTCCAGGCAAACCCTAAAGCAATTGAATGTACAAATTAAAATCACAATTTATTTATCAGTGCCTATGGATTTCATTTAACATATTTAATAACCAAACTTTTTTTGGCCCTGTCAAGAAATACATGTTTGGTTATAGGATTTTGCAATGAAAAAGTGAACATGACATCTCTAATACAGTATTTGATATTTTCTGAGCAGGATGGAAATAAAGACTTACATTTATATGGCACACTTGATGTCAATCAACTGTCCCTATTCAATTTATAGCTAACAAAAGACTTCTTTGAAGTGTAGCCACTATTGTCAAGTGGAGTACAGAGCAGCCAATTTGCACACAGTAAGATTTCACAAACAGCAACGTAATTATGGCTCAATAGTTTGTTTTAATGATGTTGAGTGATGGTCACTCAGAATAAAAATACTGTTTTTCTTTTAAATGGTACTGTGAATATTTTATATCCAATTGACAGATCTCAATTTAACATTGCATCTGATACATAGCATCTCTGACAGTGTAACACTCCCTCAAATGTGCACTGGAGTGTCAATTCAGATTGCTGTGCTCATCCTCTGGAGGGAGGCTTATGCCACAATCTGATGACTCAGAGGTGAGAATTCTACCAACTGATGCACAGCCAGCCAGATCCACAGGATGTTACACCAGGCCTGGTCAAGATATACATTAGTACGGTTAGGTGATCTAAGGTACTTATTTTTTTACTTTTTTAAAAATTATGTGCTGCAATGATGCACAATTCTACCACAAAATGTTAATAAAATGTAGTCCTTGAACATACTTGGAATCCAGGAGGACCAGGTGGGCCTTGTTCTCCTCTATCTCCAGCTTGGCCCTGAATAAAACAACAAAATATATAACACAAGGATGGTTTACTATTGTGCTGTTTATAGTGAAGTCATAATTTCTTCCTTTGTAAATATTTCACTATCAATACCACACAGTTCAGATAGTTCCACTAAAACAAATTTTAAAAATTTGTATAGATGTTTATTGCTGAATGCGATATTCTTAGAAATATTAAGAGTTCAAATATTATTTTAAAAACCATGAATTGACAGCTTCTGGCAAAAATAGATTCTATTTAATTTTGTCATTTCTAAGGCTATGTTCATATTTATTAAAAGTATATGCATATCAGAATTTTTTTTATTCATTCATGGGATGGGATGTGGCATTGCTGGTTTGGCCAGCATTTACTGCCTGCCCATAGTTGCCCTTGACAGGGGTGGGTGCAGTGAATGTCTGTGCCTGTGATACCAAACATGTGGGCTGCTTTGTCCTGGATGGTGTGAAGTTTCTTGAGTGTTGTTGGAGCTGCAATCATTGAGACAAGTGGGAAGGATTACATCCTAGTCCTAACATATGCCTTGTAGATAGTGCACATGCTTTGTGGAGTCAAGACAATAGTCATGTGCTGCTGGATTCCTAGCCTCTGACCTGTAGCCACTGTATTCATATGGCCAGTTCCGTTCAGTTTCTGGTCAATGGTGACCCCAGGATGTTGATAGATTCAATGATGGTAAAATCCACTGCATGTCAAGGGCAATAGTTAAATTCTCTCTTATTGGAAATGATCATTGCCTGGCATTCGTGTGGCGTGAATGTTACTTATTTGTAAAGACGTAAAAGGAAAACTAAAAACATCATGTGTATTTGGTTCTGGCATATTTAAGTCTGAAGAAAACTATAATATCTATCCATAATTAAAGCAACATTTAGAAGAAGGTCTTTGCAAAAAGAGAGTTAGATCACATTTCAGCTTTTATTACCCTATCACATTAGAAAGATGATTGTAGCTTTGATTTCATGAATGTATTTAGCAGATTCCTGCTATGAAGTGTGCATTGAATCTATCCAGAATCTTCCTTAAAGATACATGCACATATAATGCCTTATACTTACCATTGGACCAATATGACCTTGAGGTCCAGCTTCCCCATCTTTGCCAGGGGTACCCTAACACAACAGTGGAAAAAGAAGTAGCATCAAAGAATGAAAAGTCCTGACTTTCAAAACTTCATGAGAGTACATTGTAAACATATTCTGGAAATTGTTAAGAACATGTTACTTACTCGCTGACCTGAAGCACCAGGAGGACCCCTCTCACCTGTCTTACCGGGATCACCCTACAGTAAAAGTACAAGGATATTAATAGAACTCACAAAAGTAGATGGAGTACACCCAGGGTGGCAGAATGCAGCCACTGTTACATCAATGCACAGGTACTTGGGTAGTTCTATTTCCAGTTTTGGGCTTCTTTTTCTATCTTATTATAAAATCAAAATTTGAAGTGCATTGTAAGTTTCCAATGTTTTTGTATAATTATAAAGTTAGTTAACACTGATGATATTAAGAGTGATTTTACTTATAAGCAAACTGCAAACTAGTAATCTGAAAATGGTGGGCAGCATTTCCTGACAGGACAAGCTATCCACTGCCACAAAACAAAATATGCCCTGACAAGATGTTGGAATTTGCTCTCATTCATGTTAATGATGAATAGGTGTGAAATTGAATCACATAATATTCTGATGTTTCATCTCAATGGTCTGCAAAGAACAATAAATTTCTCACTTACACTATTACCCCTTGGTCCTACAGTACCCATGGAACCAGGTGAACCTCTTAGTCCTGTTGGCCCTATAGAGCCTGGGCGTCCTTCCTCACCTGGAGGACCCTGGTAATTCAAACAGTACAAGTGATTAAAAATGTATCCCTTTGATTGTGATCTTATCTCATAAATGACATGTGTTCTAGACACAGGGATTAGTATCATCATAAACAAGAGTGCACCAGATAAATATTTTGAATTTATAGGCAATGTTTTCTGGATAATACAGGTCACAGTATTTCATTAAAAATCCTTTTTCCTGGAATCTTACAACCTAAAAGGTTACCATTTGATCGATCAAGCCTTTGCCAGATCTTTGGAAAAGCTATCCAGCTATTCACACTCTAATGGCCTCTCCTTTGGCGCCTCAGGATTCTGCCTTTAAAGACTCTAAATCAAGGCAAGTAGTCCCAAATCTTTTAATATCCTGCAATCAGATCACCTGTTGAATATGTAGGATATCAACTGAGTTTGGGAAGAATGACTAATGAAACAATCAGCAAACCCAAAAATTAATCCTTTTTTCTCCTTATGAAAATGGGCAGCATATTAAATTGGCAAGCATGTGAAAACAACATGATTCTACACTGCTAAAAATGGTGAAAATGCAACCTGAAAGCAATCAAAAACCTCAAAATGAGAAGAAGGACAAAGGAAGGAGTTTGCTATTCCTAAAATTTGTTTTTCAATTCTAGAGATACTTTCTATGCCACAAAATATGTAATATTTAAGGGATTTTACAGTAACACTAATCACTTTAAAGGCCAAAACCTAATAATTTCTATTTGATTACAGGTCACGGGGACTTCAACAGCTCATCTACTGAAAAGCATAGAATCACCAACTAGATTTCTGCACTTACTGCACAGGTATGAGCTCCAGAGTTTGACATTAACTTCAGAGGAATAACAGCAGTAAATGGTGACAGTTTCATTATCATTACTGCCTCAAATTCCAAGCTTATATTTACGATAACTTGGCTACTAATATCACAGCTTAGCAAGCAATACTTCAAACACAAACAAAAACAGAAATTGCTGGAGAAATTCAGCAGATCTGGCAGCATCTGTGGAGAGAAAGCAGAGTTAACATTTCGAGGCCAGTGGTTCTTTTTCAGAACTGATCATAGCCAGGAAATGGTGCTATATATACTGAAGACAGGGGTGTGAAGGGAGTGGGGAGGTAAGGAAGAAGTGAGTGGATAGGTAAAGATTCAGCCCAGAGACAGAGAGAGGGAAAGACAGTTACACAGACAAAAGGGTGGATGATAGTATGCTGCGGAGAAAGAAAAGTTGATAGTGGGGACCAAAAGTAGGTGAAAAAGGGTTGGCTGTGTTGAAAGTGGCCATGTCATGACAGGTTCTGGAGTGTAGGGAGGCGGGTAAAAGACATGAAAAAAGGTGCTCAGGCTCTAAAATTATTGAACTCCATATTGAGTCCTGAAGACTGCAGGTTGCCTGAGTGGAAAATGAAATGCTGTTCTTCCAGCCCGTGCTGACTCTAGGTTGATTAGGAAGAGATAGCATGGAACACACTTAACTAAATTGCTAGAACTCTTGAGGTAACAAAGACTCAACAAGCATAATAATGGATGTGGTGTACTTTCAGAAGGTGTTTGATATATTGTTGCACATGAGACTTTTAAAAAGTTACTGGTCATGGAATGAAAGGGACAAAGAGACATAAAATATAGGAGCAGGAGACTTATTATTCTGCCCTTCAAGCCAACTCTGCTATTTATCATGATCATAGCTATCATCCAACTCAATAGCATGTTCTCATTTTTCCCTCATATTCTTTGATTCCTTTAACAACAAATTCTACATTAAACTCCTTCTTGAAACCATATAGAATTTCAAATATATAATGATATTATAATATTTCACAACACGTTCTGGGTCTCTGGACCAGATACATTAACTCTATTTCTCTCTCTACAGATGCTGCCAGACCTGTTGAGATTTTTCCAAGCATTTTGTGTTTTTGTTTCAGATTTCCAGCACTTGTGTTATTTGTTTACTAATATTTTAATCTCAACTGCTTTCTACAATAACAAATTCCATATAGTCATTACTCTCTGGGTGTAGAAATTTCTCCTTATCTCAGTACTAAATAGTTTACCCTGTATCCTTAGACTATGAGCCCTGGTTCTGACTCCCCCACCATTGGGAACATCCAAAATGTGGAAAAAAAACATACTTAAGCTATCAATTGGAATTTTTACAAAACTGCTTTGATTGTTAGAGCATACTGTAACTTAGAAAAACAAAATCCATCAGTTCCTGTAGTTTTTTTTAGGCTTCATTATTGACATTTCCTAAGTTCTGTTATTACTACTGAGGTCATCATAAATGCTTGGTTGACTTTCAAAAGCTCCAAGAACATCTACCTGGTGTTGAGGAAGAGTTTACTGTCTTAGATTTGGTTAGGGATGAAAAGATTCTTTGTTTATCTAACAGTGTGATCATAAAGGGATTTGAAATACTTGAATGTATTTCATGATTTGGAAGTTTTTTTAGTGTATCAAGTGAACATGAGCTTTATTTTGTAAGACTTTTTTCTTTAAATCTCTAAATATGTCATGAGGTCAGTCCACTATGAATGGGTTTAAAGGTGGCAAAGAGTGATGTGCGGTGTCATGGAAATATGAGTTGGCATGGACAGCACGGGGAGTGGGTAGGGCTAAGGGGTGGAGAAGGCTGGAATGCCTACTAGCTTTTAAACCAACTGGAGCTAAATTCCACAGGAGCGAGGTGAGCCTACTAACCTGCCTACCTTTGTACTTTTCCACTCCTGAGGCCATCTCCAATCTGCTTCCTGGTTCAGTGGGCCTGACTCGATCCTACCACTTCTTCCCCCGAGCAGAAGTTGTGCGTTATGGGACTTTTAAACCTGAATTTCCGTATTTGAGATATCCACCTCGGTTATAACAATTCAGCTCTATTTGGCTGACCAAAGCAGCCGTTAGTATAGGACAGATATTTGGTTATTATGGGATGACAAAAGATGTGCACATTCGGTGGATTGACCATGCTAAATTGCCCAGAGTGTCCAGGAATGTGCAGGACAGGTGGTTTCACCCTGAGAAATGCAGGGTTATGGGGATAGGGTAGGACGGCTGGGTCTGGGTGGGATGCTCTTCCGATGGTCAGAGTGGACTCGACAGGGTGAATGGCCTGTTTCCATACTGTAGGGTTCTGTGATTCTATGACCAGAAAGGAATTGCAGGGTCTTGAGATAAGAAGCAATTAAAATGCAATAAGTGGCACACCTAACAAAATAACCCCACTAATAATTGAACAAAGAAAGGTATCAGCAGGCTTAAGGAACCAATTATGGGAAAAAATTGTCAACATAAAAAATACGAAAACAAATACAATCACTAACTTTTTCAGTTCAGTTCTCTAAGTCTGACAGACCCCAGTCTAGTGGAAAGAAGACATTTAAGGATTCAACAAACATGCAATTATCATCGGTTTGGTCAACCAGGCATTTGAAGACTTACTTAACCCATGTACCAGTAGTTAAAGAAAGATAATCTCTTTTGGAGCAGTGTACTAATGTGTTTTTGTTAACACGGTGGAAGGCAATGAAGCCCAGCCTAACACCCAAAGTAGAACATGCAAAAGTTATAAAGATTTTTTACAGTACAAAAATTGCTTTGATTGAATCAGATGTTGTTTATTATGTCCTAGGATATTTTATCGGAGATAGTAGGAACTGCAGATGCTGGAAAATCT